>NC_041392.1:306711145-306809561 GCF_002162155.2 Triticum dicoccoides | reverse complement strand
TAATAAGGTAAAGCCAGGTAAAGCGACTATAAGCATCAACGAAACTGATATAGTAATTATGACCACTGACAGAAGTCTGAGCAGGACCCCATACATCTGAAAACACAAGTTCTAAAGGATGTTTCACCTCACGACTGGACTCCAAAAAAGGAAGTTGATGACTCTTCCCCTGCTGACAAGCATCACACACTGCTACATCTTTATGACTAGACAAACTAGGAAGCTCATGACGACGCAAAATATGACGGACAATAGGTGTGGCCGGGTGACCAAGACGAGCATGCCACTGTGACGGAGAGACCCGAACTCCACTGAAAACACGAGCGACACCAGGATGCTCCAGACGGTAGAGGCCCTGGCACAACCGCCCACTAAGAAGAATGTCCCTCGTGCCCCGATCCTTAATAAAAAGATCAAAAGGGTGAAATTCACAAAGCACATTATTATCACGTGTGAGTTTAGGAACTGAAAGAAGATTACGGGTCACAGATGGAACTCGAAGGACATTGCGAAGCTGAAGACTCCTATTGGCATGTCTAGTGAGAAGAGAAGCTTGACCAATATGAGAGATGTGCATACGTGCTCCATTGGCGGTGTGGATCTTGTCGGAGCCATGATAGGGTTCACGAGTGTGAAGCTTCCCCATCTTGCTGGTTAGATGCTCTGTCGCCCCAGAGTCCATGTACCAGTGTGGATCGATGGAGTAGGACTGAGTGTGTCCCTGTTGCTTCTGCGGCGCGGGACGATCAGCCATGGCGACCTGACGGGCATTGTTGCGTGTATCTTTGCCGTCATTGCCAAGACCAAGGAAGCTTCGCTGGAAGCGCTTATTGCACTTGGAGGCCCAGTGCCCATCGCGGCCACAAAGCTGACACACACGTGGACCGCCAGCCCCTGGTAAGGTCGCAGTAGGTGGGGGGGCCGAGGCGGGCGACGGTGGCAGCCCCAAGGGAGACCGGGGTGATGAAGAAGAGCGGCCACCCTTGGTGGCGGCGTTGGCCGAGAGGGAGCCAGTGCCCCTGGTGCGGCGAGTCTCGACCCGTTGCTCAGTGAGAAGGAGCCGAGAGAAAACCTCGTGTGCCAGCATGGGTGTCGAGTTGCCCCGCTCGTTGATGATCTCGACTAAGGCATCATACTCCTCATCAAGACCATTGACAATAAACAAGTTGAACTCGGAGTCGGTGAGGGGCTGTCCAATGGAGGCCAATGTGTCGGCGAGGCCCTTGACCTTGTTGTAGAACTCAGTGGCAGTGGAGTCAAGCTTCTGACACTCTCCAAGCTGACGACGGAGTGCAGAGACACGAGCCTGGGACTGCGCTGCAAAGGTGCGCTCAAGGATGGTCCAGGCCTCATGAGACGTCTTCGCGAAGACAACAAGGCCGGCAACTGCCGGCGAGAGCGACCCCTGGATGGAGGAGAGGTTCGCCTGGTCCTGCCCCGTCCAGACGCGATGGGCCGGATTGTAGACCGGACCGTGCATGCTGTCTACCAGCGCGGGTGGGCAGGGAAGCGATCCGTCGACGTAGCCTAGCAGGTAGTGACTCCCCAAGAGCGGGAGAACCTGCGCATGCCAGAAGATGTAGTTGTCGGCGGAGAGCTTGATGGTGATGAGATGACCGAAGTGAAACGGCGGCGGCGAAGACAATCCCATCGAGGAGGCTGCCTGGGGTGCAAACACCATGGAGGCAGCCGGAGGCACCGAAGCCGATGCGGGAGGAGGCGGGACCGCAGCCAGGGCGGGCGCCGCAAAGCTCGCGGCCGGTGCGGACGCCGCAAGGCCCGCGGCCGGGGCGGACGCCGCCAACCCCGCCAGCGGGGCAGTGTGATCCGCTTGCGGCAGGAGCGGCGGGACGACGCCTGCGGAGTCCGCAGCGGACGGCGGCGCCACGGTGTGGACCACGAGGTCACGCCCAAGCGAGGGCGCCGGCGGCGTGGAGAAGACGGAGCCGATGCTCCTTGTCCCGATCGGAGCCGGAATAGAGACGGCATCGAGCGGGAGGTTGAGCAGAGCCGCAAGAGAGGCCGGGAGGAAGCCCGCAGCAGTGGAACCGGTGGTGGCGGCGCTCGACATGGCGGCGACGCGATCGGTGGTGCGGCGGCGGCGGCTGCGGCGGCGGTGCGGGTATTAGGGTTTAGAAGCGGAAGCGATCGTAACCTAGCGTGATACCATGTAAGACAATAAGTTTTGGGGAACCAGCACAACCCTCTAGGGGTGGCTTATCTCATTATATATAATGGTTGTGTTACAATATGTACCATATACGTACATAGGTACAGAAGCTATACATAGTCTAACACTCTATGTTTATTTCAGTTTCAACTGAATAAATAGTTATGTTCTCATGTCATGCACATTACAAGTGTTGTTATTCCTCTGTAGTTTTCCACACTTATATTTTGTCAATTCTGATTTGTCTTGAACAAATATTATTTGAACTGTGTCTCTATCTTGATTTGGCAACAAAAACTAGAATGATTTAGACCATAAAGTGACCATGGTACATAGATATATGTTTGTTTCATGCTGTTATCCAGTCCACTTTACTACTGAACTGATTTACCAGAGTGAGTTTCATATACAACATGGTAAACCTGTGATGTGTCTGTTTGTTTCTCTTTTAAAATGCGGAAAAATATTTGAGAACAGTACCCCGTTATGCAATGGTAAAGTAAGTAATGCAGATAATGTTAAAGATAGTGAGGCATCCTTGTTGGTCTCCAAGAAAGCTGATAAAAACTATCTTGACTACAATGAGAGAACCCAAAGTCTTGTCTTGATGTAGTGTTCGAGTTACTGGCCACTACTGCTGGCACAAGCTCTGTGAACTTGTTGCCTGAATCAGTTCGTCTTCTTGAGTCTGAACTTTAAGTTGAAAGATATCGATCAAATGTGCTACAAAAGGAAGCTGAAGGACCGAGGAAGTCCATGCAGAATTCAGATGCATACTTTCTGGTGCAACAGCAAGCACTGGAGGAGTTAAGTGCCAAACAAGAGAAGGTTAATAATCTTGCTAAGCATCTTGCCTGCATTATGGGTACCCAGGATATTGTTTCTTGAGCTCTTCTGAAGTGGTTTCTGTTTTGGACTTGTTTTGCTGCGGTGTTTATTTGCACTAGTCCCCAACTTTGACAACCAGTGTGTATGATATGCTGCTTTGTTCCCTATATTTGCACTGGTGGCGAACTTTGATGCCCAGTGGATGTAATATATGTAATAGCCATGATAGCCTAGCATAAGTTGCTTGCTTATTTATTTCCATGTTGTATTATTTATTTGTTTGCTTGTAGTCAGTGTAGTTCTTTTTCCGTGGTTTGCTAGTGGCCGCAATAACCTATTTTTTAAAACTAGGCCACAATAACCATGGGCTACATATTTATTGTAGTTACCATGGGCCTCCTATGGGCCGTAGAAACAATGGGCCTTCTAAGGGCCGTAGAAACAATGGGCCTTCTACCGGCCATAGAATCTATGGGCCTTTACGGGCGGTATGATCGATCGGCCAAACATGGGCCAATAACAGACCGCATTATGGGCCATAAACGGGCTATATTTGGAATCGTCCGTTCATGTGTCGACCATAATGGGTCATCGTTAATCGGCCGTATTTCATGACACTATGAAAACGGTCCAACGGATTAACGGGCCGCAAACGGGCCAATTACATCCACGGGCTGAATTTGGCCCACAAGCAGAAAAGGCTAGTAACGGGATGTAAGTAACCGAATGCTGGAAATGAGCCCAAGAATAAATGGGCTCTGAGAAGGCCGAAAGATAACATGGGTTAGAAATGTCCCAATGGGTCGTTAATGGGTATAAAAGTGGTACACTGTTCCTTACAAGCCAGATTCACCACGGGCTGTTAATGGGCTAAGAGTTACAAAGGGCCTCATATGGGCCGAAAGACATCATGGGCCATAAATGGGCCAGAAGTTACAACGGGCTGGAATCATATTGGACAGCCCAGATGAAGCTACTAGGCTTAATTCTGATAGGCTGTAACAGGCCGTGCATTAGCGGGCCATAAATGGGCTATATAAGAACATGTCGTTAACAGGCTTTTCATGGGTCGACTTGTTACCTTTTTACCAAGTCAAACGGGCCGGTATTTTCACCGGAATGGCCTCTGTTGGGCCATGCCAAGTGTCGACGTATCATAGGCGCCTCATGTCCAATGAATGGATGACATCTATCCCAATGGTGAGCCAACACATGTTTCCTCCGGCCAATGAGAATTTTACACGAGGAAAATGCTCATTGGTCTGGGCTGTTAATTGGTTATCGGATCCAAAACCAGACCCGATAGCTTAACGGCGACCCATTATGGTGGATGCCACGTGTCGGTTACCCTTGACGAAAACACTTCCATGACGCTCCATTTATCGTCATGGAAGTAGACACTTCCGTGATGATAATTTTTGTAATGTCATGGAACACTTCTATGACAGCACAAGTATGACTATCTTGATTTTGTCATAAAATCGTCATGGATGTACCTGCATGACAAAAAACGTGACCTACTGTGACAAACACGTATCATCATTGAAGTGTATTTTTTTGTAGTGCCTTGAGCACCCTTGCCTCCAGCACAAAGAACCTGGTCAATTTAATCTCAGATGTGCTGCCTCGATAGTCGATCAAATCAATTTCTCTAAGATGGAGATCAAGGCATTCGATGAGATTGTTATAGTGCATCATATTTTTCACTTTCGGGTCTTTTTTTATCTGCAAAAGAAGAGAACATATTAGAGCAGCTTGTTGTATAAGATTGCCATGACATCAAGAGGTACCAATATCATTCGCTCATATGCTAGGGTTGGCTCTAAGACTAGCACTACTACAGGATGCTGCTAACGCGACACTATGATTAGAGACCCTTCGAGAAACTGTGTGCGATGCCATAATCGCAAACGGTATTGTATGAAAACCATCAAAAAAGGTGATAATGTTTGTGATGGAGGATGCATCAAATACGGTTCATATTTTAGTTGCGTGTGCGATCCAGGTCATATAGTTTAGTCCAATGAACTGTTTGTGATGAGGCGGGACAAAAGAAATGGGCAGCCTGATGAAGGCGTGTGCAATATAGAGCATACGGTTCACTCGGATGAACTGTTTGTGATTAGGCAACACAAAAGAAATGGGAAGCCAGATGAAGGTGTGTGTGATATACAACAAACGGTTCACTTGGATGAACTGTTTGTGATTAGGCAACACAAAAGAAATGGTCAGCCAGATCAAGTGTGTGTGATTGAGGGCATACACTTCAGAAGGATTAACTGTTTGCGATTAGGCAACAGAACAAAAACGGGTAGGCCAGATCAAAGTGCCTAGATTGATGGCATACACTTCACATGGATGAATTGTTTGCGATTAGCCACAACAAACTAAAAACAGTTAGATAGATCAACGTATGTGCGCTAGACGGGCACACCCATTCTAATTAAAAGACGTGTGCTGACATCGCCTATTGCGGTGCACCCTATGGTGCAAATGCCACGTACGCGGCCGAGAAGACGTACGTGCCCACTTTATGCCTTCCGGGAATAGTGCCGCACTTATAACCGTCAGTAATTTTTCAGCATGCATCCCGTCACATTCCAAATTGCAAACATGTTCACACCAATCAAAACCTAAACGGTTTCCCACTTAGGAGCGTATTACTACGCGGTTATAAATACTACTACTCCAAGATGACTGCACATTCCTCCTCAACTCCTCATCCACAAGAACTCCAAAACAAACAAGTCATTCATCATCGTTCCCTTGCGTCCGCCATGGCCAGCGTGAGTTCTGGGTCGAGAGATTGCCACCAGGGAGAGGCGAGCCTGGAAGCGGGAGCACGAGAGATGTCCCGCCTCGCCACGATAGCAGCCAACATGTCCCGCCGCACGGCCGTAGCAGCAGAGAGATCCCGCCACACCGCCGAAACAGCATGGAGGACCCGCCACACCGTCTATGCAGCAGACTGGTCCGGCCGCGCCGCGAAAGCAGAAGAGATGTCCCGCCGCGCCGTGAATGCAGCAGAGATGTCCTCCCTTGCCGCGGCGGCCTAGGAAAATGCCTCGCGGGCAGGCGAAGACTCTTACAAGCGCATGCATGCCCTCATCCATAGGCAGATGGATTAGATCTCCAGGTAGGCGAGGTTGCAGGATGACTTGCAAGCCTTGTTTGAACAGTCTACCGACGTCATCCGACAACTAAATGAGAGCAATGAGAAGCTCAGGGCCGAGTGCGACCTGCTGAGGGCGAAGACGTAGGAAGTGCGGAGCAGTAGGA
Source organism: Triticum dicoccoides (assembly GCF_002162155.2). NCBI lineage: Eukaryota > Viridiplantae > Streptophyta > Magnoliopsida > Poales > Poaceae > Triticum > Triticum dicoccoides. The sequence goes on along the minus strand of NC_041392.1, from coordinate 306,803,284 downwards.
GCAGACCATTGCCTTGTTGAAGTGGATCGGCATCATCGTCGAGAAACTTATGGACGAGAATAACAAGCTGCTCATCGAGTGCAGAAGGCTGGTGGAGGATGCAGTGGATGCTCTCAAGCAGCATCTTGAGGACAAGAAAGAGCTCGTCACCGCTCGCCGCGGATACTAGTTCCCGCAACCTGCAACAACGCATCAAGAAAGTAGAGATCAACGAGCCAGATCGTTGTCTTCCTTCTTCTTTTGCCCTTGTGTATTTCGGGCGTTGCCGCATGTTGCTTTTTTTAATTATGTTTCTAAATTTGTAAGACAATTATTATCCACTGTCATTGTCCTTATATTCATCATGCTTGCTATAAGTCACAGTCAATGCTATATATGTCCATCAGATCTTACATCAAGATCTGTGCAAAACTTTCTTTTCAGATTTTCATTTTTCTCTCTTAAATCTCAGTCCAGTGAGACATATAGCCACGCCGTAGAACAGGTGCTCGGGCGCCATTAATGGAGACGTTGGTAGGGACGTCCACGGCAGGTAGCGTGAGAACACTTGTTCAAAAATGACTTTGTTGATTGTTAATGTGTTGGCCTTCGCAAATTGGACAGAAAAATTACCACAACATGTTGGTGCCATGTCACGAGACCATGCCAAGTTTCATGATTTTCAGGCATGTTTTGGAATTACAGGAATTAACAAACCAAGTTCCTCAATATTTCCGGCCGAGCCACGACGCCCAGATGTTTAAATTTCACTCCCATTTCTTGCATGGGACCTACAAATTCACCCAAGGACACACATGTGATTTTTCAAACAACTTTGGTGCACTGGAGCATGTGCTTGTAGTTCAAATTTGAATTATGCACATTAAATGCCTACAAACTCAATTAATGAATAAAAAAGGCCAAACAAACCCGGAATAATTCCAAAATTTAGCACGGTACTTCTATTTGGTCTAATATGACTATGTAAAAAATAAGGCTGGAAAAGGCAGTGTACGTATGTCGTTTCGCACACGGAGGTGACACGTTCCCTCTCGGAACCACAAGCCTTCTTGAAGAAAGCTCCGGTTTGCAAGAAGCTTACACCAAAGCTTGTCGCAATTCGGCCAAAAATATTACCGCGACATGTTGGTGCCATGTCATGACACCATGCCAAGTTTCATGATTTTCAGGCGTGCTTTGGAATTACAGTAATTAAAAAACCAAGTTTCTCAATCTTTCCAGCCGAGCCACAACGCCCAGATGTTTGAATTTCACTCTCGTCTCTTGCATGGGACCTAGAAATTCACCCAAGGACACACTTGTGATTTTTCAAACAACTTTGGTGCACTGGAGCATGTGCTTGTAGTTCAAATTTGAATTATGCACATTAAATACCCAGAAACTCAATTAATGTATAAAAAAGGCGAAACGAGCCCAGAATAATTCCAAAACTTAGCATAGTACTTCTATTTGGTCTAATTTGGCTGTGTCAAAAAATAAGGTGCGGGAAGGGAGTGTACGTATGTCGTTTCGCACACGGAGGTGACACGTTCCCTCTCGGAACCACGAGCCTTCTTGAGGTAAGCTTCGGTTTGCAAGAAACTAACACCGAAGCTTGTCCCAATTCGGCCAAAAATATTACTCCAGCATGTTGGTGCCATGTCATGACACGATGCCAAGTTTTATGATTTTCAGGCGTGTTTTGGAATTACAGGAAAAAAAAAACCAAGTTTCTCAAGCTTTACGGCCGAGCCACGACGCCCAGATGTTTGATTTCACTCCCATATCTTGCATGGGACCTAGAAATTCACCCAAGAATACATATGTGAATTTTCAAACAACTTTGGTGCACTGGAGCATGTGCTTGTAGTTCAAATTTGAATTGTGCCCATTAAATGCCCAGAAACTCAATTAATATATAAAAAGGAAAAATGAGCTTGGAATAATTCCAAAATTTAGCACGGTACTTCTATTGGGTCTAATCTGGATGTGCAAAAAAAGTAAGGCGGAGAAGGCAGTGTACGTATGTCGTTTCGCACACGGAGGTGACATGTTCCCTCTCGGAACCACGAGCCTTCTTGAAGGAAGCTCCGGTTTGCAAGAAGCTTACACGAAAGCTTGTCCCAGTTCGGCCCAAAAAATTACCGCAGCATGTTCGTGGCATGTCATGAGACCATGCCAAGTTTCATGATTTTCGGGCATGTTTTGGGATTACAGGAATTAAAAAACCAAGTTTCTCAATATTTCCGGCCGAGACACGACGCCCAGATGTTTAAATTTCACTCCCATTTCTTGCATGGGACCTACAAATTCACCCAAGGACACACATGTGATTTTTCAAACAATTTTGGTGCACTGGAGCATGTGCTTGTAGTTCAAATTTGAATTATGCACATTAAATGCCTACAAACTCAATTAATGAATAAAAAAGGCCAAACGAACCCAGAATAATTCCAAAATTTAGCACGGTACTTCTATTTGGTCTAATATGACTATGTAAAAAAATAAGGCTGGAAAAGGCAGTGTACGTACGTCGTTTCGCACACGGAGGTGACACGTTCCCTCTCGGAACCACAAGCCTTCTTGAAGAAAGCTCCAATTTGCAAGAAGCTTACACCAAAGCTTGTCGCAATTCGGCCAAAAATATTACCGCGGCATGTTGGTGCCATGTCATGACACCATGCCAAGTTTCATGATTTTCAGGCGTGCTTTGGAATTACAGTAATTAAAAAACCAAGTTTCTCAATCTTTCCGGCCGAGCCACAACGCCCAGATGTTTGAATTTCACTCTCATCTCTTGCATGGGACCTAGAAATTCACCCAAGGACACACTTGTGATTTTTCAAACAACTTTGGTGCACTGGAGCATGTGCTTGTAGTTCAAATTTGAATTATGCACATTAAATACCCAGAAACTCAATTAATGTATAAAAAAGGCGAAACGAGCCTAGAATAATTCCAAAATTTAGCATAGTACTTCTATTTGGTCTAGTCTGGCTGTGTCAAAAAATAAGGTGCGGAAAGGGAGTGTACGTATGTCGTTTCGCACACGGAGGTGACACGTTCCCTCTCGGAACCACGAGCCTTCTTGAGGTAAGCTTCGGTTTGCAAGAAACTAACACCGAAGCTTGTCCCACTTCGGCCAAAAATATTACTCCAACATGTTGGTGCCATGTCATGACACGATGCCAAGTTTCATGATTTTCAGGCGTGTTTTGGAATTACAGGAATTAAAAAACCAAGTTTCTCAAGCTTTACGGCCGAGCCACGACGCCCAGATGTTTGATTTCACTCCCATATCTTGCATGGGACCTAGAAATTCACCCAAGAATACATATGTGAATTTTCAAACAACTTTGGTGCACTGGAGCATGTGCTTGTAGTTCAAATTTGAATTATGCCCATTAAATGCCCAGAAACTCAATTAATATATAAAAAGGCAAAATGAGCCCAGAATAATTCCAAAATTTAGCACGGTACTTCTATTGGGTCTAATCTGGATGTGCAAAACAAGTAAGGCGGAGAAGGCAGTGTACGTATGTCGTTTCGCACACGGAGGTGACATGTTCCCTCTCGGAATCACGAGCCTTCTTGAGGGAAGCTCCGGTTTGCAAGAAGCTTACACGAAAGCTTGTCCCAGTTCGGCCCAAAAAATTACCGCAGCATGTTCGTGGCATGTCATGAGACCATGCCAAGTTTCATTATTTTCAGGCATGTTTTGGAATTACAGAATTAAAAAACCAAGTTTCTCAATCTTTCCTGCCAAGCCACGATGCCCAAATGTTTGAATTTCACTCCCATCTCTTGCATGGGACATAGAAATTCACCCAAGGACACACATGTGATTTTTCAAACAACCATGGTGCACCGGAGCATGTGCTTGTAGTTCAAATTTGAATTATGCACATTAAATGCCCAAAAACTCAATTAATGTATAAAAAAGGCCAAACGAACACGGAATAAATCCAAGATTTAGCACGATACTTCTATTTGGTCTAATCTGCCTGTGTAAAAAAAATAAGGCGGGAGAAGGCAGTGTATGTATGTCATTTCACACACGGAGGTGACATGTTCCCTCTCGGGACCAGGAGCTTTCTTGAGGGAAGCTCCGGTTTGCAAGAAGCTCACACCAAAGCTTGTCCCAATTCGGCCAAAAAAATTACTGCAACATGTTGGTGCCATGTCATGACACCATGCCAAGTTTCATGATTTTCAGCCCTGTTTTGGATTTGCAGGAATTAAAAAACCAAGTTTCGCAGTCATTCCGGCTGAGCCACGACACCTAGATGTTTGAATTTTATTCTTATTTCTTGCACGGGACCTATAAATTCACCCAAAGAAATACATGTGATTTTTCAGCAAACTTTGGTGCATTGGAGCATGTGCTTGTAGTTCAAATTTGAATTAAGCACATTAAATGCCCAGAAACTCAATTAATGCATAAAAATGCCAAATGAACTCGGAATAATTCCAAATTTAAACACGACACTCATGTACTAGTTGCATGTTCACTGTACGTAAATGTTCTAGCAATTCAAACACCATCTTTTCCCTCCGTAACACCATTTGTCTTTCCACAATGAAAAAATCAGGTATACCACAAACAGTTTGCTAGAAGGAATCGTGTGGGATGCGATATAAAATATCTTGTCGCACCGTCTTGTCTGGCTTAGGCAGGAAGCTTCGTCGTCTACAGTCCACCGCCCCCGCTTGAACCACACTTGCGCGCTAGTTTCTCGCGGCACCGAGTGAATTTTTTTTGCCACCACAGAAATATCAATCTCCCCGCCCCCTCCCTCCTACCGAAAGCCACATTTCCACTGTTCCTCCTTGATTTCCAAGTTCAAACCTTCACTGCTACTTACTGGCAGCTCAGCCTCCTCGCCGGTGACCCTTCTTCTTGCAGCGCCGCCTCCTCACCGGCTACCCTTCTTCTTAAAGCGTCGCCTCCTCGCCGATGACCCTTCTTCTTGCAGCACCGCCTCCTCGCTGGCAACCTTTCTTCGTGCTGCGCGGCCTTCTCCCCCCGACCCTTCTTCTTGCTGCGCAGCCTCATCGATATGGTCAGGCAATCCACACCCACCCACACCATCCTCCTCCTTGCCTGTCCCACATGCCCCGACTGACGGAGCGACACCTTCCACCGAAATCACTGCCCCCTTCCTCCAATTAAGCGTCGCCCACAGCCATTTTACACGCAGTATAACATGGAGCTGAGTAGCATGCGGCCGCACGTGCAAACGAGGTCTCTATGGCTGGCATGTGTGTCGACCGCCAGATCACGGAGGAGCACCTCGTCTTTGAGGCCACTGTCGACACTGTTGCGCAGTTGTCTACTTTAAAATACAGTTCATGACGTTTTCTCGAGGCCACCGCCAGTGCCTGCTAGTGATTTGTCCTCTGTAATGTTAATATGCAATCTGATGTTCAGTTAACAGTTTGGTCCTCTGAAATGTAATGTTCATTTAACACTTTGGTCCAACAATTGCTACATTTCGTAGTACTATTCTCAAGCATTCTTTGTTTTGTTAACTGTCTTATCTTCTAGTACATGTTTCTATTCTGCATTGTCATGCTCAGTTAACTATTTTGGTTCATTTGGTATGCTGTCCATTTAACTGTTTGGTTCAGTTCTGCAATTTGATTTTCGTTTGTTGTGGGTACAATTTTGTATTGTTATGCATGTGACACCAATCGAATTTGGCTGTACTCAATACATATTCTACTGATAGTATGGCAACTCTCGGTTAACCTAATCAAGATCTTCCTTATGTTTGTTGCAGAGAAACAATGGGAGACACTGCGGTTTACCATCGAGGTTTGTTCAAGCAGGGTCCTTTCGCAAATAGCACATTATTGTGTAGTTGCAGGAATCATTCTAATATTTAGGTTTCTTACAATTTGGTCTTGCACATGTAGGTCCTGCTGTCAGAGGCTTAGACCCACTGTTTGCCCATTTTGCATATGGGGAAATGAGATGTCCATGAATATTAGTCAAGTCAAGAAACTGAGAAAGATTGTTAGGATGAAGAAACTTGCGATGAATAACAGCAAGATCTTTGTTTGCACAATGGAGAAGACATCAGTCAACTATAGGATGGTACCAACTCTTTTACCTTGTTTTTACCCCTTGCGCCATTTCAAAATTTACTACAGTGATTTATGCATAGCTTTGTTTTCAATAGTTCTAAAAAAAGTTCAACGATGATTACCTCTCAAACCACCTGCATGGTCAAGAGGTGAGGAAGGTATTCATTCAACACCCATGGTACAATATTGAAGTCTTGCTGAAGAGGACGAAGGTTGGGTGGGCAATTATCCATAGCCACTGGCTTAATGTTGCAAGGACATTCAACATCACTGAAGGCTCAATATTTGCCTTCCGCTTCTGCAGATTCCTAGATGAGATTCATCTGTCTATTTACTATGTATGATGCTACTTTCCAAAGGTTTTTGATGCTACATGTGAAACTTGGTGCTGTTGTGTAATGGCGTAACTAAGTACTAAAGCTATCTGATGTAATTCTATTATGAAATCATGGTTGCTTTTATACGGATATGAAATATCTGGCGTGTTTTATAAAAAATATCGGTTTGATTAGTACATGGATTATCAATAATAGGCTAATTACCCTGCTTATTGGGGTTTTCTATTGCAAACGGTTACTCAGACATCACCGTGGGTGATGAACTCAAACAACCCACACGGTTTCTAGAAAGTAGGCCTGTTTGATCAACTAACAATCACACATGGCTTCCAGCAGCAAACTGTTTGCGTTAGGCCAACTTACACACACGTTTCCACACAAAGAACTGTGTGGGATATACATACTGATACGTCTCCAACGTATCTATAATTTATGAAGTATTCATGCCATGTTTACAATAGTTTTATATGATTTTGGTATGATTTGATTAGAACTAACCCGAACTGAAATTTTTTCAGCAGAACTACTGTGGTGTTGTTTTTGTGCAGAAATAAAAGTTCTCAGAATGCGATGACAATCAACGGAGAATTTTTCTGGAAAATATAAAAAATACTGGAACAAAAATCTACCGGAGGGGAGTCCCGTGGGCCCCACGAGGGTGGGGCGCGCGCCCACCCCCCTGGGCGCGCCCCTGTGCCTCGTGGACTACCTGTGGGGCCCCCTAACTTGTTCTCGATGCCAACCTCTCCTATAAATACCCAAACCTCTAGAACTTAACCTAGATTGGAAGTTCCGCCATCGCAAGCCTCTATAGCCATGAGAAATCACTCTAGCCCCTCTCTAGCACCCTACCAGAGGGGGCTATCATCACCGGAGGCTATGGAGGAGGATCCTGGAGGGGCCATCATCACCATGCCGGCCAAGGACCAGAGGGAGAACCTCTTCCCATCCAGGGGGGAGGCCATGGAGGAGGAAGCACAAGGGGGAGAACCTCTCCTCCTCTTTCTCGGTGGCATCGGAGTGCCATCGGGAGGGGAATCATCACCGGCGGTGATCGTCTTCATCAACATCACCATCATCATGACCATCCTCTTCTCTTTTACGCAGTCCACTCTCCCGCACCCTGCTGTAATCCCTACTTGAACATGGTGCTTTATGCCACATATTATGATTCAATGATGTGTTGCCATCCTATGATGTTTTGAGTAGATATCCTTTGTCTTTGGGTTGATTGATGATCTAGATTGGTATGGGTCGTATGTTTATTTTGGTGCTGTCCTATTATGCCATTCATGTGCGCAAGCGTGAGGGATTCCCGTTGTAGGGTGTTGCCATGCGTTCATGATTCGCTTATAGTGGGTTGCTTGAGTGACAGAAGCATAAACCCGAGTAAGGGGTTTGTTGTGTATGGGATAAAGGGGACTTGACGCTTTAATGCTATGGTTGGGTTTTACCTTAATGATATTTAGTAGTTGCGGATGCTTGCTAGAGTTCCAATCATAGGTGCATATGATCCAAGAAGAGAAAGTATGTTAGCTTATGCCTCTCCCTCATATGAAATTGCAATGATGTCTATCGGTCTTGTAAACAATTGCATAGGACAATTCCGCACACCGGCCATCATTATTCCACACTCGCTATTTATAATATTTAGTAATATATTCTAACTTTATGATAAAAACACCTACTTTTATGTTTTAGCTCTCTGATATCATGCAAAGTTATCCTCTTCATACCCACAACATAATTTTATTTCTCGTTTCTAGTTGGAAGCAAACGTTCGGTGTACGTAGAGTCGTATCAGTGGCAGATAGGGCTTGAGAGAATATTGATCTTACCTTTAGCTCCTTGTGGGTTCTACACAACATACTTACCACTTCCACCATTGGGAATTGCTACGATGATTCCCTGCACTTGGGGATTATCACATACCTACGGAAATGATTTTTTGGGATTCACCGTGTGGGATGTACATACCTACAGAAATGATTTCTGGGATTCACCGTGTGGGATGAACATACTTACGGAAATGATTTCTGGGATTCACTGTGTGGGATCTACATACCTAAGGAAATAATTTCTAGGATTCACCATGTGGGATGTACATACCTACGGAAATGATTTCTGGGATCCATCGTGTGGGATGTACATACCTACGGAAATGATTGGGTTTCCATGCCTCGCCCGATCGCACACGGCCCCAGCCTGGGTCCCACGAGGGGACCCCCCTATTGCCCACACTCACTTGGTGACGGTTCCAAATGCCATCACAGAAAGGGGTTTTAAACCATTTGTTTAGGACGTTGTTGTACCAGTGTAGTGATATTTTTCACTCTCTCTCTCCTCTCATTTACCTAGGAGCACATGAAGAGCTTGGGCATTTGTTACCTTCCACTATGTGGCTGATGCCATATTTCTCAAAAGTATGCCACATAATACACATCGATGTCAAATCAAAAGATTTTGGTACCGCCCTAGCAATGTGAGAGAGTTGGCACCACCGTGCACACAAACCCACATGTATAAACAAATCAATCAAACCAACTACACCAGCCTCTCCCTCTCCCAAACAAGTGTTTTTATTGCCTCAGTCCTCTCCCTCTCCCACGCAAGTGTTTTTTCATTGCGTGAGTTAATTTGGCACCAGGGCAAAGTCGGTGATCCAGATTGGGGCACTAGGTGAGCTATGGAGGGCATCGATGCCAAATGCATCAGAAGTGAAGTTGGCACGTGTTTTGGCCTACATAGTCGAGGGCCGTTATAGCCCACTTTTGTACTACCTCGTATTTAGTGTAAAATTTTATCCATAGATTTACCTAAGAAAATGTAAATGCATGTCACCAAAAATTATACAATTTGGAATTATGTTCAAATACAAATCCAACGATATAATTTTTAGTGAGATGCATTAACATTTTGTCAGTTAAATCTATGGTCAAATTTTGATACTACTTGCTCTTAGGCTAACCATAGAGTTACTAGTCTAAGTTACTTGCGACTATTGACTAGCCTAGGCTACTAGTACAACAAAAAATGATGCAGGTGATCACATGAGAAACAAATACTTAAAACATTTCTTTCGGTGCAGTGTATAGATGCAGTTTTGAACTACACTTGTCATTGTAATTTGGGAAAATTACAAAAAAAAGAGCTACGTTGTGATTACTGTTTACTAATAGGAAAGAAGTTTCACCTCGCGATGAGTAGCTTCTTCGTGCATGGAAAGCATCTAAGGAATCCAACAAATTGATCCAGATTGGGACTGGTAGATTTTATTGTCAAGATCTTCACTATGCGCACATACTAGGTTAAGCTTGTGGGAATCATTTTCTGGATGACAGTCGTAAAATACATCAAGAAGAAATTTAAAAATGTGAATTTCAAGAAGACGGAGAAGAAGATGAGTGTTGTACCTGAGCGATTATGGATCCAATAAAGCGTTCAGAGAATTTGGCAGACGAGTACACCAACGTTGTCAATTTCGGCGCATCAATGACCCTGATTTTTGTTGGACCTTCTAGATTAGATACAAGCAATCTCTCAAGGCAAGGCGCATTCTCAGTGACCATAAAGTGGAACAGCTCAAGTGATCTCTTCTCAATTAATGTCTTGTTGCGGGGCCATTAAGACACATAAATCCATCGGAGATTCGTCGAGGCGATGTGGAGGCTAATGAACCCGTGGATCTGCCGAAGACGAAGGTACTTGGGCGCAGTACAGCCGCGGAGCAGGTGCTCCATAGCCTTTTTCGAGATGCCAATGTCAAAGAGATCGAGATGCTTGAGTTGAGGGAGAAGAAGGGCGGGCTGTCGGTATACAAAAAGAGGGGTACACTTTTTGTACCCCCATAACTGTGCACGGGCAGTCTGAGCCACGGGCACCACCACACTAAGCAAGGCAAGGGAGGTGAGCCAAGGTAAGGCCGAAGCTCAGGAGAAGCAGAATGACGCCAAGACCATGACCACAAAGAGCAAAGTGGACGAAGCGGACCCCCCGGCAAGATCCTTGCCAGGAGGCGGTTTTAGCAAACCCGGCAAGAGCCTTGCCGTGGCAGCTCGCCCCACACCTACGGAGTGAGTCACCCTTGAGTCCACTGCCCCCATGGGGCAAGGATTCGGGAGACATCCCCGTGGTGGCATGCAGATCTTTGTGAAGACATTCAAGATCAGATACACCCTTTAGAAGATGATGATCCTTGGCGGGATCCTAGCCAAGGAGGACCACAAGGCCCCCGGCAAGAGCCTTGCCGGGGATGACAGCAGGCGCCACGGCAAGACCCTTGCCGGGGCCCCGGCAAGGCCCTTGCCAAGAACACCCGTAGGACCACCATCAGGCCCACGCTAGTCAAACCTCCACCGCCGTTCGCATGCAGCTGCCGACCCAACCAGCTGGGCAGGCACCTACGTGGCGGCATGCGGATCTTCGTGGAGACCCACCACTGCGCCACCTCAGCTGCCTGCCTTCCTACATGGCACCGCGGGCGCCGCTAGCCAGGGCGTGTGTCGACACGAGAGGGAAAGGCGACGAGACAGGGCTCTCCCCCTTCCCCAATAAAGCAGGAACACCCGGGCAAGACGCATTAAATGTGCCTTGTCATGTAATGCAAGGGATAACCTCACATCATTGTACCCTTTCCACCTCGTGTGTGCCACTGTGGCAACCCCTTTCCTATGAAAGGAGGCCCGAGGCGACCAGGAGGAGGATTCGGCTTTTTGGAGCTCCTCACGCCCCATAGCTAGCTCAAGAACACAGATATACAATCCACCAAAGCAGGAGTAGGGTTTTACGCATCCTCACGGCCCGAACCTGGATAAACGAACCGTGTGCTATCTGTTTGATCCGCTCTTCTCACGACCCCGTGCCCCACAACCGTAGTAGGGATTCTTGTGATCCCATAGTTGTCGTTCTCACCAACATCTTTGGCGCGCCAGGTAGGGGGCGCAGTTGTGAGAATCGGCTCTAGCAATCAGCTCAGCACTCCTTCGTCTTCGTGGCTCTTGGAGAAGGACGGAGGCCGGAAGATCAGCGCTCGAGTGACTACAAATAGAAGCTAAGTTGCACTGAACCCTTATTTGTTCTATCCTTTTTATATGAGGTTATTCCCCCCGGAGATGTCACGCCTTTGTATGAGAAACCTACATGCCAGGGGGCTCTCCCACGATCGGCAACGCCCTTGCCCTGTTTTGAGTCTGCTCAATAGCTCAAGCGGCTGCGTCGAGAATAGCAGAGTAACCTTCTGTGACCAACAACGCTCTCGATTCTGACTCGAGTCAAGCTCGAAAGTTCGAGCGGCCGCGTTCGGAACGGAAAGGTGGCTTGTCCGGCAGCACGCGTACCCAGCAGGCCCATGGGGATCCGTCCCCAAAACGCCGCTCGGGGCTTCCGCGTCGGCGAGCCTACTCAATCGGCGTAGGGCGCGCATACAAAGAGGAATTGAACGGGGAAATAACATGCATGAAATTAAAAGTACTGCAAAGTTATATTACATCACATCATTGCTGCAGTTCTAACTAAAGATGAAATTTGTCTTGGTCGTGAACCTATAGCGGCGGTGAAGAACGGGATGCCTAATCCCGGCGCTGGCCTTCCACCCTCTTGATTTCGTCGATGCTGCTGATGACGGGCTTGATGCGCTCCTTGAGCACCGTGAGGTCAACACCCTCCGGCAAGCTATCCATCGCGGCACCGAAGTCGAGTCGGGATTCCAGTACGCCATCTTCGTGAGGACCTTGGTCATGACACCCCGGCAAAGTCGCCGAGCTTCCCCGGCCAACGTGGCCGCTCGATTGGAGTGAAGATAAGCCAAGGCTCCGAGGACGCCCTCGAAGAACAGGGTCAACTTGGTGTTGACGGTCCCGCTGCGCTAAGGGCCATACCTCACGTTTGGCACCCCATGGTGGCCAACTGCAAGGTGACCCTGCCGGCGAGCTCCTCCAGATGGCTGATCCATCTGTTCTCGCCCGCCACATAATCCTGGTGGGACTGATTCTCCTCCTCCAGGCTCCTGGTCAAGGTCTCCTCCCGAGCCCTGCTCTCCGACAACATCTTCTCGAGATCCTCCAGCTTCAGCTTGAGATCTCTAACGGAGTTTTGCACTTCGGAGAGCTCCCCAGCCCTGCTAATGACCGCTCCTTGCGCCTCCACCAAGGCGCTGTTGAGCGTGCTCTTCTCGTTGGACAGCTTGAGGGCCTGCTCCTTCAGCTCGTCCTGCGCCACGTCCTGCTCCTCCTTCGAAGAGCTCCCCGGGGGCTCCTGTCGGTGTACAAAAAGAGGGGTACACTTTTTGTAGCCCTATAACTGTGCACGGGCAGTCTAAGCCACGGGCACCACCACACTGAGCAAGGCAAGGGAGGTGAGCCAAGGTAAGGCCGAAGCTCAGGAGAAGCAGAACGACGCCAAGACCAAGACCACAAAGAGCAAAGGGGATGAAGTGGACCCCCCGGCAAGATCCTTGCCGGGAGGCGGTTTTAGCAAACCCGGCAAGAGCCTTGCCGTGGCAGCTCGCCCCACACCTACGGAGTGAGTCACCCTTGAGTCCATTGCCCCCATGGGGCAAGGATTCGGGAGACATCCCCGTGGTGGCATGCAGATCTTTGTGAAGACATTCAAGATTAGATACACCCTTTAGAAGATGATGATCCTTGGCAGGATCCCAGCCAAGGAGGACCACAAGGCCCCCAGCAAGAGCCTTGCCGGGGATGACAGCAGGCGCAACGGCAAGACCCTTGCCGGGGCCCCGGCAAGGCCCTTGCCAAGAACACCCGTAGGGCCACCATTAGGCCCACACCAGTCAAACCTCCACCGCCGTTTGCATGCAGCTACCAATCCAACCAGCTGGGCAGGCACCTGCGTGGTGGCATGCGGATCTTCGTGGAGACCCACCATTGCGCCACCTCAGCTGCCTGCCTGCCTACATGGCACCGCGGGCGCCGCTGGCCAGGGCGCGTGTCGACACGAGAGGGAGCGGCGACGGACGAGACAGGGCTCTCCCCCATCCCCAATAAAGCAGGGACACCCGGGCAAGACGCATTAAATGCGCCTTGTCATGTAATGCAAGGGATAACCTCACATCACTGTACCCTTTCCACCTCCTGTGTGCCACTATGGCAACCCCTTTCCTATAAAAGGAGGCTCGAGGCGACCAGGAGGAGGATTCGGCTTTTTGGAGCTCCTCACGCCCCATATCTAGCTCAAGAACACAGATATACAATCCACCAAAGCAGGAGTAGGGTTTTACGCATCCTCGCGGCCCGAACCTGGATAAAAGAACCATGTGCTATCTATTTGATCTGCTCTTCTCACAACCCCGCGCCCTGCAACCATAGTAGGGATTCTTGTGATCCCATAGGTGTCATTCCCAACGACACGGGCGCGGAATCAATCTGGGGAAAATAGAAGGAGCTGAAGCTGGCGCGTCACAGCGTTGGCGTGAGACAGAGTGCGGATGGTGGCATACATCGACATCATCCAGCTTCAAAGCTAAGATCCTCGAGCAGATCTTGGGCAGGGGATAAGAACCATTCATCGAACTTGGCTTGGACCTTGTAGTTGGTACTGAAGATGGCAATGTCAAGGCATTTGGCTGGCCCAGTGTGCGATGCAAGGATCTTGGAGACTGCAACCATGCGTTTGCAATCCTCATTGCAGAGGCAGCTGTCGACAGTGAGGTTGAGGGGGATGCGACACAGAGGGGGCGCCACCTCCGGGAGAGTAGGGTGGTCCGCATGGCAGATTTGGTGGGGAGGAGGGTGAAGATGACGAGCAACATGTCATCGAGGAGGCTGCTGGTGAAGTCGAGGCTCACCGGATGCGGTTTTGGCTAGAGACACCTTCGCTTGTTGGATGCCTCGCCATCCATCTTAGCCAGCGGCAAGGCCGGTGTACACGTGTGCTGGTGTGTAATGTGCGATTGGTCTACGCGAGTGCGTCCTTGTTTGCATGCCGTCGCGCAGTGGTGTGGTGTGCGCGAGTGCGTCCTTCACGCGCAAGAAGTGTGCCCTCAATTTACTAGTGTGCGGGGTCCTACTGCAAGTGGTTTCAACTTTGTTTACTTCACCGCGTGTTAGATAGGCCTCTAGTTTATTTATTTTCACCCACTGCCACATGGGCCAGCACACCAAGATAGAGAACACGAGCTGACCAGGCAGCATGTGGACTGGTTGATCGGTCAACTAAACAATATATGGAGCTATACGCTGACACAGTGAGCATGTAATCCCTCAGTAAATAGAGATCAAGTGAGAGTATAGAGAGTCATGCCAAAGAAAAAGAGAGATAGCATAGAGAGAGAAAGAGCTACTCCATCCGGTTGATAATGTAGTGCCTATAATTTTTTTAAGTCAAACTTTTTAAACTTTGACCATGTTTATAAAGAAATTACATATATCTACAATACAAAAGATAAATGATAATATGAACTAAGTACATGTTGTGATGAATCTATTGATCGTTCCATATGTAAATGTTTTTCTCCACATATACCTGCTCAAACTTTTCTGAGGTTTGACTTTTCAAAACTTCCATATGTTATGGACGTGGGAGAGTACCTAAGTAGATAGATAGATAGATAGATAGATAGATAGAGTGTGTGAGATTAAAAGAGTGAGTGAAAAAGTGTTTGTGCATGTGTGAAACACACAACAACACATGATAAAGTAGAGCAAAAGTGTGTGTGTGTGTGTCTTATGCAAACATATCACATGCATCTTCGACAACGAAAGTGAGGAGTTAGTTTGTGGTTGTTTGCAACCGTGAGAGAAAGACCCCTAGAACATGGCCAAGAGAGGTCTAGAAAACAAGGAAGAGAGGCCTGGCAAACAAGGGAAAGAGGTTGGGAAAATGCAGGCATGGGGAGGAGAGAGTGTGTGTTTGTGATAGAGAGATCCCCGGAAGATTGTGATGGGACTACATGGGTGCGAGATCGACTGACAAGGTGTGTGCACGATAGAAGATACCCCAAGAGATATTGAGATAGACTTAGGAATGGAAAGAGACAATACGTGTGTTCCTGATGGATAGTGAGAGATAGTCATACTTAGGGGGGAGTGCGTGTGGCTTTGATATAGTGAGAGATTATGGTACTTGGGGGGTGCATGTAACATAGAGAGAGAACAAGAGCGAAGATTATTAGATGGGTCTATGTAGTGCGAGCGAGATATGTGTATGTGTGAACCAGGGATATATAAAGTTTGAGAGAGATAAAGGAGCCCCGGTATTACTGAGTGATGCGTCAAATAGCTGAGAGGGAAAGAGATACTCCATCCATCTGTTCGATCGATAGTGCAGTGCATATAAATTTTCTAGAAGTCAAACTTTGGAAACTTCGACCAGGTTTACACAAAATATTATTTATATCTACAATACCAAAGATACACCATATGAAACTACATCTTGTGATGAATCTAATGATATGTGTTTGTCATTCAAGATGTAAATGTTTTTATCCACGTACCTAGTCAAACTTTGTGAAGTTTGACTTTTTAATAAATCTATATGCTATGGACCAAAGAGAGTACTAAGTCGAGAGAGATCAAGTGCGTGTGAAGTAGAAAGAGTGAGTGTGCAAAAAAGAGAGAGTGTGTGTGTGTCAAAGAGAAAGGGACAACAAAGGATAAAATAGAGAGCAAGTGTGTGCGTGTGTTATGCAAACATATCACACATGCATCTTCGAGATAGAAAATCGTGGTGAGGTGATACACGGAGATAGCTAGTGCGTGGTTGTTTGCAATGGATAGAGACCCCCCTATAGCACCTGTCCAATAGAGGTCTGGGCAACAAGGCACAAAGGTCGAGAGGGACGTATGGAGAAGATGGATGCATGGGGAGGGAGAGAGGGTGTGTTTGTGATAGAGAGATCCCATGGAGATCGTGAGGGGACTATATGGGTGGGAGATAAAGGGACGAGGTGTGTGTGTGATAGATAGATGCCTCGAGAGAAATCAAGATAGACCAAGTGAGGGAAAGAGGCAATGTGTAAGTTTGTGATGGAGATTGAGAAATAGTCATATAAATGGGGGGCCTGTGTGTGCCTACAATGGAGTGAGAGACAGTCATAGTTTGCTAGGCATGTGATTGTGTGTGTGTGTGTGCGTGTCAGATTGAGAGAGAATGAGGGAGAGAGAGTTTTAGATGGGTCTATCTAGTGCGAGTGAGTTATGCATCTGTATGTGTGACCTAGGGAGATGGAGAGAGAGAGAGGGAAGAGCCCCGAGATAGCAGAGTGGTGCACGAGAGAGTTACGGACAACGAGATAGGGAATTTGTGTGCGTACGATGAGTGCACCCTAGATATTTATCTTGGACTAGAGAATCATACATTGTGTGCCAGAGACACCCATACATAGAGTGTGCATGCGAACTAGAAAGACCGATAGAGAGAGAGATACATATATATACATTTATATATATGGAGAGAGAGAGGGAGGGAGAGGGACTGACAAGGTTTGTGTTTGTATGCGTGCGATAGAAATGAAGATTGTCGGCTCGAGAGAGAACAAGAGTCCGGGAGAGGGGGAGGTTGCGTTTATGCATCAAAGACTGATATAAACCATGTTTCAATATAAATTTGCATTCAAATATTTGAATTGGAGAAAATCATGTTTGCAATCCACACATGAACAGAGATATGCGTATCAAACAAGTGCATTAATTTGACTTTCAGCATGTTCATGGAGTACTATAATACAACATGCTACTCAATTGAGGTGTTCAATTTTGGATTTAGTCCACAATTTTGACCAGGTGAACAAACTATTTCATTGAATCAAGATATTTCATTTTGGGTTAGATTCCCGTTTTTGAGTGGGTCAACTTTTTCTGAAATAGTAAATCATTAGCAACGAGCATGTAAAAGCACATTAGCCCCGAGCACCATCTCACCATCTAAAAAAGAAGTGGCAAGCTAACAAATTTGATTCGAACCGACTTGGTAATGTAGCCAAGGATGCTCGTTCTCCCAAAATTTGAATGAACCGCTAAACACGCTCTACTCATTGGAATTCACCCAAGCAAATTTTTGGGAGACACAAAATTACCGGCCTATGTGCGACGCACATCAATTGGTCCATTGTACATCGAGGGTAGGGTTGTAACTTCATCCAAGCGTGCCCCCTCCTCGGTCAAAATGGCAGGCGCCGAATAATTCATAAACCATGGGAGGACAAACACCCTCTCCTCAGCTGAAATCGCTCGCGTCCACTATTTCAAAACATGCCGTCCTTGCCCGAAATTGCTCGCGCCCACTATTTCAAAACACGCCCACCTCGCTTGAAATCATTCTCCCCCACTATTTGGGACAAGCAAAGTTACCCTACTATCCCCGACCCTCAAGACACAGACCCAAGCCCAGAAGCCAAAAGGAAAGGGTAAAACTGTAACTTTCCCCACATTTCAGACAAATGCATCTGTAAGACATGGTTCCCCCTCCCAATTCCCCATTCATACAGCGTGGGCGCCAAAACACCTTCTCCCCAGCCGCGAAACCTCAACCCCTCCTCCACGGCGCCACCACCATACCAAATTCACCGATGACGTCCTTGCAAAGCCGGAGCCGCTGTCCGTTTGCCGTCGTGCACTAGGCTGTGTGCCTCTTACTTGATGCTGCCAGAGCTGCCTCGATGATGACCGTGTGAACCATATCGGAGCAAATTCACCCATGCGGTTGTCCACGACGCTGGAGCGGCTCCAACTTCGGACGCGTCCAGGGCCCTGGTGCTGCTTCCCCGTAGCCATCGACCATCGCGACACATCTGCTTCTTTCCCGCCGCCGGGAGCCACCGCAACCGCGCTGGCCTCATCGACTTGGCAGCTGGAGCTACTTCACCGGGCCACAAGATAGGCCATAAACTCATCTTAAATCATTTTATTTAGGTGTTAGTCACTTGAGTTTTTATTCTGGGTCATTTGATTCCCAATGCGAAGTAGCACCCCTCGAGGCGGCAGAGCTCCTAGGCTGCTGTCGGATTGTGGGTTCAGGAAAACCCATGAGGTTCGAACTCTATGGTGCGCATGAAGATCTCTCCCTAGATCGCTCTCGCAACGATCTCAAGGCCTAGCTCGCCGAACCCAAGGAACAAGAGACACAAGGGTTTATACTGGTTCGGGGCACCGTTGTGGTGTAATACCCTACTCCAGTGTGGTGAGGTGAATTGCCTCGTGGGCTGAGGATGAATTAGTACAATGGATGAACAACCTCCTGAGGAGAGGTGTTCTTGAGCTCGATGAGATGGTGTGTTTGAGGATGGTCCGAATGTGATCTCGCCTTGCTATGGTGGTGGCTAGCCCTATTTATAGAGGCCCTAGTCCTCTTCCCAAATGTTAGACAGGAAGGGATCCCACAACGGCCAGTTTTGAAGGGAGACAACTAGTACAAGTTATCCTAACAAAAGGTGGTCTTTGCCTACTAAAGGCTCTAGTGGTGATGCCGCCGTGGGCTCCGCGGTGACCTCCGTCCTACTGGTCTTGGTCTTGTTGCACCGATATGGAAACCTTTGCCCGACACCTCGGGACTCCTCGCCTACGCCTGCTTCCTTAACATAAAAGAGGAAAATGGCACTATGTGCCCGCTGGCACCCGCCTGGCTTCGGTCGTCATGGCTTGCGTCACGCGGACCTCGCGAGGTGCCCCTTGCATAGATATCTCCGCTCCTCGGGAGCCAGCATAGCGAGGCCGCCCCTAGGAAGGTCTTGGTGTCGTCCACCTCGTGAGGCTTGGCCCCTCGCGAGGGTCTTGACTGATTGCTGATGAAGAGGGGCCATACCAGGCCATTGGTGGAGCCACGCCCTGGGCCGCAGGCAGGCAAGTCTGGGTATCCCGTTCCCAGGACATCGACAGTAGCCCCTGGGCCCAAGGCACGCTCGGACTTGGCATTGAGCCAAAGCCAAATGGCAACTGCAGAGCGCCACGGGTCCCAACCGCCCGCGGCCTTGATTGGCGCGTGGCGATTGACAGGATGTGGGTGCCTCCGCTTCCCCACGCTGCCTTGGCAACCGCCCGACTTGATGAGACCCTGCTGCATGCAGAAGAAAGCCATCATTACCTTAGATCATGGAGGCCGGCGGTTGGCCTCCCTCTGGCTATAAATGAGGAGAGGGGCGGAGCCCCCGTTGCTCATCTCGTCCTCCATCCCGCTTGCTTCTTCTTCCTCTTTGCTCCACTGCCTTGCAGCAACACTCATGGCGTCGACAAAGAGGTTCTCAGTCGTAGAGAAGGGGAAGGCTCGCCAAGAGGGGCCCAGCTCACCACCACCTAAGAGGGGGCGTGGTCGCCCCCACAAGCACGCCGCAACCCCCGTTGTGGTCCCTCATGGGCATGGACGAACTTCTTTGGTGTCCAGCACCGTTCCTAGCGGCCGCGGTGGCGTCTCCTCGTGCGGCGGGAGCCGCCTGAGACACATTAGTCCCATCCACGAAGGGAGGCGCGCCATGGTCGCTCGGCCTCCTCGGCCGCGCTTCAATTCGGCGAAGCTGCTGTCGGAGTTCGTCGTGTGGTCGTAGAACCCGGCCGGCACTTCGCTTCAGCTTCCGCGCTCCTTTGCCATCGAGTTGCCGGCCACGGGTCCCGGCGGCCTCTGGCTGCAGGCCGATGGCTGCTGCAGCAAGTCTTCGCGGGTCACAATGGAGGTCGCCGTCGCAGGCAACATGGCCCTGGCCCGCGGCTGGAAGATGTTTGCCCACGTGCGAGGGCTGAGCAGGCGGTGCACCCTCCACTTCAAGTACGACGGTGCCGCGACCCTCTTCGTGAGGGTGTTCGGGGAAGATGGTCGCTGCGCCGGGTGCTGCCCTGAAGACGACGAGAGTGACGGAGTGCTGGCCTTGGCGACGGCCGTGATGAGCACGAGGGTGGACTATCCCCTGGCGACGACCGCATCTCATTCGGCAACGGCAGCTCCTCCTCCGGCAAAAGCTCCAGCAGTGGTGTCCATGGCCAGCAGACACGTCGTCAGGATTGTTTCGAGGACGGTGACGGGTCATCCCGTTACCGCACCCCAATGAAGTGCGAGGAGGGCTCCAGCTAAGCCCGGGGGGCTGATCCTCGTGAGCAGCCATGCCGTTGGATCTGCTTTTGCCTGTCCTTTCCTTTCCTCCTACACTACAAGAAACAAGTATGCGGCCCTGCGAGGGCATGTAATGAACCGCAGTGTTTATGCTGCTTTATGCTATGTTTATTGTCTCTAGATTGTGTTGCAAAATCTGTGCTTTATGCGGGCGTAGAGGAATAACTTAGCTTGATACATCCGGGTAGCTTCCACCATGTGAGGGCGAGCGTCGCCTGTCATCTGGTGAGGCTTCCCTGCCGCCGACTCAAGCGACATTGCGAAGCTGTGAAAATTCGTTATCAAATCCTTATCCCTCCTCATGCAAGGCCTCAGTCATGGGCTGATCATAGCCCAGCGCACCACGTCGCGGTACCCGTGGGGCACGGACTTAAAGAAAAGGGGGGTGCACCGATCACAAGCTCAATCAAGGGCGCCTCGTGGAGACTAGGGGAGCATGCACGCATGCACACCTGTCCAGCCGCCTTGCGTGGCATGCGAGGGAGAGCGTCGGGCAACTGCTGCCCTCCCTGGTGTAAAATAAGGAACCGAGGGAAGAATCAGAAGGAAGAGGGGATTCAACCAAGCCATTGAGAAATGCTAGAACTTCAGACTCCACTAAAAAGGGGCAAACCAAATACAGAAAGGAGATGAGCAGCCACGTCCGACACCTAGTCTAGTCTTCTCACCAACGCGGAGCTAAGTGCTGCCACTAGGACGTGGGAGGGAGCCCCCGAGGCCCGAGGGCAGCACTCCAAAGACTCTGGGGCGTGTACAGCCCCACTCATTATTATGTGAGAGTGTCACGAGCGGAGACCTTCATAGGCACTGGGCCTTGCTTCATGGGTAGAACTTCCGGAGGTGCTGGATGTTCCAGGCGTTCTGGAAGGGGATCCCGTCTTACGTTTCCAGGCGCGCGGCACCAGGCCTGGAAACGCAGGCAATCCTAAACGGGCCCTCCCACATGGGTGAGAGCTTATGCAGCCCTTCCCTGGAGAGCACCCACCTCAGGATGAGATGGCCTACTTTGAGCGTCCTGGAGCGGACACTGCGGCAGTGATACCGTCGCAGCGCCTACTGGTACCTTGCCGCTCGGAGCGAGGCTGGGCGGCGGCGTTCCTCCCCCAGCACAAGGTCCATCCCCTGCATGGTGTCCTGATGCGCCTCATCAAACGCTAGGACCCGCGCGGAGTGATTCCTGACCTCGTGAGGGAGAACCGCTTTTGCTCCGTAGACGAGGAAGAATGGGGTCTCACTTGTTGGCTTGGTGACGATGGTGCGGATGGACCACAGCACGGACTGGAGCTCATCGTGCTAGCCCCTGCCGCAGGCCTCGAGCTTCTTCTTGAAGGTCCTAGTCCTGAGGCCTCTCAAGACCTACGCGTTGGCGCGCTCGGCTTGGCCACTGCTATTGGGGTGTGCCACCGAAGCGTAGCAAATCTGCATTCCAAGGTTAGCACAATATGACTTGAAGAGATTGCTAGTGAACTACGAGCCGTTGTCGATGATGATGCGATTAGGGACCCCAAACCGGCTCACGAGGTCCTTCATGAACTTGACCGCGAACCTGGCTGGGATGGTGCGGACGACTTCCACCTCCGCCCATTTGGTGAACTTGTCGATGGCGACATAGAGGTAGTGGTAGCCCCCAGGCGCTCGAGGGAATGGACCCGAGATATCGAGCCCCCAGACTGTAAATGGCCAGGAGAGTGGGATAGTCTGGAGGCCTTGAGCTAGCTGGTGGATTTACTTGGCATGGAATTGGCAGGCCTCGCAAAATCTCACCAGCTCGGTTGCGTTGTTGAGTGTCGTGGGCTAGTAGAACCCACTACGGAATGCCTTGCCCACCAGGGTACGCAATGATGAGTGATACCCGCAATCTCCGTCGTGTATGTCGGCCAGCAACTCGCACCCTGCTTCCGAGAAATGCATCGCAAGGAAACATCGTTTGGTCATTTTCTGTATAGCTCACCATCCTGGATGCAGTATGATGTAGCCTGCCGGGCCACGCGCTCCGCGTCCTCCTTGTTCTCCGGTAGTATTCCTTGTCCCAGGTACGCCCTGAACTCTTTAGTCCGACACCCCTCTTGAGGTTCGAGCGTGAGGAGCAGGCGCGCTCCTGAAGTCGGGCCGCAGGCTGGAGCTCCTGAGGTTGGTGGCGGGGGAAGCTCCTTCGGAGGCAGTGCGGACCCCGCAGCCGGAGGGGTCGCGGAAGGTTCGAAGAGTAGCTCCTCGAAGATGCCAGGCTCCTGTGGGGTACATGCTGCAATTCTAGGCCCAAGAATTGCTTCTCCATTTTGCGTACCTCCGCGAGGTATGCTTCCATATGCTCGTCCTTTGGCTCATACACCTTGTTGGAGAAGTTGACGAGGAGCTGAGAGTCGCCCTTGATGGTGAGGCGCTTCACTCCCAAGGCCGCCGCAGCCTTGAGGCCGGCGATCAAACCCTCGTATTCCGTGATGTTGTTGGAGACCTTCTCACCCTGCTGGAAGTAGAGATGCACGACATAGTATAGCTTGTCCTAAGCGGGAGATATGAGCACAACGCCAGCCCCCGTGCCCTGGCGTGCGAAAGTGCCGTCGAAGTACATGACCCATCAATCTGGCGCTTCACTTCCTGACAAGAGGGATCATTTCTCGTCTGCTTCGGGCTCCGGAGCGTCGGTCCATTCTTCCATGAAGTCGGCGAGGGCGGCTCCCTTGATGACCCTAGTTGTGCTGAACTCCAGCTAAAATGCTTGTAGTTCGATGTTCCACTCAGCGACTCTTCCCGCAGCGTTGCGGCTTTGGAGCACCCTCTCCAGTGGGTAGGCCGAGACGACCTTGTTTGGGTGGCCTTGGAAGTAATGATGCAGCTTATGTGAGGCCACCAGGAGCGCGAGAAAGAACTTCTGTGGCATGGGGTATCGTGCTCTTGCGACCCATAACACCATGCTGACGAAGTATACTGGGTGCTCCACGAGGGAGGGAGCGTCGGCAGATCCTGTGTCCTCCGAAGGTTGTGGCGCCCCCCGAGGTGGGGGGACCTCAGGAGCTTTGTCACCCATCATGGCCTCCGCAGGCTCAGAAACGCCGTCTTGTGGGGCCTGATCATCTGCGATCGCCGTCGTGGCTTCAGCGGCGCCGTCTTGGCGCCGCACTGTCCCGGCTGAAGGTACGACATTACGTGGTGCATCCTTGGCCTGGCGCTCCTCCTGGACAGCCACCAACGCCGCGCTGGCTGAGTGGGGCGTGGCAGCCAGGTAGAGCACCAGGGCCTCGAGGGGTCGAGGCACGACCATCACCGGAGGGCTTCTCAAATATCTCTTGAGGTCTTGAAACGCCTGGTCGGCCTCTGGGTCCACTCAAATGGGCCCTTCCTCTTCATTAGCTTGAAGAACGGCATGGCATGCTCCCCCAGCTTGGAGATGAAGCACCCCACTGAGGTCACGCACCCCACGAGCTTTTGCATTTCCTTGAGGGTTTGTGGCGGGCTCATGTCTTCTATCGCCTTGACCTTCTCCGGATTCGCCGCGATCCCCCTGTGCGACACGAGGAAACCCAATAGCTTGCCCGAAGGGACACCGAACACGCACTTCTTTGGATTGAGCTGCAGGTCCACCTGGCGCAAGCTGGCGAAAGTCTCCTCCAAGTCTTGAATGAGACTCCTCGCCTCCCGAGATTTTACCACGATGTCGTCGACGTAGGCCTCAGTGTTCCTCCCTAGCTGCTGGCCCAGGGCGATGTGCATCAGCCGCTGGAAGGTTGCCCCAGTGTTGTGCAGTCCAAACGACATGCAGGTGTAGCAGTATACCCCACATGGCATCAGGAAGGCTGTGCTCTCCATGTCGTCCACCACCATCTTGATCTGGTGATAACCTAAGAAAGCATCCAAAAACTACAGCAGGTCGCACTCGGCGGCGGAGTCGATGATCTGGTCGATGCGCGGAAGTGGGAACAGGTCTTGAGGGCAGGCTTAGTTGAGGTTGGTGAAGTCAACGCACATACGTTCCTTCCTGCCTTTCTTGGGCACAACGACGGGGTTCGCCAGCCACTCTAAGTACCAGACCTCGCGGATGACTCCTGCAGCTTGTAGCTTGCGGGTTTCCTGCACGATGAAGGACTGCTTCTCCGTGGACTGTCGTCGCGCCTTCTGCTCCACAGGGTGCACATTGGGCACACCCTTAAGTTATACTCGATTACCACCCTTGGGACCCCCACTAGCTGCTTGGGCTCCCAGGCAAATACCTCCTTGTTCGCACACAGGAACCTCACTAGTGCCTCTTCCTGGTCTGGATCAAGGCTGGCGCCTATGGTGAAAGTGGCTCCCGAGGCCCCGTCCTCCTCGACTAGCACTTTCTTGGTTTCAGGCCGATCTTGAGTGAACAACAACTTCTTTTTTGTTGGCGCAGCCCCCTTATCCCCCGGGGCGGCTCCGTCGGCTGGGCGCGCTGCCACGATGGTCCTGAAGGCGAGCTTGAGAGCCGCCAGGGCTTCCTTGGTGTCCCCAGCCACGGTGAGAACGCCGCTGCTCCCTGGCATCTTTATGAGGTTGTAGGCTGGATGGGTCGCTGACATGAACCGAGCTAGGGAAGGGTACCCGAGGATGGCGTTGTACGGGAGGCTGACGCAGGCGATGTTGAAGTCGACCAGCTCGGTGCGGTAGTTGTCGCGGGTACCGAAGGTGACCGGGAGGCTAATTTGCCCCAGGGGGCTGGTGGAACCGATGCTGACTCCAGAAAAAGGCTTGGTGGGGAGGAGCCGGCCGTATGGTACATGAAGCAAACCGAAAGCTTCCATGAAGAGCATGTTGAGGCCGGCTCCGCTGTTGATGAGGGTCTTAGTCACAGCCACATTGTAGATGGTGGGTGTGCAGAGCATTGGGAGTGCACTCGAGCCCTTCGTGATGGTTGGGTCGGCCTGGGGCACCGCCCATCCCGGGGGAGCTCCCGACTGCACGTGGGCGGCGCCCACCTAGAGGATGAACTTCTTGACATGGCGATCCTTAGGTGGCGCCCGCGAACCACCAAGGAGGGCTGCTACAGCAGGGGGCGCCTATGTCGCGAAGAGCGCGACGAAGAGACCGCACACCTCCTCCCTGGAGGCTACCGAAGATCCTGGCAGACTGAGCAGCCAGGCGCGTGGCACGCAGGCTAGGGCCGGGGGAACCAGTTGGCCATGACCTGGTTGTCTCCTCCGGCTTCGAGAACGGCCTCTTCGTACACCTGTAGGAAGGCCGCTGGATCTACCCTGCCATCGTAGTGGGGCGGCATCTCTGGCTTGAACTTGGGCGGCCACCGCACCTGCCGCAAAGCGAGGGTGAAGGCCCAGATGCTCGCGGTGCATCCGTAGGAGTCCGCCGGCCTAATTGGAGGAGTAGCGTCTGCCATGGGAGCAGGATGAAGCAAGCGGAGAGGCTAAGCTTCGGCGCACCCCTACCTGGTGCGCCAAATGTCAGATTGTGGGTTCCGGCAAACCCTTGAGGTTCGAACTCTAGGGTGCGCACGAAGATCTCTCCCTAGCTTGCTCTCGCAACTGTCTCAAGGCCCAGCTCGCCGAACGAAAGGAACAAGAGACACGAGGGTTTATACTGGTTCATGCCACCATTGTGGTGTAATACCCTACTCTAGTGTGGTGTGGTGGATTGCCTCACGGGCTGAGGATGAATCAGTACAATGGATGAATAGCCTCCTGAGGAGAGGTGTTCTTGAGCTCGATGAGGTGGTGTGTTTGAGGATGGCCCGAATGTGATCTCCCCTTGCTATGGTAGTGGCTAGCCCTATTTATGGAGGCCCTGGTCCTCTTCCCAAATGTTAGGCGGGAAGCGATCCCACAACAGCCGATTTTGATGGGAGACAACTAGTACAAGTTATCCTGACAAAAGGTGGTCTTCTCTTGCCAAAGGCTCTGGTGGTGATGCCGCCGTGGGCTCCGCGGTGACCTCTTTCCTGCCGTCCTGCTGGTCTTGGTCTTGTTGCACCGATATGGAAACCTTTGCCCGACGCCTCGGGATTCCTCGCCTGTGCCCGCTTCCTTAGCAGAAAACAGGGAACTGGCACTCTGCGCCCGCTGGCACCCGCCTTGCTTCAGTCGTCATGGCTCACATCACGCAGACCTCGCGAGGTGCCCCTTGCATAGATATCTCCGCTCCTCGGGAGCCACCCTAGCGAGGCCGCCCCTGGGGAGGTCTTGGTGTCGCCCGCCTCACGAGGCTTGGCCCCTCGCGAGGGTCTTGAGTGGTTGCTGATGAAGACAGGCCGCACCAGGCCATTGGTGGAGCGACGCCTTGGGCCGCAGTCTGGCAAGTCTGGGTGCCCCCATTCCTAGGACGCCGACAGCTACCGGTTGGCTAGGGTAGAAGTTTGCTGCGGAAGCAGCTGTTAGTTTGCTATCTTAGAGGTGCGTGGGTTGAAGGTACTGCCGCCATCGGATCAGGATGACGGTGAGTCTTTGTGGTTTGGCCGGGGGCGACGCAACCACGACAATGCCATGGGGCAGGGGCGGGGTTTTGGTCGGAGCTCTCGCGGTGAGGGAGGGCGGAGGCAGGCTGCTCTGCCGGTGGTCGCTGGCTCATCGGGGAAGATTCTGAACGGTGTCAGCCGGGAGGCACAAGACGGCCATCAAGCCATCTCGCGTAGATTAGACAATACCAAAATAAAATAAAATCATGTGACACCAATTTAGTTTTCAATCAAGAAACGTGTGACCACTCTCGTACCTTGGTGTTGATCTCTTAGGGTATTTCTTCAGATCAGAGATATGTGTCATTCCTAACATTATGCATTTTCTGCATCTTCAGCCACACCATCTTGCTTCTCACCGCAGCTGTACCTACAAGGGAAGCATACACCAGAAGGGAGCTATAGTCCTCACTCAACAGTTCCCTGCATCAAATGTGCGTGCCCTACATGGACAGCCACCACAACTGAAGTGCCATCGACAAGTCAGCACATGATGTTCACTCCTATTGTCGGCGACCAGATAGGTTGTACCCTCATCTTACTTGTGTGCAACATTTATGGCTTCCTTGTTCATCTAAGCATGGAAAATAGATTATCACATATCACTGTTTATTCATGCTGATCTCTTAAGAGTCTTGCTCAGGAGTTAACGATGTTCCATAGTTCAGATAAGAGACTTGTTCTTTAGGTAACACTGTTCCATAGTTAATGTCCATCAGTGAATGCTATCCCACAAGCTTATACCACTTCTAGTATTACCTATGTTGTTCTTTAACACTTTTGTGTGCTATCTAGTTAATCTCGAGTACAAACAATACATATTATGTAGCTTTCATCTGTGTTCTCCCTTTAGTTTTTGAGACCTGTTGCTGTTAGTTAAGCCGAGTCCTACCATTTATGTCATCTCCTACAGTCACTCATTACATAAATCTAACTACTAGTTGTCTTCCATGCATGTCAGATATAATTGCACACACTAATATATCCACAAGAACCTTAACGACCAACAAACTTGACGTCAATGATACCCAATATGATGGAACATGTAAAGGCAGTTCTTTAGAAGACTTGCAGAAAGATGATGAATCCTATTCACCCCACAAGGTCCTTGCTCTAACTTGGCCCATGATATGGGTACAACATGCATATAAAGTCCTGGAGTGCATCAACTCTGTTGCAATGCCATGTGCTTTGCCTGCTAATCATACATGTAAATATGCCATGCCTTCCTGTTTTTCAGTACCTATTCCATAAATGATAACATGCTTTCAAATTCAAGTACTGTCATTCTACTCTGTCGCAATGCCATCTTCTTAGTTTGGACATCATGCTTCTGAATATCTTATGCATTGTTATTCATCAGTATGTACTCCATCTGTCTACCATACCATGTTTTTTCATATTGAAGTGTTGTTCTAGTGGTCTGTTGCAATGCCATCTTAGTTTCCCAATCATACACGCATATGTTGCCTTAGTGTTTTTCTGTACGTATTCCGCTATCATATAGTTTTACATTCAACTAGTTTTTGTTACTCTGTTGTCCTGTCGTATCCCTAGCTCTTACATCATACTCGCTCCGTCCGGAGTACATGTCGCAGAAATGGAAAAAAATGGATGTATGTAGAAATGAAATACGCCTAGACACATCCATTTATTTCCAGATGGAGGGAATACATGTCAATATGTCATGCCTTTCTATTCTTCAGTACCTATTCCATCTCTACCGTAGCATGTTTTATAATTGAAGCACCATTCTTCTATATAAGGCATGCAAGGGGAAGACAGCTATGTTAGAATATGAAAGGTTACAAACATGGTCTTTGCAAAAGATCCAAATTCCAGGAGATAGTAAACCCACTCTGATATGTCCATTTTGCATCATGTTTTCTTACTATGATTTATCATGTTTTTATCCATAATAATGCTTTTTGGAGTAATTCTAATGCCTTTTCTCTCATAATTTGCAAGGTACACACCAAAGGGGAGAATTCTGGCAGCTGGAAATCTGGACCTGAAAAAGCTACGTCAGGCTACCTATTCTGCACAACTCCAAATGAGCTGAAACTTCATGGGGATTTTTTATAGAATATTTAGGAAATATTGGAGCCAATAACCAACAGAGGAGGGCCACCAGGTGGGCACAACCCACCTGGGCGCACTACGCCCCCTGGCGCGCCCTAGTGGGTTGTGGCCTCCTCGGCCCACCTCCGGTGCCAATCTTCTGGTATATAAGTGGTTTTGACCTAGAAAAATAAGAGGAGGACTTTTGTGATGAAGCACCGCCGCCTCGAGGCAGAACTTGGGCAGGAGCACTTTTGCCCTCAAGCGGAGCGAGTCTGCCGGGGGAACCTCCCTCCCGGAGGGGGAAATCATTGTCATCATCATCACCAACAACTCTCCCATCTTGGGGAGGGCAATCTCCATCAACATCTTCACCAGCACAATCTCATCTCAAACCCTAGTTTATCTCTTGTATTCAATCTTGTTACCGAAACTATAGATTGTTGCTAGGGGGTGACTAGTAGTGTTGATTACATCTTGTACTTGATTACTATATGGTTTATTTGGTGGAAGATTATATGTTCAGATCCATTATGCATATTAATACCCCTCTGATCTTGAGCATGATTATTATTTTTGAGTATTTACTTTTGTTCTTGAGGTCACGGGAGAAATCATGTTGCAAGTAATCATGTGAATTTGGTATGTGTTTGATATTTTGATAGTATGTATGTTGTGATTCCCTTAGTGGTGTCATGTGAACGTTGACTACATGCCACTTCACCATATTTGGGCCTAAGGGAATGCATTGTGGAGTTGTAAATAGATGGTGGGTTGCAAGAGTGACAGAAACTTAAACCCCAGTTTATGCACTATTCTGTAAGGGACCGATTGGATCCTAGAGTTTAATGCTATGGTTAGAATTTATTGTTAATACTTTTATCGTAGTTGCGGATGCTTGCGGGAGGGTTAATCATAAGTAGGAGGTTTGTTCAAGTAAGAACAACACCTAAGCACCGGTCCACCCACATATCAAATTATCAAAGTAGCGAACACAAATCAAACCAACATGATGAAAGTGACTAGATGAAATTCACGTGTACCCTCAAGAACTCTTTGCTTATTATAAGAGACCATTTTGGCCTGCCTTTGCCTCAAAAGGATTGGGATACCTTTCTTCATACTTGTTACTATTATCACTACTTGCTCATTACAAACTATCTTGCTATCAAACTACTCGCTACTTACAATTTAAGCACTTGCAGACATTACCTTACTGAAAACTACTTGTCACTTCCTTCTTCTCCTCGTTGGGTTCGACACTCTTACTTATCGAAAAGAGCTATTGATCCCCTATACTTGTGGGTCATCAAGGCTATTTTCTGGCACCGTTGCTGGGGAGTGAAGCGCCTTTGGTAAGTGGAATTTGGTAAGGAAATATTTATATAGTGTGCTGAAATTTATTGTCACTTGTTACTATGGAAAACAATCCTTTGAGGTTTTTTTTGGGGTATCTTCACCTCGTCTAGAACCACAATTAGCCACCCCTCAACCTACTGCACCTACTAAAAATATTGAATATGAAATTCCTTCGGGTATGAGAGAACAACTGCTAGCTAATCCTTATGCAGGAGATGGAACTGAACATCCTGGTATGCACTTGATATAGGTGGAACAAATTTGTGGATTGATTAAGATTGCAGGTGATGAGAAAGTTTTTCCCTTTATCTTTGAAGGGAAAAAGCATTGGCATGGTATAGGCTATGCGATGATATTGGATCATGGAATTGGAATCATTTGAAATTCGAGTTCCACCAAAAAGTTTATCCTATGCATCTAGTTCATCGTGATCAGAATTATATATACAATTTTTGGCCTCGTGAGGGAGAAAGTATCGCTCTAGATTGGGGGAGGCTTAAGTCAATGTTATATTCCTGCCCCAACCAAGAGCTCTCAAGAGAAATTATTATTCAGAACTTTTATGCTCTCTTTCTCGTAATGATCAAACCATGCTTGATACTTCTTGTGCTGGTTCTTTTATGAAGAAGACTATTGAATTCTGGTGGGATCTTCTGGAAAGAATTAAACACAACTCTGAAGATTGGGAACTGGACGAAGGTAAAGAGTCAGGTATTAAACTTAAGTATGATTGTGTTAAATCTTTTATGGATACAGATGCTTTTCAAAAGTTTAGCACTAAATATGGACTTGACTCTGAGATAGTAGCCTCCTTTTGGGAATCATTTTCTACTCATGTTGAACTCCCTAAAGAGAAGTGGTTTAAATATCACCTACTTATTAAAGAAGAAATTAAATGACCAGTACCTGTTAAAGAAGAAACTATACTTTATAATATTGATCCATTTGTTCCTTCTACTTATATAGAGAAACCACCTTTTCCTGTTAGGATAAGGGAACATGCTAAAGTTTGAATTGTGGTTAACAAAAGCTATGTTAGAACACCTAAACCTAATGAACAAATTAGGGTAGAACCTAATGTTGCTATGGTTAAAAATCTCTTGGAGGAAGATATAGATGGGCATGTTATTTACTTCTGTGCAGAAGCTGTTAGAATTGCTAAACCCAAAAAAGGGATAAAAATAGACCAGTCGTTGGCCTGCCTGTCATTTCAGTTAAAATAGGAGATCACTGTTATCATGGTTTATGTGACATGGGTGCTAGTGTGAGTGCTATCCCTTACACTTTGTATCAAGAAATTGGGAAAGACATATCACCTACAGAGTTAGAAGACATAGATGTTACTATTAAACTTGCAAATAGAGACACCATATCACCTTGTGGGATTATTAGAGATGTCGAAGTCTTGTGTGGGAAAACAAAATATCCTACTGATTTTCTTGTTCTTGATTCCCCACAAGATGATTTCTATCCCATTATCTTTGGTAGACCTTTCTTGAACACAGTTAATGCTAAGATAGATTGTAAGAAACAAACTGTGGGTGTTAGCTTTGGTGATGAGTCTCATGAGTTTAATTTTTCCAAGTTTAGTAGAAATCATCATGAAAAATAATTGCCTAGTAAGGATGAATAAATTGGTCTTGCTTCTATTGTTGTGCCACCTACTGATCCTTTATAACAATACTTGCTAGACCATGAGAATGATTTACATATGCATGAAAGAAATGAAATATATAAGATTTTGTTTGAACAACGTCCTCTGCTTAAACACAATTTGCCAATTTAAACTCTAGGAGGTTCTCCTCCACCTAAAGGTGATCCTGTGTTTGAATTAAAACAATTGCCAGACACTTTGCAATAGGCTTATCTTGATGAAAAGAAGATATATATCATGTTATTATTAGTGCTAACCTTTCAGAACATGAAGAAGCAAGATTATTGAAAGTTCTAAGGAAGCACCAGGCTGCTATTGGATATACTGTTGATGATTTAAAGGGCATTAGTCCCACTCTATGTCAGCACAAAATTAATATGGAACCTGATGCTAAACTAGTTGTTGACCACCGACGTCGGTTGAATCCGAAGATGAAAGAGGTGGTAAGATCAGAAATATTAAAACCTCTGGAAGCAGGTATAATTTATCCAATAGCTGACAGTAGATGGGTAAGTCATGTTCATTGTGTTCCTAAGAAAGGACATATTACTGTTGTTCCTAATGATAAGAATGAACTCATTCCACAAAGAATTGTTACAGGCTATAGAATGGCAGTTGATTTTAGAAAATTAAATAAAGCAACTAGAAAAGATCATTACCCTTTGCCTTTTATTGATCAAATGCTTGAAAGATTATCTAAGCACACACACTTTTGCTTCCTCGATGGATATTCTGTCTTTTCACAAATACATGTTTCTCAACCTGATCAAGAAAAGACGACTTTTACTTGTCCATTTGGAACCTATGCTTATAGACATATGCCTTTTGGTTAATGTAATGCACCTGCTACCTTTCAAAGATGCATGAAGGCTATATTCTATGACTTTTGTGAAAAGATTGTTGAGGTTTTCATGGATGACTTTTCTGTTTTTGGGAATTCTTTTGATGATTGTTTAAGCAACCTTGAGTGAGTTTTGCAGAGATGTGAACAAATAAATCTTGTCTTGAACTGGGAGAAGTGCCACTTTATGGTTAATGAAGGCATTGTCCTGGGTCATAAATATTTTGAAAGAGGTATTGAAGTGGACCAAGCTAAGGTTGATGCAATTGAGAAAATGCCATGTCCTAAGGACATCAAAGGTATTCGTAGTTTCCTAGGTCATGTTGGCTTCTATAGGAGGTTTATTAAAGACTTCTCTAAAATTTCTAGGCCTCTCACTAGTCTTTTGCAAAATTATGTTCCTTTTATTTTTGATGATGATTATTTAGAAGCCTTTGAAACACTCAAGAAAGCCTTAATATCTACACGTATTGTTCAACCACCTGATTGGAACTTGCCTTTTGAAATTATGTGTGATGCTAGTGATTATGATGTTGGTGCTGTTCTACGACAAAGAGTTGATAAGAAACTAAATGTTATTCACTATGCTAGTAAAACTCTAGACAGTGCTCAAAGAAATTATGCTACTACTAAAAAGGAATTCTTAGCAGTGGTGTTTGCTTGTGATAAATTTAGACCTTATATTGTTGATTCCAATGTAACTGTTCATACAGACCATGCTGCTATTAAATATCTTATGGAAAAGAAAGATGCTAAACCTAGACTTATTTGTTGGGTTCTCTTGTTACAAGAATTTGATTGACATATCATTGATAGAAAAGGAACTGAGAACCCAGTAGCTGATAATTTGTCTAGGCTTGAAAATGTGCTTGATGACCCACTACCTATTGATGATAGTTTTCCTGATGAGTAGTTAGCTGCAATAAATGTTGCTAATAGTACTCCTTGGTATGCTGACTATGCTAATTACATTGTTGTTAAATATTTACCACCTAGCTTTACATACCAACAAAAGAAAAAGTTCTTCTATGACTTAAGACATTACTTTTGGGATGACCCACATCTTTATAAAGAAGGAATAGATGGTATTATGAGACGTTGTGTACCTGAGCATGAACAGGGACAAATCCTATGGAAATGTCACTCTGAGGCTTATGGAGGGCATCATGCTAGAGATAGAACTGCTCACAGGGTATTGCAATCTATATTTTATTGGCCTACTCTCTTGAAGGATGCCCGTAAGTTTGCCTCTACTTGTGATGAATGTCAAAGAATAGGTAATATCGGTAAGAGTCAAGAAATGCCTATGAATTGTTCACTTGTTGTTGAACCTTTTGATGTTTGGGGATTTGATTACATGGGACCTTTTCCTTCCTCTAATGGGTATACACATATTTTGGTTGCTGTTGATTATGTTACTAAATGGGTAGAAGCTATTCCAACTAGTAGTGCTGATCACAACACCTATATTAAAATGCTTAAGGAAGTTATTTTCTCAAGGTTTGGAGTCCCTAGATATTTAATGATTGATGGTGGTTCACACTTTATTCATGGTGCTTTTCGTAAAATGCTTGGAAAGTATGATGTTAACCATAGAATTGCATCACCCTATCATCCTCAGTCTAGTGGTCAATTTGAACTTAGCAATAGGGAAATAAAATTAATTTTGCAAAAGACTGTTAATAGGTCCAGGAAGAATTGGTCTAAGAAATTAGATGATGCACTTTGGGCCTATAGAATAGCTTATAAAAATCCTATGGGTATGTCTACTTATAAAGTGGTTTATGGAAAAGCTTGTCATTTACCTCTTGAGTTAGAACATAAATCCTATTGGGCAGTTAAAGAACTCAATTATGATTTCAAACTTGCTGGTGAAAAGAGGTTATTTAATATAAGCTCATTAGATGAATGGAGAACCCAAGCTTATGAAAATGCAAATTTGTTCAAAGAAAAAGTTAAAAGATGGCATGAAAAAAGAATCCAAAAGCGTGAGTTTAAAGTTGGAGAATATGTTCTTTTGTACAACTCTTGTTTTAGATGTTTTGCAGGGAAGCTCCTCTCAAAATGGGAAGGCCCCTACATCATCGAGGTGGTTTACCGGTCTAGAGCCATCAAAATAAATAATTTTGAAGGCACTAACCCAAAGGTTGTCAATGGGCAACAAATAAAGCATTATATCTCAGGTACACCTATTAATGCTGAACGTAATATTATCCAAACTTTGAAATCGGAAGAACACATAAAAGAGTCCTTCTGGAACACTCCAGAATCATGAAAATAAGGAGGTACGTGATACGGTAAGTAAACATACTCCAAAAAATGTAAAAAAAATATTTTTTATCAGGTTTGGAATATTTTAGATTTTTGGAAATAAAGAAACTTCCAAGAAGCGTACCCTGGTGGGCACAAGACACCAGGGCACGCCAGGCTTGCCTGGCGCGCCCAGGTGGGTTGTGCCCACCTGGGACACTTCCCGTACTCCGTTTTTCTACCATATACTTGTCCTGCAAGATAAAAAATCTATATATACTTCTTTAACCTGTTGATCACCTTATCACAAAGAAATCCATTGTTCTCTTTTTCCTTGTTGTTTTCTGCCAGATTCCATTACCATGGCCTGTTCAAGCTCCCCCAAGGACAAGATCTCTCCTTCATCACCACCATCATCTCCTTCACCACCAAAAGGTGAATTGAGTATCGAGTTTGGGCACTCCCCCTTGGCTTCCACCAAGCTTGGGGGAGGTGCCCCGGTATCGTATCATCCCACTATCTTTTTGCTTTTATTTATCTTTGTTCAATCTTTTGCTTTTAGACGAAATAAAGTTTAGTTTGATCATTTCTTATTTTGAGAGTTTGCTTAGTGATCTATCCTTGTAATCATGTGCAAGTTATATAATGAAGTTAGTTTTAGTTTTTGCTTTCTTTACTTTCATGTTGCAAATGAAGAAAAGAATTAAGGAAGAAATAAAAACAGAAAGGAAATAAATGAAGAAAGGAAATAAATAATGAGAAGATTATATACTAATCCTATGGTAGGTGATGGCACCACATAAGGAAAAGTATAGGTAGAAAATTTTATTAAAAATTTACAAACATAACATTAGTCAATGATGCAATTCATGAAAGAATTAATAAGGGACGAGAAGATTCACATATAGATATACTATTCTAGAAATCTTTTGTGATTGTGGGCCCTCATCAAAATATTATATGCCAAAATTGTTGACGTTGGACAAGGAAGACAACTTAATGGTTTATGTTTGTTTATATTCACATAGAAGTCATATTGTCATAGATCCTTTAACATGTGATGCTTGCCCCCTATCTTTGCTAGCCAAAAATTCTGTACTAAGTAGAGATACTACTTGTGCATCCAAAAACCCTTAAAACCCAAATCTTTTGCAAGAGTCCACCATACCTACCTAGGGATTGAGCAAGATCCCTCAAGTAAGTTGTCATCAGTGCAAAAAGGCAATACAAATTTGCTTCTAAAAGTGTGAGATCATTTAGTGTAAGAAAAAAAGCTACAGACTGCATAATAAAGGTTGTCATCTTAAGGGGCAATACAATGTGACGTTCTCTTGCACTAAGGGATTGAGCATACAAACAAATAAGCGCATGGCAACCTCTGCTTCCCTCTGCGAAGGGACTATCTTTTACTTTTATGCAAAGAGTCAAAGTTTTCTCTCTATTCCATTTATTTTTCTCTTTGGGCAAGCATCATGTGGTGAGAAAAGATCTAGGCACATATGTCTAGTTGAATATAGATAGCATGAGTTATTATTGTTGACATCACCCTTGAGGTGAGCATGTTGGGAGGTGAAATCATTAGCCCCTATCTTTCTATGTGTCCAGTTGAAACGTTTTGCTCATGGGTACAAGGTGAGTGTTAGCAATCATAGAAGACTATATGATGGTTGAGTATGTGGACTTGCTTTAAAGGCTCCGACACGTGACTCTTCCTAAAAAGATGATGAATTGTAGTTGCAAAGTTGACTGAGAACATAGTTTGTTGGTTTCTAATAGAGTTTTTTCTTTACACTTTGATTATGTGATGAACTGTTACTTATTCATTGGAAGTATATGATGCAAGTTTTATGATAAAAGTACTATGTCTAATTTTGTTGCCGTTACAATAATCAGCATGATGCTTTTATGTCCGTATTTTGTTTTTATCGACACCTCTCTCTCAAAGCATGTGGACATGTTTTTCGATTTCAATTTTTGCTTGAGGACAAGCGAGGTCTAAGCTTGGGGGAGTTGATACGACCATTTTGCATCATGTTTTCTTACTCTTATTTATAATGTTTTTATCCATAATAATGCTTTTTGGAGTAATTCTAATGCCTTTTCTCTCATAATTTGCAAGATACACACCAAAGGGGAGAATTCTGGCAGCTAGAAATCCGGACCTCAAAAAGCTACGTCAGGCTACCTATGCTGCACCACTCCAAATGAGCTGAAACTTCACGGGATTTTTTATGGAATATTTAAGAAATACTGGAGCCAATAACCACGAAAGGGGGCACGAGGTGGGCATAACCCACCTGGGCGCGCCAGGCCACCCTGGCGCGGCTTGGTGGGTTGTGGCCTCCTCGGCCCACCTTCGGTGCCCATCTTCTAGTATATAAGTGGTTCTGACCTATGAAAAATAAGAGGAGGACTTTTGGGACGAAGCGTCGCCGCCTCGAGGACTATTGCCCTCCGACAGAGCAATTCTGCCAGGGAACCTCCCTCCCGGAGGGGGAAATCATCGTCATCATCATCACCAACAACTCTCCCATCTTGCGGAGGGCAATCTCCATCAACATCTTCACCAGCACCATCTCATCTCAAACTTTAGTTCATCTCTTGTATTCAATCTTGTTACCGGAACTATAGATTCTTGCTAGGGGTGACTAGTAGTGTTGATTACATCTTGTACTTGATTACTATATGGTTTATTTGGTGGAAGATTATATGTTTAGATCCATTATGAATATTAATACCCCTCTGATCTTGAGCATGATTATTATTTTTGAGTAGTTACTTTTGTTCTTGAGGTCACGGGAGAAATCATGTTGCAAGTAATCATGTGAATTTGATATGTGTTTGATATTTTGATAGTATGTATGTTGTGATTCCCTTAGTGGTGTCATGTGAACATTGACTACATGCCACTTCACCATATTTGGGCCTAAGGGAATGCATTGTGGAGTAGTAAATAGATGGTGGGTTGCAAGAGTGACAGAAACTTAAACCCCAGTTTATGCACTATTCTGTAAGGGACCGATTGGATCCTAGAGTTTAATGCTATGGTTAGAATTTATTCTTAATATGTTTCTCGTAGTTGCGAATGCTTGCGGGAGGGTTAATCATAAGTAGGAGGTTTTTTCAAGTAATAACATCACCTAAGCATCGGTCCACCCACATATCAAATTATCAAAGTAGCGAACACAAATCAAACCAACATGATGAAAGTGACTAGATGAAATTCCCATGTACCCTAAAGAATGCTTTGCTTATTATAAGAGACCGTTTTGGCCTGTCCTTTCCCTCAAAAGGATTGGGCTACCTTGCTGCATACTTGTTACTATTATCATTACTTGCTCGTTACAAACTATCTTGCTGTCAAACTACTCGCTACTTACAATTTAAGCACTTGCAGACATTACCTTACTGAAAACTACTTTTCATTTCCTTCTGCTCCTCGTTGGGTTCGACACTCTTACTTATCAAAAAGAGCTACAATTGATCCCATATACTTGTGGGTCATCACACTCTAGTGTTCATAGATGTTGCTCCAGCACAGAGAAACCCAACTCCTACTGATAATAAGCAGATTCCAGTGGCCAAAGAACTAGCCCTCTCCAGTCCAGCAAAAATATGTCAACGCCATTCTAAGAAGCATGTGCGTATCCTTGCATCATGAAATTTTATAGCATTCCGATCATATTTTCTACTTGTTTCTTACCCATCTCTCTTTCAGAAATAAGCTTAAAGGATTGAAGTCTTTCTATGCGGGGATCATGTTCAAGGAAAGTATCTCGCGGGAATTCTCTCTACTCCGATGCTGATGTAAGTACCTATTGTATATCACTATATTTTTACATCAACATGTATTTTGTCAATTGGCGTGAATCCAACCTTTATCTGATCTAAGTTTACTTGTAGCAAAATGTATAATTAAAACCAACAATGTTGATTTTTGTAAGGAAAACTGCCTGGTAGTTTTGCATACTGAGCTGCATGAGTGTACTATCTCATATCATGCACATTACTAAATTGTAGTGTTGTTCTAGTTCCCAATCATTCATTGTGTCAACGTTGCTTTCCTATTACCTTACCTGGTTGATGGTAGCTATGCCATATTGTGTTAATTTGGTGTAGGCTGGTGTGGTCTAGTTGCCCAAATGTTTATTGTGTCAATGTTGCTTTCCTATTATCTGACCTAGCCAATGATAGCAATGCTAGTGTGTTAATTCGGTGCAGGCTGCTAAAGATAAGAAGACAAACTCTGAAAATAGCAAGGCAACCCCATTGTTTCTTTCCAATTAATATGTCAATAACTCTTGATTAATCTGATCGGTTCCCCTCCTAATTTATGTTATGATGTAGTCGTCGAGACACTCTCCACTATCAATAATACAAGCCTGCCAAAATCGCCATCTGAATCTGTTCAGTTTCCTCTGTCTCGAATACAACAGAAAAATGTATGTTTGTGGACCAATTACTGGCTGAAGCAATGATGGAAATTGTGGAGGAATCAGAGGTGCACATTCTTGCACAACAACAACTAATCAATGTTTTTAGAGACATTGTATCAAATAATGAAGAACTTACTCACATGCTTATGGGCGTCATCTGCGCTGAGGTTGCAGATTGTGAGGTTGTAGATCGTTAAGTTATGTTGTTTTATTTGCACTCGCATCAATCTTTGATTGCCCAGTGGATGTAATTTCCTGTAATATATGTTGGATGTGCTACGTCTTTCCTTGTATGCCGTACGTTTGCTTAGCTCACCTCGCATTCCAACTAACTGGTCGCTAGGAAGCCAAAAAAGCAGTGAAATTAATAGCTAGCACGAATAGTCGTTCGGTGTTATCTAATTGGGCCTACAGACATGTTCGAACTTTAGAGGGCCCATTAAGTTGATTGGCTGTAACCAGGAGAAAAGGTCTATTGGGCCGCTATAATTGAAATGAGCCAACTATTAAAGCTTGGCCCTGTTACCTCCTTGGTCGTTAAGAGGTTGGCATCGAAGCAGGAAATAAGTGGGCCCATTCGATTTCACGGGCTGTTTACAAGCCGATACTAAGGTCTAGCTATATATGGCCCAACTATATTGTGGGCCTTTAGTAGGCCGAAAGAGACAGTGGGCTCATACTAGATCATGAAGAGCATGGGCCGCTAAGTGTCCGAGAGTCAGGTCAGACTGTATATGGCCCAACTTTGTTGTGGGCCTTTAACTGGCCGAAAGAGAAATCGGGCTGGTATTGGACCATGAAGAGCATGGGCCATTAAGAGGCCAAAACTCAGGTCCGACTGCAAATAGTCCAACTCATTTATGGGCCATTAATAGGCTGAAAGACACACCAAGTTAGAAATTGGCCCAACACTTAAATGGGTGGCTAAAAGGCCGAAACACGTACATCCTGAAAAATGGCACATCCCTTGAATGGGCTCTTAACAGGCCGAAACTACATTGGGCCGATATTGAGCCCAAATATAAAGTAGGTTGTTAACAGGATCGAACTTACAATGGGATGCAATGGTGTCAAATAGTTAACGGGCAGTTGATGAGCCGAATTGGCACATCTCGTATGGGCCGTGGGCTTAAATGGACCAGACACAAGTAGGCCTTATATGGGCCGGCCTGCTAATTTTGACTGGGACGGCCTCTTTCACCTAAATGGGCCACTATTGGGCCTTGCTATGTGTCAATGTATTATAGGCGCCTCCCGTACAAGGAGTTGATGACATCTGTCCCAACACTGAGCCCACACGTGGATGCTCCGGCGAATGAGAATTTTACACGTTGAAAATCCCCATTGGTCTGGGCTATTAACGGGTTATCGGATCCAAACTGGAACTAGATAGCTTAACGGCGACCCGCTATGGTGGATGGCACATGTCGGTTACCTTGACGAAAACACTTCCATGACGCGCCATTTATCGTCATGGAAGTGGACACTTCTGTGATGATAATTTTCGCATTTTCATGGAACACTTCTATGACAGCATAGGTATGACTATTACCTTGATTCTGTCATAAAATTGTCATGGATGTACATGCATGACAAAAAATGTGACCTACTGTGACAAACGCGTATCATCATGGAAGTGGTTTTTTTGTAGTGGTTCCACCTGCTTTCCTTGATTATGCCGCTATGTAGCATTTGAAGTTTCTTGAAAGGGGAGATCTGCCATTTCAGTACAGACTAATCTTTGACTGGCGTCGTGTTTTCCATATTACACTTCCTGGTCCTGCCTTCTTGAACTTTCAGGTAAAACAAAGATATTTCATACGTGTGGAGGAGGTAGAGGAGTATGAGAGGGCGAGGGATACCGCCCGTCTCAACGAGGCAGCATGCCAAGTGTCGGGGAACACAAACATGGGTGTGGATTTTCCCTTGACTCGTGCACGGACGGTGGAGCCTATGGGCACGAGATCAAGATCACAGCACCAAGATCAGATTGGAGCACGAGGAACCAGTCCTTTGAAGGATCCAAGTATCGATCAGGAAGACCAAGAAGAGCCAGAGAAGCAAGACATTGGTGAGGTAAAAGCCCCCCTTGCCGGGCAGGCGAGCCTGACAAGGATGGGGTTATGACCGGAAGCAAGCTTCCAGATCATCCCAGCAGGCCTGCTGGGGCTTACGGAGGCAGAACCGCTCCACCGCACCACCTCATCACAACCCAAGTCGTCAATAAGTGCGGTGTGAAGCTCCATGGTGACTAAGTGGCTGCTATTCACCACATGGCAGGCACTTCCTATAGAAAATACCTACAAGCGACACCCGTCCAGCGACGTGTCAAGCGAGCAGGCGCGAAGCTGGCTAAACAGCCCGGCGGGGCCTGCCGGGCGAACTGTCATGTGACGTTGAGCGGCGCATTTAATGCGCTCTGTCAGCCTGCAGAATTAGGTATGATAGCACTGTTTGCTATCTAATCAGTGCATAATGACTGATTTTCCACTGTGGTGACCCCTTATTATATAAAAGGAGGTACAAGGCAACCGTTGAAAGGGTTGAACAGTTGGGTGGCTAACACACACCCTCACATACTCATACACGCCCAGCCACTTCCGCCCCAAGGCAACCCTGCCGGGTAAGCGTGCTATGCTCACCACCATTTTCCACCATCAATCCACCAAAGTAGGAGTAGGGTTTTACGCCTCACGGCGGCCCAAACCTGGTAAAGATTGCCCGCGTGATCTCTACCATGTTGTTCCATGCTCCTCTGCTCTTTGTGCAACGTGCCATCCCCCCAATGAACCAGAAAGGGACTCTTGGTCCCATAGGTGGCAGTGGTTTCCCGCGACATCTTTGGCGCGCCAGGTAGGGGGATCACTTGAATGAACCTGAAGGTGTGAGCAGCGCGCCATCTTCATCACCTGCTCCACCAACAACGCCATTGTTAAATGGCGTCAGTAGGGATGTGGAGAAAGGCGGGGAAGGAGCGGGAAAGCCACCGCTTCCCCCTCCGGTCCCGCCCAGACTCCATCACTTGGCCTTGTCACAGTCACAACAGCGATGAAAACAACATATAAGGGTGACAAGACCGCCCCATGCGGGCCAGGCGGCATGGGTAGACCACGAGCCCCATTCGGAGAAGGGGACGGTGCTAGATAGTACAGGGTCTTCTCTCTCTGCCGCTCTCGCTTTTCGACAACCGAGCTGCTTTGGGGGTTTTAGCATCATCAACGTTGATGAGCCCACACGAAACTCGATTCAACATTTACCCTGCTTGGGAAAATCCTGAGTATAGCGTTGGTGCAAATCCATTGGTCGATCCCCCGGCAAGTACGCTCCAGCAAGGCCATCCGTGTTGGCATGAATTTTGTGCCGATAGCCATTGGATTGTTCAAAAGTTGTGAAGAGAAGGAGAGAAAGAAACATGCCATGCCGGTGCCGTGTCCCACTGTCCGCAAGATATACGTTTGATTCTGGCCGACCCTTGCCAGAGGACATGTATCCATGTGCATGTGACTCCATCTTTTCCGAAGCTTACGAGCCCAACCAGCGGCCGTAACTGAAGAAGATGGATGGGGGCATAGATCAAAGCTAAGTTCATGCTATCCTTGCATCATTACAGATTTCTTTGGATTTATATGTTTGTTTGTCCCTTGAGTACCGGAGTGTTCGTGCAACGAAATCTTTCATGAAATGGTACCTCTGTTTGATTCTTGGCCACACCATCATTCCATCCAGAGCCAGCTCCCGAAATGAGTGGATGCATCAGAATCTACCGAGGAAAAACCTATCGGGACGCATCCACGCCAAAATAACTGTTGAGGGCCGGACCCTCATGACCATTGCGGCAATATGATATCGGCAGGCAACCTAAATGTGCATAGAGACTAATCGCACGAACACTGCATGGATAAATCTAATAGAGGATAAACATACAATTCAGATTAAGCAAAAGTATCAAACACAACATGAAGCATAAACAAAATGGTGTCTAAACACGAGGCATGCATCAATGTCTTGGTTAAAAGACAATTCAAGGCTGGGTCTAGCGGCCCTGTGAAGGAACACAGACGCGAAGAACCTTGTCGGTGAGAGGGGTAGCCTTCTCCTCGGCAGCAGGGACGTCTGTGCCCAGTGGCGGCTTCCTGAAGCCGTCATTAAGATTGAGGTTTGGGTGGCAGCAGGATTGAAGAAGACCCTGAGCTTGGCACTGGGGGCCTCCCACTTGCTGGCCGAGTAAAGTGGGCCTTCCCCATCGCTGCAGTCTGGACCGCAAGGCGTTCGGCAACATCTATCAAGCTTTTAGTCTAGAGGTCGACCTGCTGGGATTGGTTCGCCGGCACATCCTCCGCGTCCTTCTGGAGGCGCCTCCTTGTGTCCAGATCCTTCAACAATTGCTTCTCACAGGCCTCAACGAATTCATCTGGGCTCTCCAAAGAGCCGATCCTGGCCCTCAGATCTTCGATGGTGCCGTTGGCGGTCTTAAGGCCTTGGCTCTTGGAGGAAAGTTGCGATTGTGTGTCCTTCATGAGGAACTCCATTTTCTGCGCCTCCTCCTTGAGGTCTGAGACCTCCTTGGTGCTCCTGACAAGCTTCTCCATCATCTTAGCCACTTGCTGGTCAAGGTCCATTTTGGCGGCAGAGGCAGCAGCCAGGTCATCAGCAAACTTCTTCAGCCGAGCAACAGAGTCAGTAGTGAGAGCATCCAGGGCGGCCTTGTGCTTGTCCTCCAGTCCCTTGGTGCGCTGCCGCACAAGGACCTCCAGTTCATCATCTCTGGCGTGGAGAGTGTCCTCAAGCCTCTCCTCACGGACAAAAAAATTCCTGCTCCCTGGCATCTAGAAGCTTTTTGCGCCCGCCAAGTGCGCCTCCTGAGTGATGACATCCTCCCTTGCCATTGAGATTGTTTGCTGCTACCTCTAGAGGACATGGAAATGCTTGCCGTACCAGTTGCGCAGTTCAACCCCTTTGTCCTTCAACTTTCGATTCACCTTATTGGAGGATTGGTGCTGCTCTTTGAGCTCCTACAACTTCCGACCATGCCACTCCCACATCTCTTTAAGGCCCGTCACCATGGATTC
This sequence comes from Triticum dicoccoides, assembly GCF_002162155.2. Classification (NCBI taxonomy): domain Eukaryota; kingdom Viridiplantae; phylum Streptophyta; class Magnoliopsida; order Poales; family Poaceae; genus Triticum; species Triticum dicoccoides. Next base: position 306,758,737 of record NC_041392.1, on the reverse strand, counting down.
CATGATGGACAGGTCCATGGCGATGGCAATGGAGTCATCCACCTCTTCGACTCCTTGGTATAGCGACGCCAGGATGCGCTGGACCTCTTCATCAAGCTCTATGCTCGTCGCCATTGGTGGGCCGGGGGCTCCAAGCCCGGGTTGTGCGAGCACCAGTGCTAGATGACTCGAAGGCGGTGGCGGGGCCTCCCTTGAGGTGCTGAAAGGGGGGAGGGGGCCATGGTTTGGAGGGGAATCTTCTCCTCAACCACGACCCCTGATCCAGATGCGATGTCAGGGATTTCCTCGGGCTCCTTTAAGGGACCCAGGGCGCCCCCGGCAGCATGCCCCTGCTCCTCCGTGATAGCGACCTTGTCGGCTTCGTCTGTAGCAGCTTTCCCTATGTTGGCCACCTCCTCGAGTAGCTCTGGCTCTTCGGCCTGGAGGACTGTAAATGAGAGGGCAAGCGAATGGCAAAAAGGCGGAAGTTTTAGATTGCCTGAATATAGGGAGAAGAGATATATGCGAAGAATATGGAGAAAAGCGCAAGATAAGCACCCGAAGAAGCCTGCCGGGTAGGGGCCTCAGTTTCGCCGGCAGCATTAGTTGCCGAGCCAAGAACTCCACCCCCTGCCGCAGCAGCCACGACGACAATCCTCATAATGAGCAGGGAGCTCAATTCAAATTCCATGGGCAACAGGGATGCCCTGCCTCTCTTCTGGGATAGTGGGGCGGAATTCTTTGGCAGCCCTAAGCCCTGTCGAGGCACTGGGGGCTCCGGTGAAGACGAGCTCTGTGAGGAGCTCGAGCCAAAGTGAGGGCTGGAATCTACTTCCACGTCCTCCGATTGCTTGGTGGGGGAAGCTTTGATCCCAGCAAGGCGAGGAGTCTGTCGGCATGCCATGCCTGTCTTGGTATTTCTGGTGGTGGTCTTCTTCAACCTCTTGGCGGCAGGCGCTTGATTTGGGGCCACCGTCCCCCTGTTGGCAGCTCGCCTACGGGGACACTGATCCAAAATCGACTCGGGGGCTTGAGGTCCAGCCGCGAGCCACTCCGCCTCGGGCTGCACTACCAAACCAACCTCCTCCTCCTCTTGGAGCTCTGTTGCCGCGGCGGCTAGGGTATCAAGCCCGATAGTTTTATCCCCGACAAGATCTTCCCCGGCAGCCTCTTTCGTGGTCTGCGCCTCGCTGCCACCATAGTAAGAACCCTCATCATCAGCTTTTCCTTTGGCCTTCCCAGCCTTTGTGGCACTTGCCATCGCAGCAATGCAGGCAAATTTGTCCTCCTCGATCCCCCTCTTGATAAATGCTGCCTCCATGGAGGAGGTGCGTTTGTATGCAGTGTTATCCACCTTGGCGACCCTCTTCGTCAGGGCGCTGGACCATTCAAGCTCTTCATCAAGGGTAGCAACCGCCAATCACTTGCTACCCGATGAGCATTGCAATCCGGCATCCACTTCAAGATCTAGTCCCAGTCAGAATTGACATTCAGAGGGATGACGCTTGCCGGCAGTTTGAACAGCTGAAAGCAGCCAAACAACTGGTCGCACAACCAGTCGTGGCCATAAACAGACAAGTTGTTGGCCAAACCTGGGAGCAATCTCATCCTATCCCAAGCGTCACCATACAACTAGGCGGGCCTATCCCTCTTCTGAAGTGGCGAGATGCGGCGGAGGAGAAAATCGGCCCCCACATGCTCGATGGTTAGCCCGGCTGCCTTCAGGCGGGTGATCCTATTAATTGCCAGGTGCAGCCTATTGTCGCTAAGGCCGAATTTGCTCCATTTCTTACTGCACCCGACACACATTATTCGTTATTCGCAGAACTCTAGGGCTTTCTCATCCTGAATCCAGCACTAGCATCCTCTCCACTCGTCCCTCCTCTCGTGCTACAAATCAGGGATGTAAACCCGGACTTCCTGGCCACCCAGGGCATCCAGGTGATGTTCCTAGAGCGGTGAGTCTTGTTCTCCAGTAGCGGGACAAAATAATGCATGAACAGATCAACGTTGGGGCAACTCCAACAAAGTTCTCGAACAAATGAGCAAAGATGGCCATGGCCGCGATTGCATTCGGTGTGAAGTCGAGAAGATGGAAACCATAAATTGTCATCATCGCCTCAAAGAAATCAGAAAAGGGGGAGTAGAGACCACAAATGAAATATGCGTTGAAGAATCGGTATGAATTTGGCGGATCCTCTTCCCCCTCCGCCAGGAAATTGGGAGCACCATGCCCCTTTGGGACTTCCCTCGCCCACAGGTACCCATACCTTGCCTGCAGAATCGGGCTGTCCATATTTGGCGGAAAGAAGACAACTTCTCCCCTCCGCTTCTTGTCCAGCTCTGTCGCCCTCTTTCTTCCCTCGGCAACTACCTCCTTCTCCATGGCCGTCTGCTTCCCTTTTGCTGTGGTTTTCTTCCCCATTCTTGCGAGCACCGGTGCGAATGGGGGAAGGCATCAGATGGGGGAACAACGGCGGGCGAGGGAGAGAGAGAGAGAGAGAGAGAGAGAGAGGAAGGGGCAGTTGTTTGGCTTGTGGAGGAAGATGATGGAAGGGCAGGAAGGGCGACAAGTGAACCATGCCGCTTCGCGTTTTCCAATCTTAAGGGGAAAAGGTGTGGAGCGGGGGTGTGACGCTTCAGAAAGTTACCATTTTACATTAACTGCAACAATCCCACAACTCCATGACTCACGGTAATTGCACGAAGTGGACGTCAGATTAACTGTTCATCATGACGAACTGCCGTGCGCAACCTTCTCTTGCCACATGTCCGTACACTTTTTGGGGCCTAACCCAACATGCCACGCGACATGTATGGCTCAGTCCCGGGGGCTTATGTCAGGGAACACAAACAGGGGTGTGTATTTTCCCCTAACTCATCCACGGATGATATAGCCTACGGGCATGAGAGCAAGATCACATCACCAAGATCAGATTGGAGCACGAGGGACCAGTCCTTTGAAGGATCATAGTATCGATCAGGAAGACCAAGAAGAGCCAGAGAGGCAAGACATTGCAAAGGGAAAAGCCTTCCTTGCCGGATAGGCGAGCCTGGCAAGGATGAAGTTATCCCCGGAAGCAAGCTTCCAGATCGTCCCGGCAAGCCTGCCAAGGCTTATGGATGCAGAACCGCTCCACCACACCACCTCATCACAACCCAAGTCATCAGTCAGTGTGGTGTCAAGTACCAAGGTGACTAAGTGGCTGATATTCACCACATGGCAGCTACTTCCTATAGAAAATACCTCCAAGCGACACCCGTCCAATGACATGTCAAGCGAGCAGGGGCAAAGCTGGCAAAATAGGCCGGCAGGGCCTGCCTGGCAAACTATGATGTGATGTTGAGCGGTGCATTTAATGTGCTCCGTCAGCCTGCAGAGTTAGGTATGATAGCACTGTTTGCTATCTAATCAGTGCATAATGACCGATTTGCCACTGTGGTGACCCCTTAGTCTATAAAAGGAGGCCCAAGGCAACCGTAGAAAGGGTTGAATAGTTGGGTGGCTAACACACACCCTCACATACTCATACGCACCCAGCCGCTTCCGCCCTGAGGCAACCCTGCTGGGTAAGCGTGTTGTGCTCGCCACCATTTTCCACCATCAATCCACCAAAGCAGGAGTAAGGTTTTACACCTCACGGCGGCCCGAACCTGGGTGAAGATTGCCCGCTGATCTCTACTGTGTTGTTCCACACTCCTCTAATTTTTGTGCAACGTGCCATGCCCTCGCCGAACCAGAAAGGGACTCCTGGTACCATAGGTGGCCGTGGTTTCCCGCGACACCAAGCGGTGGCAGCTGCAATCCAGTACAACCTGAACTACGACTACGATTATCATCTAGTCCAGTCGCGGCCATAGACCAACTTAGGCCAAAAGCCTAAGCTTGGGGGAGTATGTATTTCACACCAACATTACGTTCATGCATCACACTTTCATTCCAGTTGTCGGTGTTCATCCTTTTTCATTCTATAATCCATGCTAGTTTTACTTTGCTTTCTTCTTATGTGTTTGAAAAATTTGTGAAAATCCAATAATATTTCTCGTTTATTTTCGGTTTTTCTTTCTAGTTTAAATTTAGTAGTTTGTAATATTAAAAGAAAACCCAAAAATATTTCTCGTTCTTCCTGTGCTTATTGGGAGATTTCCCGTGTATATAGTTTTTTCTCGTTTTCGTTCTTCCGTCATTCTACTTTCTTCAGAAAAACAAAAACACCAAAAATATTTTAGTGTGTTTCTTTGAAATTCTTTTCTTTTTCTTTGGGTCGTCATAAGGAGAAGACCACGATGAAAATGTTGTGTGGCTCTCATATGTATTATTTTTTATCTAACGAAGAGCCCATATTACCTTGTCTTCTCCATTGAATAAATGTTTGCAAATTCTAGCTTAGTCCACGGCATGTGCACTATTATTATTATTCACATTGTTTGGTCATGCAAATGAAAGGCAATAATGACGAAATTTGATTAATTGATTGAGGTGGAGAAAAGCTAGTCTGAACTCGACCAATCTTGTTTTTGTAAATATGTTTAGCTCATTGTTCTTGATTCAGCCTATTATGAATGAAACATGTTTGCAATGACAATTAGGGATCATAGTTACTCATGCCATGGTTAAATAGCTAGGAGTGGATAATGGTTTATCTTGCGTGTCAACATGCATTTAAAATGGTTATGATGTAGTATTATAGGATGCTACCCTCCTCGGAATGATTCAAGTGGCTTGACTTGGCACATGTTCACGCATGTAGTTGAATTAAAACCAACAAAGCCTCCATGATATTTATGTTCATGGTGTTTTACGTCCTACTCATGCTCGTATTCAATGTTAATTAACCTCAATGCATGTTTATGACCGTTGTCACTCTCTACTTGGTCGCTCCTCAATCTATTTTCTAGCCTTCACTTGTACTAAGCGAGAATACTGTTTGTGCATCCAAATCCTAAGACCAACAAATTTTCCATATGAGTCTACCATACCTACATATATGCGGTATTTACCTACTGTTCCAAGTAAATTTGCATGTGCCAAACTCTAAATCTTCAAATAGTATTCTGTTTTGTATGCCTGAATCGCTCATGAAGCGATAGGGGGCGGTTAGTATCTTCCATGCAAGGTGGATTATTCTCACGATGAGAGTTCATTCACTTGTCATTCATGAGAAAGTGGCTAGTAATTGGGATGCCTAGTCCTATGATCAAAATCAAAATCAAAATATAATAATGAGACAAAACTCCCCCAAATTTTTGTTGGTATGGAGGGCACCCGAGGATTCGGCTAGCCATGGCTCGTGTTTCTTGGTGGATGGGGAGTATAACATTACCTTTCTGTTTGGGAACCTCCTATAATGTATCTAGCATGGAAGATGGTGAAAAATCTCGTTCGTTGAGTTGACAATGAGAGCATACCTCCCAAAATTATATTCATCTTTGTTTTATATGCTTTGAGCTCTGGCACCTCTGCCAATCCTTGCTTCCCTTTGTGAAGGGCCTATCTATTTACTTTTATTTTTGAGTCATCTTCTTCTCATTAAAGAACCAGATGGAGAGCACTATTGTCATTTTTATGCTTTTTTAGTTAATGTTGAGTATGAGTGTGACTGGATCTATTTTACCATGAATTACAATGTCTAGTTAGTGCTTGATCTTCAGGGATGCTTTGCATTTATGTTTTGCTATCTCAGAAAGGGCTAGCGAGATACCATTATATCATGCTTTTTTTGAAAAAGTGTTGTCATCTGAAATATCTTATTATTGCTCCTAGTTGGTTATGTCATTGATATGAGTAAATCTGATACCTAAGTGTTAACATGAATATGCTTAGTTCGCAATCTTTGCTAAAAACCTAAACATGGTTAGTCATATTTACAACAACAAGATCAAACAGAGTTTGTAAAAGTTTTTCTTTGTCACTTTCAGTTTGTCAACTGAATTGCTTGAGGATAGGCAATGAGTTAAGCTTGGGGGAGTTGATACGTCTCCATCGTATCTAGTTTTTGAAACACTTTTGCTCTTGTTTTGGACTCAAATTTGCATGATTTGAATGAAACTAACCCGACTGCCGTTGTTTTTAGCAGAATTGCCATGGTGTTGTTTTTGTCCAGAAATCAAAGTTCTCGGATTGACCTGAAATTTTATGGACAATTTTTGTGGAATATATAAAAATACTAGTGGAAAAAAGATACCAGAGGGGCCACCCAGGAGCTACAAGCTCAGGGGCTTGCCCTCCAGGCTTGTGGGCCCCTAGACCTCCGGCAACCCTAACTACAACTCCATATATACCTATTCGCCCAGTAAAAAATCAAAGAGAAGGATTCATCGCGTTTTATGATACGAGCCACCGCAACCTCCTCTTTTTCATTGGGAGGGCTGATATGGAGTTCGTCCGGGGCTCTAGAGGGTGGAATTCGACACCGTCGTTATCATCAACCTTCTACCATTACCAATGTCATGATGCTCACCATCGAGAGTGAGTAATTTCTTCGCGGGATTGCTGGATGGTGATGGGTTGGATGAGATCTATCATGTAATCGAGTTAGTTTTGTTAGGGCTTGATGCCTAGTATCCACTATGTTTTGAGATTGATGTTACTATGACTTTGCTATGATTAATGCTTGTTACTAGGGCCCGAGTGCCAAGATTTCAGATCTGAACCTATTATGTTTCCATGAATATATTTGTGTCCTTGATCCTATCTTTCAAGTTATATGCACCTATTAGGAGTTATGATCTGCATACCCCAAGGTGGCAATAATTGGGATTCTTTTCGGTGATTATCGTAGTTTGAGGAGTTCATGTATTCACTAAGTGCCAATGCTTTGTTCCGGTTCTCTATTAAAAGGAGGCCTTAAAATCCCTTAGATTCCTTATGGACCCCGCTGCCACGGGAGGGTAGGACAAAAGATGTCTTGCAAGTTCTTTTCCATGAGCATGTATGACTATATACGGAATACATGCCTACATTACCTAGATGAATTCGAGCTAGTTCTGCGTCGCTCTAGGTTATAACTGCTACATGATGAATATCATCCAACACAATTATCATCACCGATCCAATGCATACAAGCTTTTCATATATTGATCTTTGCTAAGTTACTTTATCCATTGTTGTTGTTACAATCACTACAAAACTGTTACTATTACTATTGCCACTATTACTGTTACTATCATACTACTTTGCTACTAAATATTTTGCTGCAGATATTAAGTCTTTCAGGTGTGGTTGAAATGACAGCTCAATTGCTAATGCTTGCGAATATTCTTTGGCTCCCCTTGTGTCAAATCAATAAATTTGGGTTGCATACTTACCCTTGAAGACTGTTGATAACCCATATACTTATGGGTTATCAGGCTGACACCATCCAGTCAGCTCATAGCCCGGGGGTCCCGAGAAGAAACAGGTAGTCGCCCTTGCAGCAAGACGATCGAGACCGCCTCCGTGACCAGTACTCGAGGCAAGTTCATGATCAAGTAATGCCCCCGCGGCGTCATGATGATTACCACCGTGTGTCGACGCTCCCTCCGCTAGATGGCTCGTACACACCCCGGCCGTATGATGACAGGTGTCGATTCGGTGACGACCGGAGAGTCATCCCTCCTTTCCACGCCGACGTTTATCGACGGAGAGAACCACTCGACCCCCGCGATTTGCAGTTCAACATGAGGTCTGTTCTTGCTGAGAACTTGGTGGATAGAGGTCCGACTCATAGAGAGAACTTGGACCGAGATCATCCGAGTGGGAGCAGAACCTTCATTTCCGTCCCCGAGTGTTTCAGCAGGGTTATCGGAGATGTGGAGATTCCCCCCAACTTGAAGTTGGTTCCAGGGATACGCAAGTTCACTGGTGAGTCCAAACCACATACGTGGCTTGAAGGTTACCGAGTGGCTGTCCACATTGAGGGTGGCAATGATTACATAGCCATGAAGCATCTCCGTTTGATGGTATAAGGGTCATCCCATGCCTGCCTCAACTAGCTCCCTCCTGCCAGCATCTATTGCTGGGAGGATCTGAGTCGAGTGTTCATCAAAATGTTCGAAGGTACTTATATATCTCCAACGTATCTACTTTTCCAAACAATGTTGCCCTTGTTTTGGACTCTAACTTGCATGATTTCAATGGAACTAATCCGGACTGGCGCTGTTTTCAGTAGAATTGCCATGGTGTTATTTTTGTGAAGAAATAAAAGTTCTTGGAATGACCTGAAAATCAATGGAGAATATTTTTGGAATATATCAAAAATACTGGCGAAAGAATCAAGGCCAGGGGGCCCGCACCTTGTCCACGAGGGTGGGGGCGCGCCTACCCCCCTGGGCGCGCCCCCTGCCTCGTGGGCCCCCTGGTGCTCCACCGACCTCAACTCCAACTCCATATATTCGCTTTCGGGGAGAAAAAAAATCAGAGAGAAGGATTCATCGCGTTTTACGATATGGAGCCAGCGCCAAGCCCTAATGTCTCTCGGGAGGGCTGACCTGGAGTCCATTCGGGGCTCCGGAGTGGGGATTCCGTCGCCATCATCATCATCAACCTTCCTCCATCACCAATTTCATGATGCTCACCGCCGTGCGTGAGTAATTCCATCGTAGGCTTGCTGGACGGTGATGGGTTGGATGAGATTTATCATGTAATCGAGTTAGTTTTGTGAGGGTTTGATCCCTAGTATCCATTATGTTCTCAGATTGATGTTACCATGACTTTGCTATGCTTAATGCTTGTCACTAGGGCCCGAGTGCCATGATTTCAGATCTGAACCTATTATGTTTTCATGAATATATGTGAGTTCTTGATCCTATCTTGCAATTCTATAGTCACCTATTATGTGTTATGATCCGTTAACCCCAAAGTGACAATAATTGGGATACTTACCGGTGATGACCGCTGTTTGAGGAGTTCATGTATTCACTATGTGTTAATGCTTTGGTCTGGTACTCTATTAAAAGGAGGCCTTAATATCCCTTAGTTTCCAATAGGACCCAGCTGCCACGGGAGGGTAGGACAAAAGATGTCATGCAAGTTCTTTTCCATAAGCACGTATGACTATATTCGGAACACATGCCTACATTACATTGATGAACTGGAGCTAGTTCTGTGTCACCCTATGTTATAACTGTTGCATGAGGAATCGCATCCAACATAATTATCCGTCACTGATCCATTGCCTACAAGCTTTTCACATATTGTTCTTCGCTTATTTAGTTTTCCGTTGCTACTGTTACAATCACTATAAAACCAAAACTATTACTTTTGCTACCGTTACCGCTATTATCATATTACTTTGCTACTAAATACTTTGCTGCAGATACTAAGCTTCCAGGTGTGGTTGAATTGACAACTCAGTTGCTAATACTTGAGAATATTCTTTGGCTCCCCTTGTGTCGAATCAATAAATTTGGGTTGAATACTCTACCCTAAAAAACTGTTGCGATCCCCTATACTTGTAGGTTATCAAGACTATTTTCTAGCACCGTTGCTGGGGAGCATAGCTCTATTCTTTGAGCCACTTGGGATTTATATCTGCTGATCACTATGAAGAACTTGAAAGATAAAAGAACCAAGATTTTTTTCCTCAACTACGAGGGAGGTAAGGAACTTCCATCTAGCTCTGCACTTGATTCACCTTCTGTTTTGAGTAAACTTGCGACACCTAGTCCTGCTATTCATTCTGATATGTCACATGTTATTGATGATGCCACTTCTGCTTTGCATGATACTTATGATGAAACTACTTCTATGCTTGATAATACTGTGCCACTAGGTGAATTTCTTGATGAACAACTTGCTAGGGCTAGAGAGAATGAAATTATTGAAACTGATAATATTGATGAAAGTGATGATGAAGATTCTCCCCCTAGATATGAATTGCCTGTTGTGCTTGAGGGTTATGTTATGGATGAAGAAACTGCTAGAGACTTTTTAGATTGCAATGATAGAGCTGATCTTAAGAAATTATTAGTTAAGCTTAAAGAAAAATCTTTGAATGCTAGAATGAAATATGACCCTGCTTTTGCTACTTCACCTATCTTTATTTCTGATAAGGATTATGATTTCTCTATCGATCTTGAGTTAATTACTTTGGTTGAATCTGATCCTTTCTATGGCTATGAATCTGAAACTGTTGTGGCACATCTTACTAAATTAAACGATATAGCCACCCTGTTTACTCATGATGAGAAAACTCGCTATTACTTTATCCTTAAGTTGTTTCCGTTCTCACTAAAGGGTGATGCTAAAACATGGTTTAACTCTCTTGATCCTGGTTGTGTGCGTAGTCCCCAGGATATGATTTATTACTTCTCTGCTAAGTATTTCCCTGCTCATAAGAAACAAGCTGCCTTAAGGGAAATATATAATTTTGTGAAATTGAAGAAGAGAGTCTCCCACAAGCTTGGGGGAGGCTTCTCCAATTACTTAATGCTTTGCCTGATCATCCTCTAAAGAAAAATGAAATACTTGATATCTTTTATAATGGACTAACTGATACTTCCAGAGACCACCTGGATAGTTGTGCTAGTTGTGTTTTCAAGGAAAGAACTAGTTATCAAGCTGAATTGCTATTGAATAATATGTTGAGTAATGAAAATGATTGGACACTTCCTGAACCAACTCCTAAGCCAACTCCGAAGAAAAGGGGTATTCTATTTCTCAGTCCTGAAGATATGCAAGAGGCAAAGAAATCTATGAAAGGAAAGGGTATTAAAGCGGAGGATGTTAAGAATTTACCACCTATTGAAGAAATACATGGTCTTGATAACCCGACACAGGTAGTGAAGGTAAATTCTCTCTATAGATTTGATGAAGGTGATATTCCTCGTTATAAGTCTGCTAGCCAATGCTTAGACGAGTTTGATACTTTTATTGTTAAACAAGAAAACTTTAATGCTTATGTTGGTGGACAATTGAAACGCAATGCTGATATGCTTGAACACTTGAGTGATTATATGTCTAGAGTTAAAGGTGAACATAAAATTATTAGTAAACATGCTTCTATGGTTACCACTCAAGTAGAACAAGTACTTAAGGCTCAGAATGATTTTCTCAATGAATTAAATAATAAGAAAAATGATAATGTTATTAGAGTTATGACTAGAGGGGGTAAAATGACTTAGGAACCTTTGTATCATAAGGGCCATCCTAAGAGAATTGAGCAAGATTCTCAGAGAACTAATGTTGATGCACCTAGTCCTTCTAAGAAGAAGAAAAAGAAGAAAAATGATATGACTTTGCATGCTTCCAGTGAACCTGTTGTAGAGAATCCCAATGATATTTCTATTTTTGATGCTGAAACACAATCTGGTAGTGAACATGAACCTAGTGATAATGTTAATGATGATCTTCATGTTGATGATCAACCTAGCAATGATAATGATGTAGAGATTGAACCTGTTGTTGATCTTAATAACCCATAATCAAAGAATCAACGTTATGATAGGAGAGACTTTGTTGCTAGGAAGCACGGTAAAGAAAGAGATCCATGGGTTCAGAAAACCATGCCCTTTCCTCCTAAACCATCCAAGAAAAAGGATGATCAGGATTTTGAGAGATTTGCTGAAATGATTAGACCTATCTTTTTGCGCATGCATTTGACTGATATGCTTAAAATGAACCCTTATGCTAAGTACATGAAGGATATTGTTACTAATAAAAGAAAGATACCGGAAGCTGAAATTTCCACCATGCTTGCTAATTACACTTTCAAAGGTGGAATACCAAAGAAACTTGGAGATCCAGGAGTACCAATTATACCATGCTCCATTAAAAGAAACTATGTTAAAACTGCTTTATGTGATCTTGGAGCCGGTGTTATGCGTCTCTCTTTATATCGTAGACTTGATTTGAATAAGTTGACACCTACTGAAATATCTTTGCAAATGGCTGATAAATCAACTGCTATACATGTCGGTATTTGTGAGGATGTGCCTGTTGTAGTTTCAAACGTTACTATTTTAACGGACTATGTTATTCTTGATATTCCCAAGGACGATAGTATGTCTATTATCCTTGGTAGACCCTTTTTGAATACTGCATGGGCTGTTATTGATTGCAATAAAGGCAATGTCACTTTTCATGTTAATGGTAATGAGCATATGGTACACTTTCCGAGGAAACAACCTCAAGTCCATAAAATCAATTCTATTGGAAAAATTTCAATGATTATTATTGGAGGTTTTGAATTGCCTCTTCCTACTGTCAAGAAGAAATATGATATTCTTATTGTTGGGGATGTGCATATCCCCGTTGAGGTAACCTAGTGTTATTCGAAATTTTTCCAGTTTCATGCGATTCGGAATGAGTTTGTTAACAAGACTTGATCAACCTTGTTAGTGGATTCCTTTTGATGAGCATGAGATGGATGAAGTTAGAAAGCACAACCTTCTGTACCCTTCTTTTACTTTCAGTTATTTATCCTAAATAAAGTCAAAATAGTATTTTTCGTCTGTTTTCTGAATTATCCTTGCAATAAAAATACCTTGAAAATAAAAGTTCTCCAATTGCCCTGAAAATTAAATATGATTTTTCCAGAATATTTAAGAATTATTGGCACTGAGAACACATCAGGGGGACCCACCGTGTGCCCATGAGGGTGGAGGGTGCGCCCTACCCCCCTGGGCGGGCCCCCTGCCTCGTGGACCCCAGGTGGGTCCCCTCCACTTATTCTTGCACCCACACACTTCGTCTTCCTACATAAAAAATCATCCACCAGCTCAAACCTGAGTTCTAGCTCATCTTGCTGCCATTTTCAATCTCCTTGCTCAAAGCTCCATTCACAAAACTGCTTTGGGGGATTGTTCTTCGGTATGTGACTCCTTCAATGGTCCAATTAGTTTTTGTTGTAGTCCTTTATTTATTACAAATTTTTGCTACTTAGGTGACCCTGTTCTTGAGCTTGCATGTCAAATTTATGTGGTATAAAGTAGTTTTAATGCATGATATAGCCTCTAGACACTTGTACTAGTAGTTGCTATCAATTTTGTTGAGTTTGGTTCACTTTTATTTTAAGTTACTAAAAATTTCAAAAAATTTCAGAAAAAGATGAAGAGATTTTTGAGGGGCTCATCGAGCCGAAGATCTAAGGATAAGCAAAGTGAAGGAAATAAGAAGCCCAAGTATAATCTCCCTCGTACTGCGGAGGTTCGGCCGTGTGAATGGCCTTGTGATGAGTTCTTGAGAGAAGCCAGGATTTATGAAGATTTTTATTATTTGGCTGAGAATGCAGGCCTCACCGACTTCCTCCACGACCAGCGTGAACAGTATCTCTTACTCACCAATATTTTTGTGCAAATTTTTCATTTACATGCTAGGAGATCGCCGCCTTCGGTGGAATTTTATTTATACGATGAGCATAAGGAGATGTCACTTTATGATTTTTTCCAGGTTTGTAGGATACCCTTTGAGGGCAGCATAGAGGAACCACATCATAATGATGTGGAGGGATTTATTGATATGATTGCTGTAGGGGAAACGAGGAAAGTTTCTGATGCAAGAATCACTAGCATACTTTTTCCTGTTCTACGTTACTTTGCAATATGTGCTAGTAGATGCTTAATTGGTCGCGGAAACTTTGGAAATCTTAGTGCCCCTGATATTGTTATTTTGCGCCATGCTTTATTTCATGATACCACTTTCAGTTTAGGCGCTATTGTTGCTAAACGGTTAAATCTGAACCGTACAAAGGGTCCCGTCTTGGGAGGCATCTTCGCCTCGCGCCTTACTGCACACTTTAACATACCTATTAGGCATTATGAGAAAGAGGAAAAGTTGTTGCCTCATATTTTTCTAGATTATAAGAGCATGGTAGCACATGATTTTGTTGTTAAGAATAAGAATAAGATGCTTAACTATAGACTGATGTTTGATAAGAATCACTTTGAGACTATTACCTTGCCTGCTCCCTCTTTGTTCAACATATTTTCAAGCACGTACCTTGTTTTTCCGGAGGCCGTTCAGGCATACCAGAGCCTGACATCAGCTCCAGAGCCGGAGCCACTATCTGATCCTCACCATCAGTCTGTTTATCAGTGGGATCCGGAGGAGATCACCAACCAGTGGCACCCCGAAGACCCTCCTTAGTACACCGGAGAGGGAAGTTTTGATTCGTGGGCATAGACCAACTTAGGCCAAAAGCCTAAACTTGGGGGAGTACGTATTTCTCACCGACATATTCATGTTCACACATTCATGCCAGTTGTCGGTGCTCATACTTTTTCATTGTATCATCCATGCTAGTTTATTTTCTTTTTAAGATTTCTTCTTGTGTGTTTGAAAAACCTTAAGAAATACCGAAAAAAATTAGTTGTAGCTTTTAGCTAGTTTACTTTCCATGCTTGTACTAGTAGTAATTAAAAAGAAAACCCAAAAATATTTCTCGTTCTTCTTTTGCTTGTTGGGAGCTTTCCCATGTAAATAGTTTTATTTCCTTTCTTTTCCTTGGGGGTCGAGAGGAGAGACCATGATGAAAATGTTGAGTGCCTCTCATATGCATTATTGTTGATCTAACAAAGAGCCCATATTACCTTGTCTTCTCCCTTGAATTGAATGCTTGCAGATTCCAGCGTAGTCCAATGCACATGCACTATTATTATTATCCACACTATTTGGTTGTGCAAGTGAAAGGCAATAATGACGACATATGATGGACTGATTGAGATGAGAGAAGCTGGTATGAACTCGACCTCTCTTGTTTTTGTAAATATGATTAGTCCATCGTTCCTGATTCAGCCTATTACAAATGAAACATGTTTGCAATGACAATTAGAGATTATAGTTTCTCATGCCATGCTTAATTTGCTAGGAGTTTATAATGGTTTACCTTGCGTGCCAACATGCTATTAAAATGGTTGTGATGTGGTATGATAGGGTGGTATCCTCCTTTGAACGATTTGAGTGGCTTAACTTGGCACATGTTCACGCATGTAGTTGAAACAAAATCAACATAGACTCCATGATATTTATGTTCATGGTGATTTATATCCTACTCATGCTTGCATTTAGTGTCGATTAATTTTAATGCATGTTCATGACTGTTGTCGCTCTCTAGTTGGTCGCTTCCTAGTCTCTTTCTAGCCTTCACTTGTACTAAGAGGGAATACTTCTTGTGCATCCAACTCCATAAACCCCAAAAGTTATTCCATACGATTCCACCATACCTTCCTATATGCAGTATCTACCTGCCGTTCCAAGTAAATTTGTATGTGCCAAACTCTAAACCTTCAAATGAAATATTGTTTTGTATACTCGAATAGCTCATGTATCAACTAGGGCTGTCTATATCTTCCATGCTAGGCGGGTTATTCTCAATAGGAGTGGACTCCGCTCCTCACTCATGAGAAAATGGTTGGTCAGCGGGATGCCCAGTCCCATGCTCAAACCAAATCAAAATAATTGCAAACAAAACTCCCCCAGGATTGTTATTAGTTGGAGGCACCCGTTGTTTCGGGCAAGCCATGGATTGATGCTTGTTGGTGGTGAGGGAGTATAAACTTTACCATTCTTCTTGGGAAACGCCTATAATGTGTGTAGCATGGAAGATATCGAGATCTCTCGGTTGTTATGTTGACAATGAAAGTATACCGCTCAAAATATTATTCATCTCTATTTCAAAATCGAGCTCCGGCACCTCTACAAATCCCTGCTTCCCTCTGCAAAGGGCCTATCTATTTACTTTTATGTTGAGTCCTCATCCTCTTATTAAAAAGCACCAGTTGGAGAGCACCACTGTCATTTGCATGTATTATTATTAGTTTACATTGAGTATGACTGTGACTGGATCTCTTTTACCATGAATTACAATTTCCAGTGAGCCCTTGATCTTCAGGGGTGCTCTGCATTTATGTTTTTCGGTCTTAGAAAGGGCTAGCGAGATACCATCTTGTTATATCATATTATGATTGTTTTGAGAAAGTGTTGTCGTCCGAGATTTATTATTATTGCTCGCTAGTTGATTGTGCCATTGATATGAGTAAACATGAGACCTAAATGTTATTATGAATATGGTTAGTTCATAATCTTTGCTGAAAACTTGAATGCTGGCTTTACATATTTACAACAACAAGAGCAAATAGAGTTTGTAAAAGTTTTTCTTTATCACTTTCAGTTTATCAACTGAATTGCTTGAGGACAAGCAAAGGTTTAAGCTTGGGGGAGTTGATACGTCTCCAACGTATCTAGTTTTCCAAACACTTTTGCCCTTTTTTGGACTCTAACTTGCATGATTTGAATGGAACTAACTCGGATTGACGCTGTTTTCAGCAGAATTGCCATGGTATTGTTTTTGTGCAGAAATAACAGTTCTTGGGATGACTTGAAAATCAACGGAAAATATTTTTGGAATATATAAAAAATACTGGCAAAAGAATCAAGGCCAAGGGGCCCACACCCTGTCCACGAGGGTGGGGCGCGCCTACCCCCCTAGGCAACTCGATATATTCACATTCAGGGAGAAAAAAATCAGAGAGAAGGATTCATTGCGTTTTACGATACGGAGCCGCTGCCAAGCCCTAATCTCTCTCGGGAGGACTGATATGGAGTCCGTTCGGGGCTCCGGAGAGGGGAATCCGTCGCCATCGTCATCATCAACCTTCCTCCATCACTAATTTCATGATGCTCACCGCCGTGCGTGAGTAATTCCATCGTAGGCTTGCTGGACGGTGATGGGTTGGATGAGATTTATCATGTAATTGGGTTAGTTTTCTTAGGGTTTGATCCCTAGTATCGATTATGTTCTGAGATTGATGTTGCTATGACTTTGCTATGCTTAATGCTTATCACTAGGGCCCGCGTGCCATGGTTTCAGATCTTAACCTATTATGTTTTCATGAATGTATGTGAGTTCTTGATCTATCTTGCAAGTCTATTGTCACCTATTATGTGTTATGACCCGTTAACCCCGAAGTGACAATAATCCGGATACTTACTGGTGATGAACGTAGTTTGAGGAGTTCATGTATTCACTATGTGTTAATGCTTTGGTCTGGTACTCTATTAAAAGGAGGCCTTATGTGATATCCTGGCATATTAGGGATGATAGACTACTCATAACAATAAGGAATTCCTTCTTTTCCGGGAGCCCATTCGGACAAAACTCCAAAGTTAAGAATGCTCAGCTCGAAGTAGTTTCAGGATTGGTGACCGGTCGGGAAGTTGCTCCCGAGTGCGCACGAGTGAGGACAAAGTGCGCAAAAAAGACTAGTATTGATCTGTGGGGCCATCTAGATCCCCCCAGGAGTAACAACCACCGGCGTGTGTGTCCGGGGCGTTACAATTTGGCATCAGAGCCGACCCTCATGGTTACACGGATGTTTGCATACATGTGCGCGGTCATGTTGTGCATGACGTTTGTGACCCGTCGTGGCACACGGCATGGCACATGTGCCGGACTGGAAGCACAGACGTATGTGCCAAGAGGGAACGTTCCTGTGGCCCGACGAGGATGTTGGTTCCTCTGAGTGGGGGTGTATGTGATAGCCTGGCATATTAGGGATGATAGACTACACATATCAATAAGGAATTTGCTTCTTTTCTGGGAGCCCATTCGAACAAAACTCCAAAGTTAAGCATGCTCAGCTTGGAGTAGTTTCAGGATGGGTGACCGACCGAGAAGTTGCTCCCGGGTGCGCACGAGTGAGGACAAAGTGCGTAGAAAAGACTAGTTTTCATCTATGGGGCCAGTCTAGATCCCCCGAGGAGTAACGACCACCGGCGTGTGTGTCCGGGGTGTTACACCTTAATATCCCTTAGTTTCCAATAGGACCCCGCTGCCACGGGAGGGTAGGACAAAAGATGTCATGCAAGTTCTTTTCATAAGCACGTATGACTATATTCGAAATACATGCCTACATTACATTGATGAACTGGAGCTAGTTCTGTGTCACCCTATGTTATCACTGTTGCATGAGGAATCGCATCCGACATAATTATTCATCACTGATCCATTGCCTACGAGCTTTTCACATATTGTTCTTCGCTTATTTACTTTTTCGTTGCTACTGTTACAATCACTACCAAAACTATTACTTTTGCTACCGTTACCACTATTATCATATTACTTAGCTACTAAATACTTTGCTACCGATATTAAGTTTCCAGGTGTGGTTGAATTGACAACTCAGGTGCTAATACTTGAGAATATTCTTTGGCTCCCCTTGTGTTGAATCAATAAATTTGGGTTGAATACTCTACCCTCGAAAACTGTAGCGATCCCCTATACTTGTAGGTTATCAGGCACGTGTAAGCGGCCCGCAGGTTTGACTCAGCTACAACACTGTGTTCAGAAACCGAATGAAACTTTGAGGGAATACATTCAACTTTGGACCACTTTGCATCATGGTCGAGAACATCACCGAGCATCAAGTTGTATGTCCTTTCAAGGCAGAAGTTAGATACCGAGAGCTTATCCTGAAATTTGGTCGGTTGGAGCCTCTGTCCCTAAGTCGAATGATGGAGATTGACACTCGGTATGCGAATGGTGAGGAAGAAGACCGACTCCGGAATGGAAAAGGGAAGACCAGCGAACCAAGTCCTGGAAACAATAATCCCAGTCAGAAGCAGAAGCGCAAGGCTGATGGTTCATCTCAGTTTGAGGCCACGGGCCTGGCCGGGCAGAGCAAGAACAAAGAAAAGGCTAAGGAGAAGTGGGTCACGAAAAAGAAAAAAGATTATTCGGGTCACGACGTTCTTGATCATCAATATCATGTTCACACTAAGAAAGACGAAGAGGGAAATCTGATAATGCCCAAGCACACCACTCGGTAGTGCAAATTGCTCATGCAATAGTTCCGAGAGGGTCAGTCAAGTGATAAGAGTCTAGAGGACCCAATGATGGAGACAAGGCAAAAGTGTACCCTAACATCAATGCGACTTTGGTGATATTTTCTGACGTCGAGAGCAAGAGTCAACTGAAAGTTATCAATCAAGAAGTGAACATGTCCATGCCAGCGACAACGAAGTTCCTGAATTGGTTGAAGAATCCGATCACTTTCAATCAGTCAGATCACCCTGCCTACATCACCACCCCTGCCTGGCAAGCGCTAGTGGTTTATTTGGTTGTGAGAGGCACTCCGCTGTGCAAGGTCCTCATGGACGGTGGCTGTTGACTGAACATAGTCAACATAGAGACCTTGAAGGGAATGGGCATCTCGATGTCCCGCCTCTATGAGAGCAGCATGCAGTTCCACGGGGTAATCCCCGGGAAGAAGGCAAAGTCACTTGGCCAGATTGCCCTGGATGTGGTATTTGGAGATGAAAAGAATTTTTGGGAGGAGAATCTGACCTTGGAAGTAGTTGACTTCCAAAGTGCCTATCATGCCATTCTTGGTCGGCTGGCTTATGCACACTTCATGCCCATC
This sequence comes from Triticum dicoccoides, assembly GCF_002162155.2. Classification (NCBI taxonomy): domain Eukaryota; kingdom Viridiplantae; phylum Streptophyta; class Magnoliopsida; order Poales; family Poaceae; genus Triticum; species Triticum dicoccoides. The sequence continues at coordinate 306,739,420 of NC_041392.1, read as the reverse complement.
CATGCTATGTGTACCTCAAGCTCAAAATGCCTGGCCCAAAAGGCATGATCACTGTCACTGGCAGTAGGCAACGTGCTGAGGAATGTTCGCAGCAAGGGTCCCGGATCGCAGATGAACAGATGGTTGTTGTGGAGCTGGAAGAGTACAAGAAGAATGCTAATCCAAGTGATTGGCTACGTTCCAAAAAGCCGACTATGGAGTCTGTTTTTCAGTCGGCCGGCGAGACAAAGCCAGTCACTACTACAGGATGGTCCGAATGCAACACTACAATCAGAAACCCTTCAACGAAACTGTGTGTGATGCATTAATCATAGATGGTGATGTAAAAAAACCCGTCAAAAAAGTTACAAAACATTTGTGATGGCGAAGACATCAAACATGATTCAGATTATAGTTGCGTGTGCGATGTGTGGCATACAATTAATCCATAAGAACTATTTGCGATGAGCCAGAATAACAAAGATGGGCAGCCATATCAAGGTGTGTGTGATATACGGCATACAATTCACTCGGACGAACTGTTTGCGATTAGTGAACGCAACAGAAATGGTTAGTGAGATCAAGGTGTGTGCGATATATGGCATACAGTTCACTTGGATGAACTGTTTTCGATTAGGTAATAGAATGAAACGGTTTAACTTAACAAGATGTGTGTGATATGTGGCATATAGTTCACATAGATGAACTATTTGTGATGAGCCAAAAGAATACAAACAATTCGTGTAAACAATATGTGTATGATATGCGGCAAACAACTCACTCAGATGAACTGTTTGCGATGAGAAAATATAACACAAACGGTTACTACAATTAATTCATGTGCGATTCTGTGTGTAGAAAAAACTTTGAAAAATGCAAACTAGTTGCTTGCAATGGCTAGGAGTATCGCACACGATGCATGTGCGAGTACTCGTTTGTGATGATTAGTAAGTTACACATATGTTTCATATGTTAACGTGTGTGATAACATGTGACACCACATACGGTATCCGGTTGTGTGCTCTAATTAGTCTTCCCGCAATCCGAAGAAGGCTTTCCGTGCTCTATGGTACGTCTCCAATCTATATTTTTTGATTGTTCCATGCAATTATATTATCTGTTTTGTATGTTTCATATGCATTAATATGCTATTTTATATTATTTCTGGGACTAACTTATTAACGTAGAGCCCAGTGCCAGTTTCTATTTTTTCCTTGTTTTTGAGTTTTACAGAAAAGGAATATCAAACGAAGTCCAAATGGAATAAAACTTTATGATGATTTTTCTTAGACCAGAAGACACACATAGGACTTGGAGAGGAAAGCAGAAGAGTCTCGAGGGCTCCACAAGCCCTTAGGGCGTGCCCTAGGGGGGGTTCCCCCTGGCTTGTGGGCCCCATGGGACTCCTCCAACCCTAATCTTTGGCCTATAAATTCAGAAATATTCCCAAACAACCAGAAGCGTCCACCAAAATACTTTTCCGTCGTCGTAACCTTCTGTACCCGTGAGATCCCATCTAGGGACCTTTCCGGGCACCCTGCCGGAGGGGGGTTTGATCACGGAGGGCTTCTTCATCAACTCTATTGCCCTTATGATGAAGTGTGAGTAGTTTACCACAGACCTACGGGTCCATAGCTAGTAGCTAGATGGCTTCTTCTCTCTCTTTGATCCTCAACACCATGTTCTCCTCGATGTTCTTCGAGATCTATCAGATGTAATCTTCTTTTGCGGTGTGTTTGTGGAGATCCGATGAATTGTGTATTTACGATCAGTTTATCTGTGAATATTATATGAATCTTCTCCGAATTATTATATGCATGATTTGATATCTTTGTATTTATCTTCTAATTATTGGTTTGGTTTGGCCAACTAGATTGGTTTTTCTTGCAATGGGAGAGGTTCTTAGTTTTGGGTTCAATCTTGCGGTGTCCTCACCTAGTGACAAAGTAGTGGTAGCGAGGCACATATTTGTATTGTTGCCATCAAGGGTAAAAAGACGGGGTTTTCATCACATTACTTGAGTTTATCCCTATACATCATGTCATCTTACTTAAGGCGTTACTCCGAACTTAATACTCTAGATGCATGCTGCATAGCGGGTGATGTGTGGAGGAATAGTAGTAGATGCAGAATCGTTTCGGTCGACTTGACATGGTCGTGATGCCTATATGCATAATCATTGCTTTGGATATCATCATAACTTTGCGCTTTTCTATCAATTGCTCGACAGTAATTTGTTCACCCACCGTATTATTTTCCTTCAAGAGAGAAGCCCCTAGTGAAACCTATGGCCCCCGGGTCTATTTTCCATCATATATTTTCAGATCTATAAACCAAAAAACCCAAAAATATCTCGCAGCAATTTATTTAATTTTATTTTGTTTTACATTTTAGTAATCTTTTATATCTATCTCTATCAGATCTCACCTTTGCAAGTGACTTGAAGGGATTGATAACCCCTTTATCGCGTTGGGTGCAAGTGTTTGATTGTTTGTGCAGGTGCATAGATTGGATACTTGCTTGTATCTCCTACTGGAATGATACCTTAGTTCTCAACTTGAGGGAAATACTTATCTCTACTTTGCTGCATCACCCTTTCCTCTCCAAGGGAAAAACCAACGCATGCTCAAGAAGTAGCACCCTACAAGGGTGAATTGTAAAATCCTGAATCCCCTAGCCAGCTGCTAGCTATAAATAACCATAGCAATGGCCACCGAGGACGACTCGCTACTGATCCAATTGCTAGCTACTTACCCACACATGCTGGCATACCCGCAATGGCCAACAATGTGATGGAGTTGCGCAACGGTGGAATCGAGGCTGAAGGCACGATGGTCGGCTTGGCGGTCGACGACCACCACTACAAAAAATACACTTCCGTGATGATACATGTTTGTCATAGTAGGTCACGTTTTCTGTCATGCATAGACATCCATGACGATTTTATGATAGAATCAAGATAGTGTTCACACACGAATGCGTCACCGTGTACCTCCAACACCGAGGGTGATGCACCGCATCTCACGTCGAAGGAGACCCGGCAGGAAGCGTCGTACGCAAGAAATCCGGCAGGCGCTTTTGTAGACCCGAAGCCCCACACGCCCGGGAGGGACCCCGTCTGGGTGCGCGGCGGCTATGGGCTGCCCTACGTCGGCCTGACCGCCCCTTGAGCCTCGTGGATTCGCAGCGCTCCATTGCTGAAGAACGACGAAGAACGAGAAGAAAGATACAAGGGTGGGGCATAGATGCACACGAAAAAGTAGTAGATGTGTTTGTTAGATTGTGTTTTGTTCAATCGGCCGTCACCTCTTAGGTATATAAGAGGCGCCTAGACTTTCCGGTGCAAGCAAAATTCTTGGATTCACGACCAAAACCCAAGTCAAATTCGGAATGGTTTTTTCCAAACTTTCCAAAACTGTTTGGTATAAACTGGCTGCACCTTGCGGGTCTTTTTTTTGGCAGTAAACCACCTGAGATGAAAACGTGCCCAAAAGCATATTTACTCGTTTCGACGAGACGAACAACTTTCATGCTGAACATTTTTCGATTTGAAGCAATCTTCTGGGCCAAAATGGTCATGCAAAAAATCCGTTTGCTCGCGCTACCCATCAGACATGTGTCTGGTGGGGCGTGCCATATTTCGCCTCCTGACAGGGCTGCATTCTGATAGCTCTAATTTTTGCATACGAACTCGGATTGGGACGATTTTTATATCTGAATCGATCGTTTCAACGAGACGAAGACAATTCGTGTAGATCATTTTTTTCATATGAGGCCGTCTTGGGGGCGTAATCAGCCGAATAGTGTTCTGGATATAAAATCTCAGTACTTCGAACACAACTTCTGCCTTAGAGAGGAGATCGGATGGCTATGGCCCAAATATCGAAGTTTCTCCTTTTGACGATGCAGAACTTTCTCACTTTGAGCACTTTTCCATTTGAGGCCATCTTAATTGTCTTTTTGACCATGCCAAAATCTGGTGTCAACACATGCCCCCTTTTTTCGGCAAAGCTTGTGTGCCAAAAAATAACTTGCACATAGCTTGTTCTAAAAATGATTTCAACACTCCATCGGCCATTTTGCATGTTCTTAGGACGAGAAGTATATATCGGCCATTGCTTGTTCGAACCTCTTGTTGCAGACTTGGGTAAAAACTTCTCAACTTCTATAACAATCCGGTGATAAGGTTCCATAGATCAAAACCATCCTTCGAACCATATTGTTCACCCTTTCACTAGGATTTTGTAGATAATCAATAATGAACTTGCTCCAACCTTACTTCGCCTACATAAAAGTTTCATTAGTGGTCGAGGAGGTGAGCTCCAACTCGGCCTTACCAGTGTTGGCAAGAACAAGCATCGGCTATTGATAGACGTGCAATACACCATGACCAACATGGTAGTTGTATGTTTGCTATGCCAACCCTCTCCAATTTTCATGCCTAGATATATGATGAATATTAAAACAACCTAAGGAAATTTTTACGTCTAGACATACCTCAAGATAAACTAAAAGTGATTCGTCAAAACATTGATAACCATTGGATATTCGTTGCACTACTAATAATGAATCACCGGAAGCCTCAATATGTATAGCAGCTATAGCAAGGAAAATCTCCAATCCGAATAACAATGCGTATTCGGGTTTGATCATTTGTGCATAAATATTTTAAGTGGCATGAGGCTTCACAAAATATCACCATAGGAGATATAAACAACACCCTCACCTTGGCCAATGCTACAAATTTAACTGCCAATATAAATTTTCCATGGTACTAGAGAGATAAATCTAAAACCAATACTATCCATGATGTCAATGTGATGCTCAGTAATAAAATCAACCAAGATTTGGCCTCACGTAAATTCTGAAAACTAATAAGCCAAAGCACACCCAATCAAAACATAAGTTCACTTTGTAGTTTTGGTGAATTGGTCTATGTATAATATCTTCAATGGCATCAATTTGACAAATTTCTATGCAAGCACTTATCTCAATCTCTACTTAAACTAAGGACGATGTTAGAATACCACACCAGCTATTCTTAGATATATTCTTAGGGCGATAGATTAATATCGACCATTACCATGAGGTCCATGTATAATTCACCCACCAAAGTATGTATAGCTGAAATAAACAAATGAAATAGCAATAAGATATTTCGGCCCCTTTGTATTAGTAACAAAAATGTCACTAACCAAATATATAGTGATTTGGTAATACCATGTCATCACATAGAAAATTATGTTGCATCCATGGATCAAAATAAATCCATGGAGGGTAATTGATCATACCTATGAATGAATTCCATGGCAAAGGCATCAATGGCATTGTTGAAGAAAATGGATGATGTGCTAACTGAAGATTTTGATGTTGTGATGCACACCTTCATCTTAATTATTTGTTGCTTACATTCTTCTCTTTTTTCACTTTTATTGTCCTTGTTGCAATAGAAGTATTCACATCATTTTTGTTATGTTTGATCCTCTTGGGAACCCATGCCATGTTCTTCTGTCTCGGCTATTATGCACTAATATTTTGTAATTTCTTCTTTTTCCAATACAATAAGCCGAGTGGGCATCTCGGCTGTGATTTTGTCTTGACCAATGGCCGTTCCTTTTTGGCCTTGTGCACTCTCAACTTCTTTTCTTTAGTTTTGGCACTTTGACTCTCAATAATTGGTTTCTTTATCTCATTGCCTTTAGTAGCCAATGTCAACACTATAATTTGCCCTTTTTCATTTGAGATCAAATCTGAAGTTGCACTCTTACGACCATCTCTTTTAACATGGTAAACTTGCTTGACCACCTCTTTCTTCTTCCTTGAGCTCCGGACCGATTCCTTATGATTGAAACGGTCTTTAACATGTGATTGTTCAAATGTTGATCTTCTCGGAACTGCATAATATTGGTGAGATGGTCTAAAATAAGATGGAGAATGTGCCTTTATATCATACCTGTCCCATGATGGATACGGATCTACATGAGCATAAGGAGGCATCTACGGCTTTGGCATTGGCGGCCCAAAATAAGGATACGAATATGTTGCATGAAGATTCTCACTTTGCCAATACTGATCCTCATATTTGCGCCTTGGGGTGATCTTGGTTTCTTTGCATGATTTGGCCAATAAGCATTCTTCTCTTCACTCTTCTTTTGATATTTATCCAATAGTGCAATGAAAGTTATTTTTGATTTCTTACGCTTGCGCTTATTCCAGCCTCTATTTTATTTTGATTTGGTTTCCTCGGTCATTGGATTTGCTTGTTGCCCCCCAGTCCTTGGCGTCTTCATTGTAGCTTCAATGGAATTCTCACCCTCAAGTTTATGTTCATTGTGCTCTTCAACAAATTCTTTACTTGAAAGCTTGATCTTGTCACATGTAGTTTTTACCTTGGACGATGCAAAAAAAATCCATCAAGACCAATCGGAATCGGCTGGTAATCCTTTGGTGTTTCAACAATTCTCAATCGTCCCTTATCAGTGGTCGATTTGACTATTTGGTGAAACATATCGCAATCCTCAAAATTCTATTTGAACAAATGATGCAACCTACAATACATTCGTCCTTGAATTGATGGCTTGACATGGTGATCAAGAATTCTTATGTAATTATTTTCAGCAACAAATCAAATATTTGATCACACATGCTTGAATTGAAGGTATACTTCTTATTTTCTAGCCGATCTTGGTGTGAGAATGGCTTTGGAGGTAAGCAAATGAATGGTGTTGATTTGGAATCTCTCCATCCGGCAATGTAATGTGTTTTGCACTATGTATCCGATGTCTTTCAATAAGATATTATAATAGCATCGGTTTTCTCAAAATAATTTAACCTTCTCTTTAAATTTCAGAAATGAAGATAGTTATAATATACATGTCTCAATTGAGACCAAATGCAAGCCAAGTAATCAATAAGCAAAGCTACCCAAATAGATATGAACTTTATATAAAGCAACGGGGAAAGCCTTGGATGCAACAATAAGTCACTACGGTCTTTATAAATGGCGCAATGGGTTGACCGATATGCTCAATAAATTTTTTATCCTAACAAGTAAATTACGCTTCTTTATTGTCTTTAAAACTTACTTATGAGGATATTTCTAATAGATGCATCAACAATAAAGTTGTGACCAAATCTGAAAACAGGTAAATTACTTGCAAGCCATACCTCCTCAAGTATGTTGGGAGAGCATGATGGTGGTGCGACTTGAAGAACATCTTGGTCCATCTTTGGATGGCTCCCCAATGCCTTGTCATCATCTTTGTCTTGATTTTGTGCATCATTTCTTTGAAGATTGTTGTCAGCCAAACTTTGTTCGGCTACTTGCTCTTGTCCTTGAGACTTGTCAATTTCTACAACACGAAATTCATAGGGTAGGAAGTAGGTTCCATTAACTTCAGAAAAATCAAGCACGGTTGTTTTTCTATGCTTGCCATGCCCTTTCTCAATGATGCTTGCCTCTTTGGATTTGATGGATTCAAAATATATACTACTTGATTCGACTTTTTAAATTGAAACACTTTCATGTCCCGAATCATCCTTCTTTTGATTGATTCTACAAATTGGCAAGGTTTGTTTTCTTTGGGCCAATTCCCTATTAATTCTCTCTTGGCGAAGCACTTGTACCCTCTCGCGCAAAGCTTTAACCCCCCCCCCTTCAATTTCAGCGCGCTCTAGATCAGTTTGCCCCCTCCCCCAATGCTTTTAAGATCTTTCAACAATGAACTGTTAGTGTTGCCGAAATTTTGAAACTATGTAGGGGGTGTATAATATGCTACGGTACTAGGTGGAGGTGTATGCACTGCTATATAACCATATGCTCTCTCGCCAATTCTATCAATTGATGAAGTTTCATCTTCTTGCAAAACTCTAGCCTTTATTGCAGCATAATCAGGAAACAACCCGTTTTCATATTATTCAAGGCAAAGAGCACTAATCCTCTTGTTTTGTGCCAAGCTCTTTTTTTAATGCAGCCACAACCACTTCTGGAAGGGATTGCTCCGCAATGCTATCAGATTCTTCAGGCAATGATTCATTAGTTTTGCCGAAATTATTGAATTGCATAGAGCATGCATTATATGATATAGTATTAGATAATGGCACGTGTGTTCCTGCAAAATTCTCACTTATTCGGCTATGACCATGAAGCTGCGGGGCCCAATTATGAACATCTACAGTTGCGTACGATGCTGAAAAATTACTAACAAGAGGTGTAGTATATGATGGTTGAGAGTAACTGGCCGAACAGCTAGTAGTAGCATGGCCAATTCTCCCATCCATCGACAAGGTTGGATTCACATATTGCAAATTAGTTGCCGATGAATAAAAGGGCGAAATACTTTCTTGTATGCTATTGGAAATTTTAACATGAGGTGTTTCAAATTGATTAACCAAACTCACCATGTTGTTCATCGACTTAACGATTTGTGGGGGTGCCGATGCATGATAGTTGGGATACATATGGTGCATGTTACTAGTATCATAAGAAGTTGAAGCATGTAAATTACTTTGAATCAGCCTTTGCACGTAATTAGATGCATGATTGAAAAAGCCAGGGCTGGCCAATAGACTATACTCATTGAACGGTCTAGTAACACCATATGAACTATTTGCATCTACAGTAGAGAATTAGGTATTCATATTACTTTTGTAGATTGCAAACCCTAGATGACGATCTCTTCGTAGCAAGAACAGGCTAGAGACCGTTCAATGCTTCGATCCCCAGCAGAGTCAACAAAACGTGTGTTCGCACATGAACAGGTCACCGTGTACCTCCAACACCAAGGGTGATGCACCGCAACTCACGTCGAAGGAGAACCGGCCTGAAGTGCGGTGCGCAAGCAATCTGGCGGGCGCTTTTGTAGACCCGAAACCCCACATGCTCGGGAGGGACCCCGTATGGGCGCGCGGTGGCTATGCGCTGCCCTAAGTTGGCCTGGCCGAACCTAGAGCATCATGTATTCGCAGCCGTCCATTGCTGAAGAACGATGAAGAACGAGAAGAAACATACAAGGGCAGGGGATAAATGAACAGGAAAAAAGTAGTAGATGTGTTTGTTCGATTGTGTGTCGTTCAATCGGCCGTCACCCCTTAGGTATATAAGAGGTGGCTGGACTTCCCGTGCAAGGAAAAGGCTTGGATTCATGTCCAAAAACCTAGTCAAATTCGGATTGGTTTTGTCCGAACTTTCCAAAACTGTTCGGTTTAAATTGGCTGCACCTTGCGGGTCTTTTTTGTGGAAGTAAACCACCTCGGATGAAAACGCGCCCAAAAGCATATTTACTAGTTGCGATGAGATGAACAACTTTAGTGTTCAATGTTTTTCGATTCGAATCCATGTTCTGGGCCAAAATGGTCACGCAAAACATCCGTTTGCTCGCGCTACCCATCAGACATGTGTGTGGTGGGACGCGCCATATTTCGCATCGTGACAAAGCTGCATTCCGATAGCTCTAACTTTTTCATACAAACTCGGATTGGGACAATTTTTATATCAGAATCGATCGTTTCCACGCCACGAAGACAATTCGTGTAGATCATTATCCCATATGAGGCCGTCTTGGGGGCGTAATCAGCCGAATAGTGTTCTGAATATAAAATATCAGTACTTCGAACACAACTTCTGCCTTAGAGATGAGATCGGATTGGTATGGCCCAAATATCAAAGTTTCCCCTTTTGATGATACAAAACTGACTCACTTTGAGCACGTCTCCATTTGAGGCCATCTTAATTGTGTTTTGACCTTGCCAAAATCTGGTGTCAACGGATAGTCATACCAGTGTTGTCGTAGAAGTGTTCCATGACAATACCAAAATTATCATCACGGAAGTGTCCACTTCCATGATGATAAATGTCGTGTCATGGAAATGCTTTCGTCAAGGGTAACCGACATGTGGAATCCACCATAATGGGTCGCCGTTAAGCTATTGGGTCCGGTTTTGGATCCGATAACCCGCTAACAGCCACGACCAATGGCGATTTTCCATGTGTAAAAAATTCGCATTTGCTGTGTCAGCTCTGCGTTGGCACAGATGTCACTCATGCAATGGGCGAGATGCGCCTATGATATGTTGACACGTGGACCGGCCCAAAAGTGGCCCATACAATCCACATGGCATGGATTAGTATGTGGACCCCTCAAAACCACTTTCTCACAGAGAGTTTGCAATGCGAACTCGGTGGAACCGATCGCTCATCTCGGTTAGACTGAAATGTTACGAAGGGAAACAAAGAGTTTGCAATCCCATCTCAGTGAGACCGAGATCCCTATCGGGGAGACCGAAAAGACTAGGATTTTGTGGCAGTGGCTATGTCAGCTGAACTCGGTGGCGCCGGATGGAAAGTTTCGGTGGGGCCATGTTTGACTTTTGGTTTAGGACAAATGTGGATATGAGAAAGTGGTTGAGGGTTTTGGAGCACATCACTAAGAATTTTGAGCAAGTAACCCATTAAGAAACACCTCATCCCCTTTTAATAGTATTGGCTTTTCCTATGGACTCAATGTGATCTTGGATCACTAAAAGGTAAAATGTAGAGTTTTGAGCTTTAGAGCTTGAGCCAATCTTTTGTCCTTAGCATTTTGAGGGGTCCAAATTTCTAATACATGCCATGCCAATCATTGAGCTTTCCTAAATATTTATCTTGAAATAGTATTAGCTCAATGAGCTATATATTGTTAGGAATTACCAAAACCACCCAGGGATAGTTGCACTTTCACCACTGACGCTTGTGTATCGAGCTTGTATTCGAGCCCTCAAGGCCACTAGCTTTTAATATGAAGCTTGTATTATTTTATTTGTGTCTAGAGTTGTGTTGTGATATCTTCCTGTAAGTCTTTGATCTTGATCGTACACATTTGCGCGTATGATTAGTGAATCAGGGGCATCACAAGTTGGTATCAGAGCGAACTGCTTGTAGGAACCCCCTTTCAATCTCCTTGGCCGAAGTCGAGTCTAGTCTTTGAAAAACTATTTTACTAACATGGCTGTGTGGCTTACGGGCCCATGTCGCCAGATGCGTGGTATTAGGATCTTTTATTCCTCGTTTATACTCTGGGACTCTGACCTCTCTTCTATTGGGGTTAAATGATTTTGCTAAATCTTACATTAGGGTCTCGTGATCACATTCGACCGAAGGTTTGTATTACCCCATTTCTCGAATTGGAAACCAGGATCTGCTTCATGATGTTCACTGACCGCAGGATCCTCTTATCAAGGGCACCCTGTGCCGTCACTTGCAATTCCTAGATCCAATGGTTTTATCCAATGATGATGTATCCTTTGCTATACCCAATTGTTGTAGCCCTCCATCGCGTGCATGTGTGCCGCCTAATATGTCTATGATGTTTCTCTTATCCGAACTCACACGAGCAACGTGTAATTGGCTCTGTATATGTATCAGTATGCCTTCAATGACCACTACTTTGTACATAATGTGTCTTTCCTCATTGTTCTGATTACATCAAGAATGACTCCATACACTTGCTCCACCCCTTGCTATACTACCTCCTACTGCATTTAAGCGGTATGGTTAGACCTGCTGGTCGTGGCCGTGGTGGCAACAATCTGTCACCTCCCGAATAAATGGCCGGAATGATGCAGCAGTTGAGCTGAATCACCGGTTCATGTTAGCAGTCATGGCTCAGTTCCTACACCCCAATATGAACCAGCAACCAGCCACTGTGACACTGAACGACCATGCACGTCTCAACCCAACCATCTACCACAGCTCAACTCAGCCCCCTTGATGCTGATGACTCTCTCCATGACATCACTTTTGAGTTGGAGTCTGCCGATGTAGCCCCTACCAACTATGTCACCTTCATGACATATTATCTGGAAGGTCCTGCTGCTCAATGGTGGGACAGCCACAGTCGTGCCTTATCTGTTGGAACAGTCATCACTTGGCTGGAATTCCAAGCTGCATTCTGATGGCCAATGTCGAACCACCATGGTTAGTCACAAAGTCCCCGTTGAACTTGAAGGTTTGGAATTCCCTGTTTCCCCCATAGTTTTGAAGTCTTCCAATATTGACCTTATGCTGGGAATGGAATGGAATAAAACACATACATCTTCTATCATCTACGCCACTAAAGCCGTCCATCTACTACATCCGTCGAATGAGATAGTAAGCTACCATGCCCATATTGTTCGAAATGCCGAATCATAGATTAATTCCTTGAATGCGTTAAATGCTTCTTCTATTGTCAGAATTGATAACGCTCTAGTCGTTTGTGAATTCCAAAATGTCTTTCCAGAAGGGCTACCCGGTCCATGACCATGAACTTGCTGCAGTTACGTTTGCACTGAAGTAGTGGCCACATTTCCTTCTGGGTAATCGTTGCTAGATCTTCACCAATCATCAAAGTCTAAAGTAATTGTTTACTCAGCTAGATATGGATCTTCGTAAGAAGAAATGGATGGAAGGAATTACAGACTATGACTATGGTATCTCTTATACCCCTGTCAAGGCTAATATGATGGTCGATGCCCTGAGTCGCAATGTAACACCCCGGATGTAACTTCCATATTTGTAACTCCGACTCTTGCCATTTTCGTCCTGGTGTATCTCGATGATATTTTGGTCTTCTCTAAGAATAAGGAGGATCATGCCAAGCATTTGAGATTGGTTCTTGACAAACTCAGAGAGCATCAATTCTATGCGAACTTTTCAAAGTGTGAGTTTTGGCTTGACGAAGTTCTTTACCTTGGTCATATCATCTCCGCCAAGGGCATCACTGTTAATGACGAGAAGGTGTCTCCAATTGTGAATTGGGAGCCACCTCATAATGTCAAGCAGCTCCGCAATTTTCTTGGGCTTGCAAGCTATTGTCGAAGATTCATTGAGAATTTCTCTAAGATTGCAAAGCCTCTTTCCAACCACCTCTAGAAGCATGTCAAGTATGTCTGGACACCCGAGTGTGACGTTGCTTTCAACACCCTCAAAGAGAACTTGGTCACAACTCCTGTCTTGACTCCTCCTGATGAATCCAAGCCATTTGAAGTTTTCTGTGATGCCTCCCTGCAAGGTCTCGGTGCTGTGTTAATGCAAGAGAAGAAAGTTGTGTCCTATAACTCACGTCAGTTGAAGCCCAACGAAAGGAACTACCCCGCTCATGATCTTGAGTTGGCGGCAGTTGTCCACGCATTATTAACATGGATACATGTCTTGTTGGGAAGGAAAGTCGGCATCTTCACAGATCATAAGAGCCTCAAGTACATTTTCACTCAACCCAACCTCAACCTCAGGCAGACTCGTTGGGTCAAAATGATTCAAGAATACAATCAGAGTATCAAATTTACTCCAGGCAAGGCCAATGTCATTGCAGATGCTTTGAGACGGAAGGCTTACTGCAACAGCTTAATTCTCAAGCCCTTCCAACCGGACCTTTGTGAAGCTTTTCGCAAACTGAATCTCCAAGTTGTTCCTCAAGGATTTCTTGCCAACCTCATAGTCTCTCCTACTTTGGAAGATCAAATTCGTGAGGCACAACTTCTTGATTCCATGGTGAAGAAGGTGCAAAATGGGATTGCCAAGAGCCAACCCAAGTACAAGTGTTATCGCATTGATGACAAAGATACTCTATTCTTCGAGGATCGAATTGTGGTTCCTAAAGGCGATCTACGGAAAGTTATTATGAACGAGGCTCACAATTCCCTCCTATCCATTCATCCTGGAAGTACGAAGATGTACCATGACCTCAAGCAGTCGTATTAGTGGACTCGAATGAAGTGAGAAATTGTTCAATTCGTGAATGAATGTGATGTCTGCAGAAGGGTGAAAGCAGAACACCAACGGCCAGCTGGTCTCCTCCAACCTCTTGCTATTCCAGAGTGGAAGTTTGATCATATCGAGATGGACTTCTTTACTGGATTTCCCAAGTCTAAGAGCGGAAATGATGCAATTTTTGTTGTCATCGACAAGCTTACTAAAGTGGATCATTTCCTCCCAATCAAAGAATCTACACAGCAGCTCAGCTGGCAGAGCTATATACCTCCAGGATTGTCTCCCTGCACAGTATTCCACAATTGATATCTTCAGATCGTGGAAGCATATTCACTTCTAAGTTTTGGGAATCCTTCCAGAAGGCCATGGGCACCAACATTCGCTTCAGCACAGCCTTCCATCCTCAAACTAGTGGCCAAGTCGAGCGAGTCAATCAAATTCTTGAAGATATGCTCAGGGCTTGTGTCATTTCCTTCGGTATGAAGTGGGAAGAATGTCTTCCATATGCCGAGTTCTCCTACAACAACAGCTTCCAAGCGAGTTCGGGCAAGGCCCCATTTGAAATTCTATATGGCAAAAAGTGTCGTACTCCTCTCAATTGGTCAGAGACTGGTGAACGCCAACTTCTTGGCAATGACTTAATCATAGAGGCTAAAGAAATGTGCAAAGTCATCTGTGAAAATCACAATGCCACGCAATCGGGCCAGAAGAGTTACTATGATAGCAAGCACCGTGACTTGGCTTTCGAGATCGGAGACCATGTCTACCTCCGCGCATCTCCAATGAAAGGTACTCGTCACTTTGGTATCAAAGGGAAGCTTGCCCCTAGATACGTGTGTCCTTTCAAGATCATTGGCAAAAGAGGCGACCTCGCCTATCAACTTGAGCTTCCGTCCAACTTCGCAAATGTGCACGATGTGTTTCACGTGTCACAGCTTCACAAGTGCTTCAAGACTCCTGAGCGCACCATCAACTTCGAAGAGATTGATCTCCAAGAATATCTATCTTATCATGAGCATCCCGTGGCTATTCTTGAAGAAACCGAGCACAAGACTCGCAACAAGTCAATCAAATTCCTGAAAGTGAAGTGGTCACACCATTCCGACCGAGAAGGCACCTGGGAACGCAAGGACGACCCCCGTTCCGAATATCCGGAGTTCTTTCAGTCCTTGATCTCGGGACGAGATCCTTTCGTAGTGGTGGAGTGTTGTAACACCCCGGATGTAACTTGCCATATTTGTAACTCCGACTCTTGCCATTTTCGGCTTTAAGTTATGAGATTCCCTTCATGGTTGGGTTTTTGTCTTTGTTTTTCATTTAGTTCATGTCATGCATTTCATATCATGTCATCATGCGCATCGTATTTGCATTCGTGTTTGCCTCATGCATCTGAGCATTTTCCCTGTTGTCCGTTTTGCAATCCGACACTCCCACGTGCACCGGCGCACCCCTCTTGTCTCTTTTTTGTGAGCGGGTGTTAAACGTTCTCGGAATGGACCGAGAATTTCCATGTGGCCTTGGTACACCACCGGTAGACCGCCTATCAAATTTCGTTCCATTTGGAGTCCGTTTGATACTCCAACGGTTAACCGGGTACCCGCGAAGGCCTCTTGTGTGTTGCAGCCCAACACCCCTCCAAAACGTCCCAACAACCCATCTAAAGCACTTCCATGTCCTTCGTCGTCAGATCACGATCGTGTGGGCGAAAACTACACTCCATTTGGACACTCCTACCTCCTCCTACCTATAAATAGGTGCTCCCCTCCGAAATTTTCGCGCAGTCCAACCCTAGATCCAACGGTCCGCGCCACTGGACACGTCCGCCGCCGGCCGGACGCTTCCGCCGCCGGCCGGACGCGTCCACCGCCCCCTCAGCCAACCAGCGTCCGATACGTGGCACCTCTGCCGCCACCCGCCGTCGCGGCCCGGTGATCCCGCAACGGGCCCGCCCGGCCCATCCGTCGGCGCTGCCCGATCGCCCCGCGCCCTCCGCCCGCGCACCCTGGCTCCGCCGCGCCATTCTCCGCCGCCGGCCGCCGCCTCTGCCCTGCTCCTCCACCGCCGCCCGACGCGGGGCCATGCCGCCCGAGGACGAATCCGTCCTCTCCGGCCACCTCTCCAATCCGGCGCCTCTCCCTTACCTCCGCCCGTCGTCCGCTTCGTCCCCGTCATGTCCGGCGACCAACTCCGGCGAAGATCCGGGCGCCTCAGTCCGCGTGCCACTCAAACCCTGGATCTGTTTTTCTGAGAGGTTGATTTCTTCAAAGTCCCTAAACATTTTATGCCCCTGTTCTTTACCTCATATCTCCATGACCGTAGCTCCTTCTCATGCATATGATATATCAAAATGTTCATTGTGAGATGCTCTTTTTTTGAGGAATTGGACAGCAGGAGAGGCTCCTACTGTTTTTTCATATATATAAATGGGGGGGGGGTGTTACATAGTTACA
Organism: Triticum dicoccoides; assembly: GCF_002162155.2. Taxonomy (NCBI): domain Eukaryota; kingdom Viridiplantae; phylum Streptophyta; class Magnoliopsida; order Poales; family Poaceae; genus Triticum; species Triticum dicoccoides. Next base: position 306,723,265 of record NC_041392.1, on the reverse strand, counting down.
ATTCATGTAAAAATGGGGAGGTTGCCAACCTCCACCCCCTAGTGTGGGGTGAACAAGCAAGAAAAGGGCAGGAAAAGAGAAAAAAGATAGGCTAAGGAGTGTACAAAGGATGTGATGGAGGCACCAAGGGATTCTTTGGTTCTGTGCTGCAGTAGGCTAAAATCTTGAATGAACCTATCGAGTCAAGTGTCAATACTGGGTATGGTGCCTCTTAAGTGTTTATTGTTCCTTTCTTTCCAAAGGCTCCAAGCAGCGGTCAAGAAAATATCAAAGAAGAATAACGGTCGGTCCCAGGTTTGGTGCATCCCATGAAGGAGTTGTAGTCTGCATGAACACGAGGGCCAAATAACACCCAGTTTGCTCCAACATGCTTGGCTGAACGAACACGAGAATATCATGTGATCAACTGTCTCCTCAACTTGCATCCCACAAAGCAGGCACGTGTGGTCATCACCAATGTTAAAATGCCTTCTTTTCAACATATTCCTAGTGTTTAGCCGGTCATGAATGAGAAGCCACTCGAAGAATTTGATACACATAATGCAATGCGATTTCCACAAGTGCAAGAAGGTAGGATGTGCCTCAGCCTCTCCGAAGCAGAATTAATAGTATTCTGATGCCTTGAACTCAGATTTTCCCCATGCATACGACCAGACGTCATTCAGGGATGTGGAGGGTTGCAAATGCATGGATATTTCCTGGAGCTCATGAACTTCGTCCAACACTTGTGGAGATAGGGGTAGGTAGAAATTTTCATCTAGTGTCGTGCTGCCCAAGAAATCTTCAACTGATATGTCTTCTTTGGTGGCAAAGGAGAAGGCCCGGGGATGGGTGATCTCAAGGACATTATCATTCCATAGATCTTTCCAAAAGAGAGCCATGGAGCCATTGACTATCTAGACACGTGAGACTCCTCTATAAAAGGGCGTGAGTTTGAGTATGTCACGCCACCAGAATGAGCCCATTGGTTCAGCTGCGTGTGGGATCTTGTCCGTGTAGTAGTTGTCCCAAAGTAGGCTTACCCAGGGGACGTCCATCCTGTTATAGAACTTGTGTAAGAATTTCAAAAGGAGTGCCTCATTTTGGAGTTTAATGTTGATCACCCCAAGACCACCGTATTTTTTAGGCTTGCAAACCATCTCCCACGCAGCCAAAGAGCTGCACTTTGTCACCTTGTTCAATCTTTTTAGTCCAAAGACATCTTCTTCTTATCTTGTTGAGCATCTAGATCAATTTCGCAGGGAGTTTCAATGTACACATGGCATATATGAGGAGGGAAGTGACCGTGGCATTGAGCCAGGGAAGTTTTCCTCCGTAAGACATCATGGCTATCGTCGAAGTGAGGTGCCTTATAGCAGAGCACACCAGCGGCATAAGATCCCGAATTGTTGGTTTATACGTGCCAAGAGACAGGCCGAGGTATGTGAAAGGCATGTGGCCCACAAAACAGCCAAGAACACGCACCAAGTCCACAGTCACGTTAGGGGATGTGTTGATCGGTATCAGAGTAGACTTATGGAAATTGATTTTCAAACCGATGGACGAGCGTAATCCGTCAGGATCCCTTTGATAGTGGCAGCCTGCTGAGGACAGGTAGGTAAGACTAAGATGGTGTCATCGGCGTACTGGATAACCGGATAATCTGTCTGCCCAGCACATGGAAAGGGTAAATGGATTCGGCCCTGTCGGAATGCCTCATTAACAGCAGCTTGTAGGAGATCAGCAGCAAGTACAAATATAAGAGGCGATAAAGGGTCGGCTTGCCGAACGCCACTACGACAGTGAAATTGTCGGTCGGGTACGCCATTAAAGAGAACAAAAGAGCGGCCAATGGAGAATATGGACTTGATCCAGGAGATCCATATTTCATTAAACCCCATGTGCTTCATGATAGTGAGCATAGGAGCATGCTCGATGGTATCAAAGGCCTTCACGAAATCAAGTCTCAAGATAATGATTGGTCGTTTGGAAGCTTGGCATTGGTGGATGTATTGGAATGCCCATGCGAGGCAATCTTGGATCGTGCGCCCCTTGATGAAACCATATTGATTCATGTGAATAAGCTTGAGAATGACACGTTGAAGATGATTAGCAAGGAGTTTGGTGATTAGTTTGAGGCAACAATTCAGCAATGTGATCGGCCTATAATCATTGACTTTCTCCGGAGAGTTTGTCTTGGGGATGAGGGTAATGAGGCCATCATTTATACTTGTGAGATCGAGGTCTCCAGTATGAAACTGGTCACAAAGGGCATATAACTCATTTTTGATGATAGGCCAACAGGCTTTTAAGAAGGCCCCACTAAAACCATCCAGACCTGGTGCGTGATTAGTCGGCATTTCTTTGATAATGGCGTCAATCTCAGCGTGAGTAAAGGGTGCGGTCATGTGATCAAGGTTGTCTTTGTGTTGGATTATTTCATGGAGATTGAACTTCATTTCAGACGGGGTAGAAGTACCAAGGCGATCTTTATAAGTTTGGAACAGAAGGGCTTCCTTGCTTGGATTATCTTCCATGATCGTGTCATCATCAGTGCGGAAATTGGAATATTGTTTTTTCTATAACGCTCTGTGGCCACTGCTTGAAAGAATTTGGTATTTTCATCCCCGAACTTGATCCAGCGGATGGTGCATCACTTTTTCCAATACTATTTCTGATAGTTAAGTTTTCGTAGGACATGCTTTTTCATGATCTTTCTGAAGTTTTCCTCTGGTATGGTGAGGAATCTACTATTTTCAAGTTCATCCAAGTTTGCTAGGGTTTTATTACAGTTAGCAATTGCCACAGGGAGACAAGAGATGTTTTTACTCCAAATTTTGAGGGCATGTCTAAGCATTATGAATTTACGGCAGAGGACGGTGGCAGCATTGTTGGATGGGACAGGTCTATTCCACATCTCTTGAACAAGATCAAAAAACCGGGGTGTAAAATCCAGTATGATTCAAAGCGGAACATCTGGCATCGAGGGATAGAGGTTTGGATGGATACCGAGCATGGCACATGATCTGAAACAGGCTTACCCAAGGGTTTAACAACAGTATTAGGGTAAACATTGGTCCAGTTAAGTGAAGTAAAGAACCAGTCGAGTTGTTCCAAAAGGGGTTCCTGTTGCATGTTGCTCCACATGAACGAACGTCCTTTAATGGGGAGCTTAATGAGATTTTGAGAGCGGATAATATCGTTGAAGGTGATCATATCATTAGGGAAACCCCCAGGTTTGTTTGGATTATCAGGGGCACTAATATAGTTAAAATCCCCAAGTAAGAGCCAATCTTGATCGCTTGGGATGTGAAGAGCATATAACCAATTAGTGAATTCAGTCCATGCATCGCCGGAGCAGGGACCATAAATATTGGCTAACGTCCATTTCTGGGCAGATTGCGTGCTAATAAAATCAATAACCAGAGCATGTGGATCAGAAGACACCATAGAACCAAAGAAAACAGAGCTTTTCCAAATGGTAATTAAGCCTCCAGACGCACCATTTTAGGGAACAAAAGCAAACTTATCGAATTGTCTAGGACAGCAGGACTTAATGAAATGCAAATTGAAGGAAGTCTTTTTCGTCTCCTCCAGACAGACAATGGAGCAACCACTAGAGCGAATAGTATTATTAAGGGCAAGTTATTTGTCTTCATAATTAAGCCCCCGAATGTTCCAGCAGAGAACATTCCAACTACGCAAAAGAGCCATTAAGAGAAGAAGAATTAAGCAGCGGGCGAAGCTGGAGCGCCCCCAAGATCTTCAGGTGGTGGAGGACCTGCGTCCATGGATGGTGCAGCAGTATCTTCAGCAAGCAGGAGTGCATCAGTGACCTCTTTCGCGGGAACAACACATCTGTTGATAGCAATGTCTTGTATGATGCTGATAGGAGTTGGAGGAATCCCCTCAAACTGATGCCCATTTGCATTAGCAGATGAAGATGTGCCAATGGAGGGGATCATTCTTGGTTTAATCCTGGAAGTGGCAGGACGAGCATCAGACACCGGAGACACTCTAAAACCATTATACCTGGTAGCGATTGCTGCGGCGAACTTCAGCAGTAGAGACTAGAGCAGGAGCACGAGCACGGCGAGCACGAGTAAGAATCGGTCATGAAGAGTTCTCAGTGTCATTGACAGCAAATAGACCAAGGTTGTCTCTCACCAGCCTGGGCGAGGGTGCATCAGATGGTAAAGTAGTAGAACCGTGCAGCAGGTTGTCATCAGAGTTGTGAGGCCCCAGAGTTTGCAGCAGTAACACAGGCTCGATGGCAGTGTGAGTGACAGAGGAGACCAAGCTCTGAACTGCATCAGAAGATGGAGGGCTATCCTCGATTTCTTCGAGCACCACTGAAGAGGAAGGCATAGCAGGTTGTGTGAAATGGACCCCGCGGGCACCAGCAGACACAGTGATGGACACCTGGATGACAGAATCTCTGAACCCAAAACCGGAGCGCCAAGGGCCAATAGTAGCAAGCGCAGGACGTAAAGCATGGAAGATCATGGAGTTGACCTGCTGCCTTGGAATAGGGTCCGCTAGCAGGAGGTTTATCAAGTCATTACCTTGGGTAGACAGACCAAATTGGAGTCCCTGATTGTGCATAGCCACTATGACAGTGACAGCAGATTGAACTTCTTCATTCAGAGCAGAAGGGGTTGCAGCAGAAGGCACTAACAGCAGAACAGGACTGTCATCAGAACTAACATCAGAAGAGGAAAATGTATCATTCCATGCCTCGATGGCATTATCAGTGATGTTGTTATCCAGGACCACACCATGCTAGACAGTAAGTCCTTGAGCTGCAAGCCATGCCTGGTAATTGACAAGGTGAGGCGGCATGGGGGGTAGAGATGGGGCAGGAGGTGCAGGCCACTCTCCCCATCCTGCATTGTTCTGAGCTGGTTGAGCATTTCCAATATTGGCCTCTCCAGCAGCTGGCGTAGCATTCTGAACTAACCAGTTGTGTACTTGCTGCTGGTAAAGCTGTTCAGCGGTATGTTCAGGCCCAAATTGCGGGTGAGGGTTGCCATCTGGTGGCGGTGGTTCTTCACCAGCCGGGGGAACTTCAGGTAACAGGCCGTTCCAATCATTACTGCGAAGGATCGTGACCTGCACAGTCCAGCAATCCCTAGCTCCACCAAGTTTCCATACCACAAAACTTTTAGGAATTAGGCGTAATCTGATAACATGTGCCTTCAACAAGATAAAATGTCTGTCTTGCCGCGGATTATACCAAGAAACAAGAGATCCATATCCACCCATAGCCTTGGTAATGTAGTAATCAGTCTGATAATCGTAGGGAAAGCCAAAGAACATGAGCCAAACCTCAGGGCCAAAGGAGGTGGTGCGTCGATTGAGCGCCTCATTGTGGGGCACGAACATGATGAGCAAATCCTCTTCTTCTAGTTCCAGAGGCATGTTGACAGAAGTGTCCCACATGAACGAGTCGACAAAGCCGAAGAGTCCAATCCCCAGTGGATGGTCACTTGATTCGGTGGTGAAGGGCTGGGCCTCATGAAGCAGGCCTTCGATCATGGCGCAGATGGCCGCACGGCGATGCAGAGGAACATAGGCACTGGCCTCTGCCACGGCAAGGAAGTCGTGGTTGAGCGGAGGGATCAGGCCGACAACCATCCCTCTACGAACCAGCCGATCAGTAGGGCCAGGTTCAACGGCGAAGCCCGGCGGCAAGAACGACACCGGGTTCAGGGGGTAGTTCGCCATGGCTGAGGTGATGGAGTTGGGCGGTGGGGTGTGGAGCGTTGATGGGACTCGGCGCTGCGGTGGTGCTGGGAAACTCGAGGCAGAAGTTGGACCGTGAGGGGTAGGGGTGGGCGAGTGAATAGCCTTGGGTCTCCACACCCATTGTTTGCTAAGACGCAGCCTGCGACATGATTTCGCCACGTGTCCATAGAATCCACATATATCACATCGGACGGTCTGCTTCAGCTTTGGTTTGGAAGCAAACAAAATGGAAGGAGCTAGGATAGCGGGAACCGAAATAGAGTTGCCAAAATAAACATCATTAGGATGGGCAGGAGGATTGTTTTCTTTTGATAGGCAATTAGCAGATTTGTGGCTCGGAGCCGAGCAGTTAATACAAATTAATCTAACATGGCAAGATGATTTTTGATGCCCCCACTGTAGACATCGAGAGCACAGGGCCGCCCATTTTTGCGATAAAACTTGGATTTCCTTGAGAGAGTATTGGGCTTGGGCCAGGTCAGCTTTGTGCCGGGCCGATAGCCTCGCGGGCCACAAAACATGTGTCGGGGCATATTTGAAGGCGGACGATAGAAAGCATTGTGGCAGTGGAGGATAAGGCACCGATAAGGGGCAATTGAATTGTCCCAATTTAATGCAAAGTACATCTTGTCGCTCCTCAAGCTCCGCCTGGCGCAAGAAATGCTCAATTAATGACGCATGATCAGCGGGCGCCGTTGCCGGTGATGAATGCCCAAAGTTTTGAATGTCGGAAAGTTGCATAGGATGTGCATGATCATGATCCAAATCTGTAACATGATCTCGTACTGACTGAAGAACTGAGGGACTCCTGGATGGCGATGAAGAGGATGCTTCAGCGTCATTGGCATTTGAGAATTTCATATGATCAACAGGAAGTAGCCCAAATTTTCATACAATCTCCTTGGAATTATCATCTAGAGCTGAACCACGGTGAAGGAACTTCAAAGAGGATTTAAGAGAAACTGGCCGACGGGTAGAAATATCCAAAAGTTCCTCATCAGCATGCCAAGCCGAGTTTGAAATAGGGGCTCGTGCAAAATGACCATTAAACAAATGGAAATGGCATACAAAATCAGGCTAGACACGATCCTTGAGACGATAGACGAAATGCACAACCTTGTTATTAGCCACAGAGAAGCGAAAAGATCGGGCATTGAGCTTAGAAACATGAAATCTGAAGCTGATGCCACCAATACAGAATCCACAGTGAGATTGAATGATGCCGAAGAGAAGGAGACCACTAGGAAGAACTCCTTGGAGTCTCGCGAAGGAGAGAAATGAACGATGGATCCAAAACTTTTCCTCACCTGATCTGCAAGGGCTAGCCCAGGAGCAAAATCCGAATGCAGAAGACCTTCCATGATGATCAAGATCAGAGGACGCCATGGGTGGTGGGAGAGGGGAGCTTGGTGGGAGAGGGGGAGGAGGGGGAGGACGCCATGATTCAGTTCAGCCGGCTATCGAGATTGTGAGATGCTCTTCATTTCATTCCATTGTGGAATGCTTGTTTGAGTTCATATTGATGCCCTAATCATTGATGCAAGAGTGTTATAAAATGTTTACTGATGTTACTTATCAGTTTATGGTGATTTGTCATTTTTGTCACATTTGATGTGTGCTTCATATGGGCATGAGCTCTACATATATTTTGAACTATGTCACGCCATATTTACAGTGGTGTTTGTCTTGTATTTTTTTGATCAATGTGGTGACAAGCACAAGGCAAAGCAGCCTTCACAATATTGTTGTTTCATGTTTACCTGTTGTTATTTTGATGCCATGTTTACATGATGCTACAGTGATATCCATGTTTGTTTTGAGTTACTTCAGTAAGGATGTTTTGAACATGTGGTTATGCTCTATCCATCCATGCTCCTGTTTGCAATTATGGAGTGCCCTAGAATGTCTTGTTCGTGCTCTACTTTTGCTATAAAATGTTCCTGACAGATTGTTTACATGTTAATCAATATTTCCATGGTTGTTGCTAGTGATCCATGCATGCTATGAACTTGCTCGTGCCATGGTTAGCTTCATAAACATGTCATCTTGCTGTTGGTATGCTTGTTTTGTCATGCAAGGCTTTGTGATGAGTGGTTTGAGCTTGCAAAGATGCCTTCATAATTCTGTTTATGCCATGCTCTATTTTTTGCAAAGTCTGAAACTGTTAATAAAACTTGCCATGTTTACATGGGTGCCATAATATCTTCTGTGCCTTTTTGGCTCATGTTCAGTAAGGGACTTTTGTTCTATGCATTTAGTAGATTCATGCCATGCCTTGAATTGCTATGATGTGTTCCTTTAGCATGTTGTTTTATTGCTCTAAACATGGCTTCTTGATGTTATTTCTGGCATGTTAGTATTTTCACTAAGTCTGTGAAACTGATATCTTTTGCACTTTTGCCATGCTTGTTTGAACCCACTCCTGTGCGATTTATCCATAGCTCAGTGTTCATGTTTTGTCAAGCATCACTTGTTGCATGCTTTGTTGCTATGTTGGAGTGTAGTAGCTTAGTTTCTTGTTGCATTCTAGAAGGCATCCTGCTGTTAATCGTAGAATTGTGCCATTCTTGTTTTGCTTGCCAATGCAAACCGTGCATCCGTTTCCGGTGATCTTTATATCGATTTCAACCGGAATCATCTCATCCTTCCAGCGGAACACTTGGTTTGCCAAGTTGATGCCTTGATCTTTCTTTTCCTTCTGGAGCACGCATATGCATTGCATATCATGTCTTGCATATCATGTCATGTTCTGCATCATGATGCTTGTGCATTGCACCGTGATTGATTGTTGGTCCTTTGCTTGTGTGCTTGCTTTGAGTAGAGTCAGGAGACGAGTATGTGACCGAGGAACCTGTTGAGAATGCTTACGAGGATCAAGCTTTCGATAACTCTCAGAACTTTGCAGGCAAGATGACCATACCCTCGAAATCATTTCTATCTTTGCTTGCTAGTTGTTCGCTTTATTGCTATGTCGCGCTACCTACCACTTGCTATATCATGCCTCCCATATTGCCATGTCAAGCCTCTAACACACCTTTCCTAGCAAACCGTTGTTTGGCTATGTTACTGCTTTTGCTCAGCCCCTCTTATAGCATTGCTAGTTGCAGGTGAAGATGAAGTTTGTTCCTTGTTGGAACATGGATATTGTTGGGATATCATTATTATCTCGTATTTACTTTAATGCATCTATATACTTGGTAAAGGGTGGAAGGCTCAGCCTTATGCCTGGTTTTTTGTTCCACTCTTGCCGCCTTAGTTTCTGTCATATCGGTGTTATGTTCCTTGATTTGCGTTCCTTACGCGGTTGGGTGTTATGGGAACCCCTTGACAGTTCGCCTTGAATAAAACTCCTCCAGCAAGGCCCAACCTTGGTTTTACCATTTTCCACCTAAGCCTTTTCCCTTGGGTTCCACAGACTCAAGGGTCATCTTTATTTTAAACCCCCGGGCCAGTGCTCCTCTGAGTGCTAGTCCAAAACAGAGCCACTTGCAGCGCCACCTCAAGGACACTTGAGGGTTGGTTTTAGTTGTACGTAGTGTTCATCTGGTGTGCCCTGAGAATGAGCTATCTGCAGCTCCTATCGGGATTTGTCGGCACATTCGGGCGGCTTTGCTGGTCTTGTTTTACCATTGTCGAAATGTATTGTAACCGGGATTCTGAGCCTGATCGGGTCTTCCTGGGAGAAGGAATGTCCTTCATCGACCGTGAGAGCTTGTGATGGGCTAAGTTGGGACACCCCTGGAGGGTTTTGAACTTTCGAAAGCCGTGCCCGCGGTTATGGGCAGGTGGGAATTTGTTAATATCTGGTTGTAGAGAACTTGACACTTAACTTAATTAAAATGAATCAACCGCGTGTCTAGCCGTGACGGTCTCTTTTCAGCAGAGTCCGAGAAGAGAACACAGTCTTGTGTTATGCTTGAACGTAAGTAGCTTCAGGATCACTTCTTGATCACTTATAGCTTCTCGACCATGCGTTGCTTCTCTTCTCGCTCTCTTTTGCGTATGTTAGCCACCATATATGCTAGTGCTTGCTGCAGCTCCACTTCACTACGTTTTCCTACCCTTAAGCTTAAATAGTCTTGATCGCGAGGGTGTGAGATTATTGAGTCCTCGTAACTCATGGATATTTCCAAACAGTTGCAGGTGCCGATGATGCCAGTGCAGGCGATGCTACCGAACTCAAGTGGGAATTCGATGAAGACTTGGGTCGCTATTATATTTCCTTTCCTGATGATCAGTAGTGGAGCCCAGTTGGGACGATCGGGGATGTAGCATTTGGGGTTGTCCTTCTTTATTTTGGTTCCGTATTCGAACCTTTGATTGTATTTTGGATGATGTATGGATTATTTATGTATTGTGTGAAGTGGCGATTGTAAGCCGACTCTTTATCCCTTTCTTATTCAGTACATGGGATGTTTAAAGATTACCCCTCTTACGACAGACCTACCATGCGGCTATGCCTCTAAGTCGTGCCCCGACACGTGGGAGATATAGCCGCATTATGGGTGTTACACGCAAGCCTTATTGCAACAACCCCATGGCTAACAAAGCTCAACCCCTGCAAGATGATCTCACTTACAAAGAGTATCCGATCAACATTCTCGTTCAAGCTGAACGTCACACCCATCAGAGGGCTATACAATTTTTTAAAAATCAGTGGTCAAATCATTCTAAAGATAAAGCCACTTGGGAATGCGAGGATCATCTTTGTGTTGAATACCCCACCTTGTTTCCGTCTACCTCCTAAAATCTCGGGACGAGATTTCTTGCAATGGGGGAGAATTGTGGCGCCCGAATAATTAAGCTACAGTAATCCCCCATTAATGGTGCCATGTCATCATGTTACTGTTGCTAATCTCTGCTCGATCCAAATTGCAATTCAAATTCAAATTCAAATTAAAGTCATAATTCAAATTAGTCAAACATGCAAACTAAAATGTTCAAAGTGTGGAGAATATTCATAACAAATTATGGTGGTGACCCAACATTTTTTTAAGGTGTTTAAATGCCCTAAACTAATTAAAATAGTGCTAGAACTACATAGTTAAATGCCTTTCCATTTATGAAAAATTCAAACAAACTCGAAAGCCTCCAAACTTTTTGTGGATGTGCTAGATAATGCATGGTATTTATGTGGCCAAGTCCCACATTTTAAAAAATACTTTTGCTAGCTAAATAAAAGCAGAAAAGAATTCAAAAAAGAAAATAGAGAAGAGAGAAGCCCCCCTCCCGTTTATCCCCTGGGCCTCGGCCCACCCGATGCCAACCCAGCCCCCTCGGTAGCCTTCGACCTCCCACTATAGGATGGCAACCGAGGGCGCGCGTCCTCGCCGTTTCCCTCGAACCACCTCGCCACATGCGCCACTATAGGGAGCCGCAGGAGGATAAGAGCATCCCCGAGCTCTTCCCCCTCTTCCCGAAATATCTCTACCGCGTTCTCTCTCTCGCCCGCGCCCCCTCCTCTGATCCCCTTTCACCCGACCGCTCCTATGGTCGCCGACGTGCACCACCGCAGCGACCGACACCCCTGCGCCCTCCTGTCGAGTCCATGAGCCCCTACACCGTTTGCCTCGTCGACCTCAACCATCGGTTCGAGCTCAGCGCTGTCGCAATGCCCCATTCGAGGTTGTCTTCAACCTCGGACCACCGCCGACGTTCGTCTTCGATTCCGGCACCGTTGAGCCCTCCCCAAGCCCACTTAGCACCTCTACAACCTCGTAGTGAGCTCCTCCTCTGGTTCCCCTTATTTTCCCCATCGTACCTCCGCCATAGGCCGCCGTCACTGTCGTGCCCGATGCCGTCGAAGCGTCGTTCTCCATGCTCTTGGGCGCCCATGGCCACCTGAGCGTGCCCCTGCTCGTGACCGCCACTCTCTGGCCGCGCCACCATGAGCGCGTGGTCATGCCCCCGTCGCCTCTTGCTGACGATGCTGCTTTGCCTCCTGCTACCGCTGGCACCGCCCGTCAACCACCGTGACCACGGCTCCGGTCCCCTCCGCCTCGTCTTGCCACACTGCTAGCTGCTATGCTCCGCCTGCTGCCGACGCTTGCCGGTGCCGCTCGCTCTGCCGCACTCCTCGCGCCCACGCCGCATCCACAGGCCGCGTCCGCCCGACCCCGCACGCCTCTCCAGTTGCCGCCTCCGGCCACCGCTGACCACGCCCACCCTCGCTGATGCTCCAGGCCGCCCCTCTCTCTGCCCCGCGCGATGCACCGCTCGTCGTCGCAGCCACCCAGCCCGTATAGCCTCGCACTGGCGGTGCCCTCTCCTCCCATGCTCCGCCCCTGGCCTCCTCTTTCTGTGCCGGCCCTCCGCAGCCGCCGCCTAGCTCTGTCGCTCCCTGCTACATCGCACAGCAGCGTCGGCGCCCTGGTGCCGCCACGCCGTGGCCTC
>NC_041392.1:306698901-306710826 GCF_002162155.2 Triticum dicoccoides | reverse complement strand
CCCCGCCCAGCGCCCGTAACCCGTCGCCCGATAAGGCCTTATGCCACTGTGTAGTGGGGCCCGCCCCCATAAAACGAGGTTTAAAAAATATAATGTAAAAATAAATTTAATTAATTAATTAACTTAATCAATCCTGTTTAGTTAACTAATTAAGTTTAATTAACCTGCTAACTAAACTAGGTTAACTTGGTAGTTAACATATGAGTGTATGTCAGGGGGTCCCCACCCCCGGTTGACCAGTCAAATGTTGACTAGTCAACTAGGACCCCCTGGCCCAGCTGTCAGCCTCTGGTACACTTCTGTCTACGCAAAGTTGGGTGCACATAGCATTTAGTCTTTAATTTAGAATTAATAATAATTTTAGAATATTGTTTAAATCTTTGAAAAATCATAGAAAATCATCCTTAGCTCGGATGAAAAAGTTTTTATACATGAAAGTTGCTCAGAATGACGAGATGAATCCGAATACGCACTCCGGTCATTCGCCACACATCCCTAGCATTATGAACATCGAACCTTTCCCCTTCGGTTCGTCTGTCCGAAAATGCCAAACTTCGCGAAAGCATTCCCGGATGTTACCCCCTTCGCCGGTAACGTGTAGCACCGCGTTAGAACACGTCTAGCTGTGCATGTTGTCCTGTTATGCACTTGCTTACTGTGTATTTACTGTTTCTCCCCCCTCTTCTCTTCGGTAGACCCCGTGACGGCTGCCAATGCCGCTGTGATCGACTACGTCACCGTCGACCCCTCCTTCTCGTCTAAGCAACCAGGCAAGCCCCCCCTTTGATCATCCCGATATCGCCCATTCCATTCTCTCTTACTTGCATTAGATTTTTCTACTGTAATTGATTGCTCCTATATCTGATGCATAGCCTGGTTTTGTACTTACTGTTGTGCCTTACCTACTTATCCTAAACTGCTTAGTATAGGTTGGTTAGTGATCCATCACTGACCCGCACCTTGTCCTTGTTGCCCCTGCTTCATCATCAATGACTCAATCAATGTGAAAGACAACCAGAGCCCAACACCTCACATCACCTGACGTACCCTTTGTTGCTCGACTCTGCAGAGCTACTATCGAGTGCTGAGGGTGATACCACATAACGCACTCTTGATGATAATACTATAGTGTAGCTATTAGGTCGTGGTCATCGAGGGTGATTCCTCCTTGACAACTCCCGATACGGCTCTGTCGTGTAACCCCTCAAGTGTGAACCTCGAGGGTGGTTCCTCTTCCGTCACCTTGATGATTACATTGAGTGGAATTCACTGAGGGTGATTCCTCGGGTTTTCCTCCTTGATGTTTTGGACACACGGTTACCCAGACTTCACTTGAGACCATTGTTGAAGTCGAGTCAGCCTTGAGGGGTACCCGCGAGTTGTTGTGAAAGTCGGGCGGGCCCGTAGAGCACCCGCGAGTTTTCTATGTGGCACCGTCGGGCAGTCTGGGCCCTTGCCGTAAGTCCATGAGATGGGGAGATGGGGTCACATTACCGTGAGCCTCTGCTCGTCTCTGCGAGCCCCCAATGCACTAACATGTGTGGGTATTTGTTTTGAGCTGGCCTTTGGCCTTTATGCACTAACCCCCACACGAGAATAGTTATGGGCCTCGACGTCATAGTATCAGCTGAAGCTTTGTCAAGCATCCAGTTCAGCATTGTGGCACGGTCAGATCGTGCTGGCCATCCGAGGTGGCGCTGGTATTCACCCTACACACAACGACCCGTAGTGCAACGGGCGATGGGCCCAAGACCCCAGAGTGCTTAGGATATATACCGGCTGGGACCTCTCTGCTGAGCCTAGGTAGGGCTATGACGTGTTGATCTTCTTAGGTCGAGCATTGACCCAGAAAAGTGTGTCCGACCAGAGTAATCAAGCGTGTTGGAAAACATGGTGCACCCCCGCAGGGAATATTATCTATTTATAGTCGTTTCCACGGTAACATACATTCAGACTTATATCCTGATCTATTACAATTAGAACTGGTTACTTGAGACATGTGATGGATATGTGGCTCCGGGATTGCTTTCTCACAGGGAGTCGAGGAAGGATCTCTGGGTGTTAATGTTTCAACATGCTCGTTAATTAAACTGCTATTCTTTACTCTTCTACATGCTACAAGATGCTTAGTGTTGCTTGAAGATGCTAGTCTTTGATAGGCTAGGCCTTACACTATATTCTAGCATTCTACAGTTAAAGCCACAGATACATACCTTCCTTTGATACCAATGCATACTTAGTATAGATCTGATGGTTGCTAGTACTCTGGATGAGTACTCATGGTTGCTTTGCTACCCCCTTTTCCCCCTTCTATCTTCTTTCCGGTTGTAGTAACCAGATGGTGGATCCCTGGAGCCAGATGCCATCGCCGACGGATACTACTACTTGGAGGTCGCCGAAGACCAGGAGTAGTTAGGAGGTGCTAGGTAGGAGGCCTTGCCTCTTCGATCGTTGATGTTTGTGCTAGCCTTCTTAAGGCAAAATTTGTTTAACTTATGTCTGTACTCAGATATTGTTGCTTTGCCGACGCTTGTGTATCGAGCATGTATTCGAGCCCTCGAGGTCCCTGGCTTGTAATATGAAGCTTGCAATATTATATTTTTGGCTAGAGTTGTGTTGTGATATCTTCCCGTGAGTCCTTGATCTTGATCGTACACATTTGCATGTATGATTAGTGTGCGATTGAATTGGGGGCGTCACAATGATGGCATGGCAAAATGCAACACACAAGCAAATGACATGGCAACAACGGTGAATAACTAGAAGAAACCTAGCGCATCGGACTCGGGGCGTTACAACTCTCCTCCACTAACAAGAGATCTCGTCCCGATATCTTAGGAACGAGACGGAAGATAAAGATGATAAGGAGGAATAAGAGAGCAAAACAGAAGGTGACCAAGTCCGAGAGCACTCGGGTAGAAAAGAAGAATGGTGCTTTATGACGAGAATCAAAAGCTCAAGGCATAAGATAGACTCTGAAACCACTCCGGTTAGAACAAGATACAAAAGAAATAAGAACAAAAGAATTTAAGTAGCACTCCGGTTGAACATGGAAAGAATAGAACATGAACTTGACAAGATGGGATGATACTTGATGAGAGGAATAGTACAATGCCTTCAGAAGAATTGAAAGAGTGTAATGAAAAGAACGGAGAAGAAGATGACAGCTTCTACCACAAATGAAATTGAAAGCGTCCTTATAAGGAAGGGTTGAACGGGGTTATTGAGAAAATTAACAACAAAATAATTGATTTGTGTGGGCTTATGTAAACATCTCAAAATTTGAGGTGAATTTCTGCCACCACCAAATGATTGAATAGCTGAGAAGAATGAATAAATGCAAAACTCCACTTCAAAATCATACGGAGAATTAATTGCACTTCAAGATGCAAGAAGAAAATAAACTTGCGCTCCTCCAATAAAAATCTTGATGAACACTTGAAGAATGAATTAAATCCTTACGAACCACCATGAAGAACTCCGGTACCAAAAGGATGATGAGATAGAATTCAAGGATGAAAAGAATAAGATTAAAGCCTTGTGATGATTTAGATGGAGTTTCTAACGAGATGGACGAGAAAACTTTGAACTCTGGAAAAGAAAAGATGAAAACACTTCGAACCAAGAATGTGATATGGTGAACAAACTCTGAAAAGAAGAGATTAGTCAACTAGGTGAAAGAATAATAGGAATTATGTTATGCTTATCCTCCACCAGTTAAATTGATTAGAAGAAATGGATTTGCATACTACTTATTCGCCTTGGAAAATATTAAGGGGAGATATAGCGCAAAACTTGGGAAGGTCTTCCTGAACCACCAGTAGGACTGGAAAGAACGAATGAATTGATATGATAAGAACAGAAGTGAAATTCTTGAACGAACCACCGTGCCAATGGAAACGAATGAAGAGAAGAGAACGAATCGTTGGAAGAATTAGAAAACGAACAAAGATACTTGAGTGAATCAAGATGCAAGAGAACGAAGAGATCGCGAACTGACTAAAGAATGCTTAAATGAAGCACCGGTATAAATATGGGAACGAACGAAGCAGAAAACTTAGAACGAAGAAATATTCCGAAATGAAGGCCTCCGGATAATTGAAATGGAAAAACAACTCTTGAAATACTCTGGATGGTAAGAAAGGAATCGCATGATTGGAACCAATTTGAGAGGATGGCATGAAGCTAGAACCACGAATCTTCAAGAGAACGGGCCACGATTTAGGTGAAATTCTTCTTCGGTCTTCCAATGTTGAGATTGACGATGAGAAACATCATTAAAATTGTTGAGATACTCCGAGAGAACAAAAAGCAAAGAGGTTGAACCAACAATCAAAATAATTTGAAATCGATCTTGGAAAAGCAACTGATTGATGAAATTCATTCCTACGTCCAATTTGAAAAGAATTTGAGAATAACTCCGGGAAAATTAGAAGAATCAGGTAAGATCCTGGGAAAAGACAAGTGGGCTAGGGCCCACCGGAATGAAACACCATTGGAAAGGATTGTTTGAATGAGAAATGAAGCACCAGAATGATTGAAAAACTTGAATGAGGTGACAACCTCAAATTAATTAGAACGCAAGCACGAATCTTCAGAGATGTCTTGAGCACTCCGGAACGATTAAATGGCGAGAGGTGAGTGAGCAAAGAGAAAGCATTTAATCCAAGGAAAGGAATATGATCGATTCGGAAGATAGAATTGAATCCACCGGAAAGAAAATGAGACGAGCAATGATGAAGTTGACGAGAATTCACCGGTTGAGACAATTGAGGAATGAATGAAGAGGCTCTGCGCGAATCAAATTGATGCTCGAATAGAGGCTCAGACTCCGATAAGAAAAGGGGTGGGAGGGTGGGAAAAAACAAAGGCAACTGGAATGGGGAACCGATGAATAACTTGAAGAGAAAAGCAGCGGTTGAAATAAGCCAAGAAAGAATGCAAAGGCTTCACACGAGTAGGATGGATACTTGATTATGGACTCCGGCTCCGAGAAGAAAAAGGTTGGGCGGGTGGGAACAAGAAAGACAACTTCATACGGGGGAACAACGTGTTGAGAAAGAACTAAGGATTGATCTTGCAAAAGACAAAGAGGGTCAAATCAACTCGAAGAGAAGTGCGCCCGATGAAAAGAGCTGACATCGCAACGAACGAAAACTAACTGCGTGATCCTAAAAAAATTGTAGGGGAATAGGAGTATATCAAAACATCTACGTCAAGATTTCTTGCCAGAGTGGCGAAGGGGCTGAGGAGTAAAAAGAATTCCTACTCTTCGATATAACTAGACTCTGAAAAAGTTTTCTTCTAGACTCGACAATGGCCAACTACGATCAATCAAGGGGGCTCCTATGGTCGATCGAGGCTCTGATACCAACTTGTCATGCCCAATATGAGACTCCATCCTAAAGGAACTCAAAGGTCCCACCAAGGATAGAAGCGTATATTGGAGACGGTTTTGCAAGGTGGATATCATTACATCGTACCATTACATAATAGTTGGGGATACATACAAAGCATACAAATGCCACATGAATACATCAAACATCATACATGAGAACAACATCCGACTATGGATGAATCATAAACAGAAACTCAAATGACATCCACCCTACTAGCCTAGGCTGCCAACCAGGAACCTATCCCTCGATCGAAGAAGAAGTGGAACAAGAAATCCAAACCACGCTCTCACGTCATGATCATCGCATTACCTGTACCTGCAACTATTGTTGTAGTAAACTGTGAGCCACGAGGACTCAGCAATCCCATTACCATGGGTATCAAGAGTAGCAAAGCTTAATGGGTATGGAAAAGATAAGTGGTGAAGTTGCAGCAAGCGGCTAAGCATTGTATGGTGGCTAACTTACGATTACAAGAGTAAGTTGAGAGACTACGCAAACGGTCACAAACAAGTAATGATCAATAAGTGATCCTGAACTACTTACGCTCAAACATAACCCAACCGTGTTCTCTTCTCGACTTTCCCGAAAAGAGACCGTCACGGTTGCGCACACGGTTGGTGTATGTTAACTGAGTTTACTTCAAGTTCACTACAACCGGATATGAACAGATTCCCATCTTCCACATAACCGCGGGCATGACTCTCAAAAGTTTAAACCCTGCAGGGGTGTCCCAACTTAGCCCATGACAAGCTCACGATCCGCGGAGACAAACCTCTATCGTGGGACCCTTCGATTAGACTCAGAATCCCGGCGCACAAGACATTTCGACAATGGTAAAACAAGTCCAGCAAGACCTCCCGGCGTGCTGAGACCCTGATAGTAGTCACGCGTATCTTGTCTTAGGCCACGACTGGATGAGTGCAGCGTACAGTAACTGAGACCCGAGTTTCCTTGGGGGAAGCCACACACGAATCTAGTTTGGGGCTAACACCATCAGCACTGCCCCCCTGTATGTAGAAAAGAATCCTCAGGTTCATTACGCCCCATGCCCATTATTTATTTAGTTCAATATTATTGTGGCAAATGTTAAAACCAATTTTGGGCCTTGCTGGAAGAGTTTTATTCAAAGCGAACTATCAAGAGGGGCCAATAAACCCTCATCGTGTTAGGGACGCAAAATCAAGGAACATAACACCGGTATGACGGAAACTAGGGCGGCAAGAGTGGAACAAATCACAAGGCAAAAGGCCGAGCCTTCCACCCTTTACCAAGTATATATGTGTATTAATTAAATAAGAGATATTGTGATATCCCAAAATATCCATGTCCCAACATGGAACAACCTGCACTGCACCTACAAATAGCAACGCTATAAGAGGGGCTAACCAAAGCGGTAACATAGCCAAACAACGGTTTGCTAGGAAGGTTGAAAAGGTTAGAGGCTATCATGGCAATTTTGGAGGCTTGATAAACAAGTGGTAGGTTGCGCGACATAGCGATAGCATCAAGACAATTAGCATAGCAAAGATATTAGTGAGATCCAAGGTGACGGTCATCTTGCCTGAAATCTCGCTAGGAAGAAGAATGAGTCCATGAATAAGACAATCCGACATAGTCGAACGAATCCTCGCGATCGCAATGAAACAGGAACTATCGAGAAGGAGCACAACCGGAAAGAAGCAAACAACATGGTAAACACACAACACATATCATGACATGATGCTCAACCAAGTATGATGTGTGACAAGGCTACATGATGCTACTCATGGCAAGAGAGGATGCATACAACAACATCACATCAAAGCAAGTTTAAATGAGACCAGAATCAACATATAACAATCTCCTAAACTCCCCATCTGCAAATTTTGAAATTGGTACCGATCTGAACAAAACATAATGCTAAAGTTGTTAAACATCAATTTAAAGTGCACCAAGATGATCTACACGGTTTTCTAGTCAAGTTACATGTAAAGTTCGTTTAATTCGAAGCTACGGTCTAGAAGATATGAGCAAAACAAGTTAAACATGGCATTGATGCAAAAGCAAGCAAAACAACACCACAAACACTCCAAAACATGGATGCAACATGGCATGATGAAACTACATGCAAAACGAAGCAAGTTTCATGTAGAGCATGCTCAAAACAGAGCAACGGTTCAACACATACACACGAAACAAGTTTCAAACACAATCCGCCCAAAACAGCAACTAAGCACTTTGCAGTCAAGGAAACAAAATGCTACATGAAACATATGGGCATACACATGATATGCACTCAAAGTACAAATTACAGGCTTCAAATATCATCACGGTTCAGGTTCATTGGCATCAGTTTTAATCCAACATGATCAAAGCAAAAGGCAACTTTTTAACATAGATTATGACTTGGTGAAAAACATGGCATACATGTGAGCAGGATTAACATGTTGACTTGTTGGAGGCATGAAACAAACATGCTACAGTGCAAGATCATGGCAAACAAAAGCACGACATGAAAGTACAGGTTAAACATGGAAAACATGATTACTAAGCATCTCCATATAACCTCTAGATCAATGGCATTCATCAAGACAAGTAAGCAAGTTATAATAGATTCTCGGACTTAGTGAAAAATAGAGTAAGGCTGAAAATAGATTCATGATGCATACTTTGAGACAACAAAAGTATATTCTACACGAACATTTCATGGCATCAAAGGGCATGGAAAGCATGTATAGGTAGAGCACTATAAAACATGAACACTGAGCTACTGCTAGAAAACACGAGAACATGCTGAAAGCATCATGGCAAGATTGCAAATGATAATAGATACACAGACTTGGTGGAATTTCGTTACTGAGCATCTCCAGATTATGCATAATTGCAAACAAGGGCATGGATGGATAGACCATAACAATATCTATAAAACATCCTTATTGAGCATCTCCAGATTATGCATGGATTCACTTGTAGCATCAAGTTAACATGGCAACATAATGTAGCAGATTCAGACTTGGCAGAAATCACAGTAACTGAAATCAGCAACAGCAAGTAGCCTACTTTGCATGCTTGTGCTAGTCACCACAAGGCACATAAAAACACATCGATTGCACCACTATAAAGATGGCATGAATATGCCCCTAAAACATGTTGACATGATGCTCAAAAGATAGACACAAAATGCTACGAAAAAGAGAAATCAACAACTTCTGGCAACTTCTAGCAGATTATAACATTTAGCACTTTTGCAACGATGATTAAGGCATCAAGATTAGTAGCAACATGCAAGAAAACTAGACCAAAATGTAGACCATTCAGAGGTGAACAATTTTACATATCATACATGCAAATCGGAGCCACGTGCATAAAGCTACATCACTCACAAGAATGCATCATGCGGTTAAAAACTCAGGACTTAGTGAATATTTCACCTCGTGAAAACTTGATCCCGTGGATTGGGGATGACTTGGACTGGGCGGTACAGTGCGTTTGGATCGGGGGTCGATGGCAATCCGGGACGGCGGCGTCCAGATCGACGGGCCGCGGCTCCGGCGAGCCCGTGGGGCGGTGGATCTGGCTGGGGTTGAGGCGACGGCGAGCGGTTCCGGCCGGATCCGGGGTCGGGGCCGGAGTGGCCGGATCGGGCGGGCATGCACGGCGGCACAGGGAGACGGTGGAGGTGGCGGCTAGCGCTAGGCTGCAGCGTGGAGGCGATAGAGGCGCAAGGCGGCGACGGGCACCGCGCAGGCGGCGGAGCAACGACGGCGCGATGGGGCGGCTCCGCACGGGGACGGCGGCGGATGCGGGCTGGTGGCAGAGCGTGGTGCGGGCGGCGGGGCGGTGGCGATGCGTGGTGCAGCGCAGATGCCGAGGCGGCGGTCGGCGGCATTGAGGGGCCGGCGAGGTCTGGACGGCGGTGTGGCGAAGCAGTGCGGGACGGGCTCCCTCGGGCCCGGCACGGCCCAGGGTAGGCCCGATCTAGGCTCTGTGGGCCCGGTGGCTGTAAGGAGGTGGAGGAGCGACGTGGCGGCATCTGATTAGCTCGGGGGCGGTGGCTGGACGCGTTCGGCACTGGGTGGACATGTCCGGCGGCGCCCGAGGAGGAAGAGGGCTAGGGTTTTGTCCGTGATTGGATGGGGAGGTGCCATTTTATAGGTAGAGGGAGCTAGGAGAGGGCTATTGACATGCGGTTTTCGCGCACACGATCGTGATCCAACGACGGAGAGCAGGGAGGGGGTTTAGATGGGCTAGCGGGCTGTTGTGAAGGGGTGTTGTACTGCAAGGAGAGAGGTGTTTCGGCGGTTACACTGTTAACCGTTGGGGTATCAAACGACCTCCAAATGGAACGAAATTTGAGAGGCGGCCTACTGGTGATGTACCAAGGCCACTCGACAAATATCGGTTGATTTCGAGAATGTTTTTCTCCCGCTAACGAAACGAGATCTGAAAGGTGCAGCGGGTGCGTGTGAGAGTGTCGGATTCCGAAATGGACAACAGAGAGAACTGGGAGACCCGCATGCATGCAAGTTTTGAAAACATGATGATGTAATGCACATGATGACATGGCAAAATGTAATACGCAAGCAAATGACATGGCAACAACGGTGAATAACTGGAAGACACTTGGCGCATCGGACTCGGGGCGTTACATATTTGGTTCTCTCCCATCGAAGAATTCACCTTGCAAGCCAATACACACAATATCCCAAACGGCAGAGTTATGTCCAAGAATATGCATTTTCATCTTATGCTTCCAACTAGGAAAATTAGTACCATCAAAGTAAGGACCTCTACGGTGGTAATTTCCCTCGCTAGACGCCATACTCTCCTAGGTTGTGAAACCAAGGCTATGATCACCAAAGCTGTGGAAATCAAGGGAAATGGAGACCAAAGCTCTGATACTACTTGTAGGATCGATAGTATGTCTAGAGGGGGGTGATTAGTCTACTTGACCAAATTAAAATCTAGCCTTTTCCCAATTTTAAGTCTTGGCAGATTTTAGCAACTTTTGACAAGTCAAGTAAGCAACCTACACATGCAATTCTAAGAGTATACCAGCGGAATGTAAATCATTGCATATGAAGGTAAAGGGGAGGAGTTTGAGGGGAGCAAACGCAATGTAGACATGGTGATTTTTGGCGTGGTTCCAATAGGTGGTGCTATCGTACATCCACATTGATGGAGACTTCAACCCACAAAGGGTAACAGTTGTGCGAGTCCACCGAGGGCTCCACCCATGAAGGGTCCATGAAGAAGCAACCTTGTCTATCCCACCATGGCCATCGCCCGCGAAGGACTTGCCTCACTTGGGTAGATCTTCACGAAGTAGGCGATCTCCTTGCCCTTACAAACTCCTTGGTTCAACTCCACAATCTTGACAGAGGCTCCCAAGTGACACCTAACCAATCTAGGGGACAACACTCTCCAAAAGGTAATAGATTGTGTGTTGATGATGAACTCCTTGATCTTGTGATTCAAATGATAGCCTCCCCAAAAATCAACTCTCTCTCACAAATTTGGATATGGTGGAAAGATTATTTAAGTGGAAAGCAACTTGGGGAAGGCTAGAGATCAAGATTCTTGTGGTTGGATTGGAATGTCTTGGTCTCAACACCCTGAGTAGGTGGTTCTCTCTCAGCAAATGAGTAGTGGAAGTGTAGGCATGTTATGATTGCTCTCTCCATGAATGGAGGAAGGGTGGAGGGGTATATATAGCCTCCACACAAAATCTAACCATTACACACAATGTACCAAACTCGGTGGGACCAAATAGTGAAACTCGGTAAGACCGATTCAGTTCAAAATGTGAACGTTAGGCTTTTTGGTGGGACCGACATGATCAACTCGGTGGGACCAATTTTGTTAGGGTTAAGGCATAACTTTCTCTCGGTGATACCGGTCACATGAACTCTGTGAGACCGATTTCACTAAGAGACAAACAGAGAGTTGGTCAGGCAAAGTCGATGGGACCGATCGCTCATTTCGGTGAGACCAAAATGTTACAAAAAGGAAACAGAGAGTTTGTATTGCAAACTGGGTGGGACCGATAACTCATCTTGTGTAACACCCCCAGTGTCATGCTACAGTAACCATCTCTGATTAAGCTAATCATTTTTCCAAAACAGTGCTTAATCACCTTTGTTCAATATCCCATTTCAAATTCCAGTCAATTCAAATTCAAGTGAAGTTTGAAGTTGCTCAAAAGTTGTTGGGAAAATGTTCATCATTTGCCAAAACTTCCATAACAATTATTTGTTAAGGAACACAACATCAATTTTGTGCAAAGATGAGCATTAGCAATTATAACAGCATCAATTCAGCATTTTTAAATGCTATCCTAATTATGAAAAATATCAAATGAATTATTCTGGTCTCCAAAATATTTATGGCACTGTCTATAATCACCAGGGATTTAATGGGACTCCTCCCAAATTTTTCCTAAGTGAAATAGTTGACCAAATAATCCCCTTTCTCTCTCTGTTAATAAATAAAAGCTAAAACAGAAAAGAAAAACTGTTTACAGTAAAAGAAAAAGGAAAAGCCCCCC
>NC_041392.1:306691590-306698623 GCF_002162155.2 Triticum dicoccoides | reverse complement strand
CTCCTCGCGCAGATATTTTCCCTCTCCCCCCAGATCCCTCCTCGTTCGCCTTCTCGTTCCCCATCGACGCCCGAGCGCGGTCGCCGCCATTCTCCGTCGTCCCCGCGGCCACCAGCGTCCCCGAGCCCGGAAACCGAGCCTGGGAGGTGCGCCGTACTCCGCTTCACCGTCCTCGTCCATCAGCTGGAGTCGGGGAGGTCGGCGGCGTCGGCATCGCCCTCTTCCCCTTCTCGGTGGTCACCGGCGATCACCGGAGCCACAGGCCTCCCTCTGCGCTCCCGAACCCCGAGAGGCCTCCGTGTGCCTGCCCCGTAAGCTCCGCCTCCTTCCTCCCCGTCCTTGCTCCGTTTCCTCCTTTCCTAGCTAGCTGGCCGTAAGCGCCGGCTCCGCCGTCCGCCATTGCTGCCGCGCACGAGATCCCGAGCTCCTCCTGCTCCGTCAAGTCCCCGTAGCGCACTCCTGGAGGACTGCTGCTCCCGCCTAGCCCTTTCGCCTGAGCTGTAGCACGCCGTAGCATCTTTTCCACCGTCGACCGTAGCCGCTCCGCCGCGGACCTCGTCGCCGGCGACGTTTCCGGCCAGGTCCGGCGATGCCACCACCACCCTCGACGCGCGGTCGAGTGACCGTTCGAACGTGCCTAGCGGCACCCCTTTCCGTGCCCCGTACGCGTTTTCCGGCCAACTCCGGCGACGCACCGCCGCGGGTAGGCTCGCCGGCGTCACTCCGTCGGCTGCGCTGACCTGGCGCCGATGTGGCACCGCCTGGGCCACTGGCCAGTGGACCCAACGGGTCCTGCTAGCCCGGTTGACCCAGTCCACCCGAAGACTGGTTTTGACCAGTCGCTGACATGCGGGCCCCACTCCCTTAATCAATGTTTTATTTATTTAAATTATTTATTTAACTTAATGAGACACTGACCTGTGGGGCCCAGTTGCCAATTAACCTCATAGTAGTTTTAAATAAACTCTGTTAAGGCCCCTGTCCATGACAAGTGGGCCCCACTGGTCATTTTGACCGGTCAACCGCACTGTTGACTGCTGACGTCGCTCCTACGTCATGCTGACGTCATATTCCATTTCTGTGAATGTAAATAATTCCAGAATATGTTTAAAACTTAGAAAATCCATAAAAAATAAACCGTAACTCGGATGAAAATGTTTTCTATATGAAAGTTGCTCAGAAAAATCCAACGAATCCGAATACGTGGTCCGTTCATCTGTCACATGCCACTAGCATGCTGAACATGGAACTTTCCCCCTCTGTTCCTTTGTCCGGAATCCACCTAACGTCGGGAATTCACCCTCGGATGTTTCCCCCCTCCGTTTGCAACGTGTAGTACCACGTTAGAGCACGCTTAGCGCTACGTATCGTCATGTCATGCTTAGTGTTACCTCTGTTTGCTATGTATTTACTGTTTCTTCCCCCTCTTCTCTCCGGTAGGCCCCGAGGCCGCTGATGCCCCGGTGATCGACTACGTCGTCGACAATGACCCCCTCCTTGCCAGAGCAACCAGGCAAGCCCCCCCTTTGATCATCCCAATATCGCCCATTCCATTCTCTCATGCTTGCATTAGATTTTGCTATTGTTATTGTTTGCTCCTATTCTGATGCATAGCCTCCTTTTGTAACCTGCTTATTGTTACCCTACCGGCTTATCCTAAACTGCTTAGTATAGGTTGGTTAGTGATCCATCAGTGACCCCCACCTTGTCCTTGTTGCCCCTGCTTCATCATTGAAGACCCGATCAACGGGATCGAAGACCAGGCCCCGGCACCGCACATCACTTTCCCCTTAGTTGCTCGACACTACTGGGATACTATCGAGTGCCGAGGGTGAGACCTCTACAACACTTATGATGTTAACCCTGTAGTGTAGCTATTCGGTCGTGGTCATCAAGGGTGATTTCCTCTTTAACCACTTCTGATACGACTCTGTCGTGCAACCCCTCAAGTGTGAACCTCGAGGGTGATTCCTCTACGTTCACCTTGATGATTACATTGAGTGGAACCCACCGAGGGTGATTCCTTGGGTTTTCCTCTTGATGTTTGGACACACGGATACTTGGACTTACAACTATTACTTGGAAAGTGATGTGGAGACGGGTTGACCTGGAGGGTGCCCGCGAGATAATTACGAGGCGTGGCCGGGCATTCCTAGCCCTTGCCGCAAGCCCTCGAGACAGGGCAACGGGGTCGCATCTTTCGTGAGTCTCTGCTTGTTACCGCGCGTTCCTAATCCACTACGATTTGGATATTTGATCCGAGGGGCCTCTGGCCTGATAGCACTAACCATCACGTGGGCATAGTATGGGCGTTCTGCGTCGTATACATCAGCCAAAGCTTAATAGACGTCAGCGACTGAGTGGCGCGCGCCGGGTTGGACTGCGCAAGCGCCTGCCTTGTTGAAGGAGGTAGCTAGGTCTGCTCACCGGCCGCGTACGCAACATGCAGGAGTTTCCGGGGAGATGGCCCATGACCCCTGGGGGCATAGGTTTAGTCCGGCGTGCTGACCTCTCTGTTAAGTCTAGGTCGGGTTGCGGCGTATTGTTTGGCCGAGGCCGAGCATGACCCTAGAAAGTGTGTCCGGCCGGAGTCAATCGAGCGTGGTGGGTAAGTTGGTGCACCCCTGCAGGGAAGAAAACATCTATCGATAGCCTGTCCTACGGTAACGGACACTTGGAGTTGTATCCCGATCGATACAACTAGAACTGGATACTTGTGATGAGAACTGGATGGTGATGAGGATTTGATTGTGATGATAACTGGATAGTATGGCTCTGGGAATTCTTTCTCGCAGGGAGTCGAGAAAGGATCTCTGGCCGAGGTTGATAACACTACTACCACTTTACTTTATGCTACTCTACTCCCTCTTGTTTGCTGCAAGATGGTGGTTTCCAGAAGATGCTAGTCTTCGATAGGACTAGGCCTTCTGTCTATTCTGGCATTTCTGCAGCCCAGTCCACATATACAACCCCTCTTTGATAATGTTGCATCTGTAGTGTAGATCCTTGCTTGCGAGTACTTTGGATGAGTACTCACGGTTGCTTTGTTCCCCCTTTTCCCCCTTCTTTCTTCTTTCTGGTTGTTGCAACCAGATGGTGGAGTCCAGGAGCCAGATGTCACCTTTGACGACTGCTGCTACCCCGAGGGTGCCTTCTACCACGTGACGGACGCCGACGACCATGAGTAGTTAGGAGGCTCCCAGGCAGGAGGCCTTGCCTTTTCGATCGTAGATGCTTTTGTGCTAGCCTTCTTAAGGCAATCTTGTTTAACTCATGTCTGTACTCAAATATTGTTGCTTCCGCTGACTTGTTTGATTTCAAGCTGATGTATTCGAGCCCTCGAGGCCCCTGGCTTGTAATATAAAGCTTGTATTATTTTAATTTGTGTCTAGAGTTGTGTTGTGATATCTTCCCGTGAGTCCTTGATCTTGATCATACACATTTGCGTGTATGATTAGTGTACGATTGAATCGAGGGCGTCACAAGTTGGTATCAGAGCCGACTGCCTGTAGGTAGCCCCCTTTCTAACTCCTTGGCCGAAGTTGAGTCTAGTCACTGAAAAACTTTTACTAACATTGGCTGTGTGGCTTACGGGCCCACGTCGCCATTGGGTGGTATTAGGATCTTTTATTCCTTGTCTATACTCTGGGACTCTGAACTCTCTTCTATTCGGGTTAAAGATTTTACTAACTCTGACTCTAGGATCTCGTAACCACTTCCTCCCGGAGAGCCCGTCAGTCCAGACAATCACTTGGTGCACCAGAAGATTACGAAGGTACTCTTTGAGGTTCTCTCAAGACTTTGTGCCCACCG
This sequence comes from Triticum dicoccoides, assembly GCF_002162155.2. Lineage (NCBI taxonomy): Eukaryota > Viridiplantae > Streptophyta > Magnoliopsida > Poales > Poaceae > Triticum > Triticum dicoccoides. The sequence continues at coordinate 306,694,810 of NC_041392.1, read as the reverse complement.
CCTTCCCACCGATATATCCTTATGGATAACTACATATAGTTGTTGTTCATACCTTCGTCCCAAGTTGCTCTTGTTTTTACAAGATGCCTCGAAATACTCTCCACTGTTCTGAGAACCCCTCCTGCAACTGCCTTGAAGTTCTTTGCTGCATGAATACTCCTACGAATAATTCCTCACAATTACCATGGATTCTTCATCCCCAGTTGTTTGAGTGCTTCACAAAAGTCTTCGAAATACTATTCGATCTTCTGAAAATCCTCAGCAACTTATTTCTCTTGAGATTCTTGCGCGCTTGCATTATGGTTAAATCCCATAAGCTTAGTAATCTTATTGGCATCCTTTGTCACTATCATTTTGAGCTCGTTGATTCAATATGTTGCAGATGCTCGCAATCCCTAGTCAAAACTAGCATCCGTCCTTTTGACTCAGATGTCACTCCAGACATGAGCTTGTTCTCGGCAAATCAAACCTTGATTGATTGTCGAGATATGTTTTTGTAACTTACTTATCTTTTGATCAGAGCCTCTGCTTCTGGTCCCCCCCCGATTTGGTAATCATAATTCCTTCGTATTTAAGCTTTGAAATTATTCAGATGTCCCTATAATCTGATGGCTTTGCGTTATTTCTTCTTCTGGTTGAACATCGACACTCATATCGGATTCCTTGCGGTTCGCCAAATCCTTGTTGGATAATTATCCGACATTGTCCTTCACATCCAAAACTCTTGTGAGTTATTTCCTCGATACATAATGCCTTTGGTAAATTGTATTCTCTGCTTTTGTCAACCATGCTCTGCTCTCGAGTTGGTGTTATTTACTCTTGAAGATTGTGGTATATGTTCCTAAGATGCCCCTATGGGTTGAACCTATGCCTTCCATAAATCCGTGTGGACCCGAAAGATTTCACGGGTCTTACTCATCTGGTATTACACCAGGTAAAACTTTTAACACTAATGCCTTCTTCAAAACAAGAAGTGAATGAAAGGTTATGCGTTGGAAAAGTGGGAGTCGACCTTGAACTTTGTGTTCATGCCCATGGACACGATGAAGATCCTATTATGGCAGCTTCTTGTAATAATAACGTTTTTTTCCTTGATATAATATCATCTGTTATATGTGAATTGATCCTTGGCAATCATGGTTCCGACAATATTTTCTCCTTGATTCCATTTCTCAGACAAGTTAAAGCACTTGTCTTCTACCGATAAACACATCTCCGTAAACTCTGTTTTGATCTTCCTTCGAGTATTACCCTCCAGTATCTCGAGGATATCAAAGAAACTGTGTTGCTTCCTATGAATCTTCATCGAGTATTGCTTCTCGTCGATTCCAATTTCCCTTGGGTTCTGAGCTGTTATTCACTCTAGGACACCGATAAGTGAATCAATTATGCACTCCAAATCAATAACTCTAAGTAATTTTCGTTGCTTACGAGTTTAATAATCCTTGAAGTCATTTCTAGCCTGATAGAATATATCATTATCATGCTAAATTTTAACTATGCTACCAGGTCCTTTCTGGAGCACAATTTTCGACGACGAGCTAAGCTTATGTCAATCTTCCTCGTCATACCATTTTGCCATGAACACAAGGTTGCTTTCGAGTTTGTGTCGTACTCGTGGTTCAATTAACCTTACACTTCATCATTTCTTTTGCTTAATGTCGTCGTTAATCGATTACATCTTCATGAAACCTCTCGATAAATGTCTCGTGATCATCATCATCATTCCAAACTTTTCTAGGATATCAACCGAATTCATGATGAGAAATACCATCCTTGCCCCCTCGATGAATTGTTGCTGAGCCCGTGGGCCCCATCCTCATCTTTTCCTAGCTGAAATTGTATGACTTATTTTATAAGTTGTTTCCGATGGATCCTTTGTGTATCCGAAGTCTGAGATTTCCCTGATGACCATGTCAACACTATCCCGAAGCATGTGTGTGGTACTCCGATCATCATCAAGAACATTGGGAGCACAATGCTAACTGTTCTTGATCAATTATCCAAACACCGTTGTATGGGTAAACCTCATAAATTCCTTGGCCCTTGTCTAAACGGCTTAATACTTGGAGCCCTATCATGCTCTGCCTTTCCTTGGGAAAGTTATACTCTAACACTTGGGTATAAACATCTTTCCTTTCCATTGGTCTGGTTATCATAATAAACACATTTTCCTTTCCATTGGTTTGCTCAACCTTTCTTGTGATCTATATATGTTATAAGCAGAAATAATTCCCTGCTTATGGAAACACCTCGGTTTGCAACTCTGTCAGTGTGACCCTGTTACTATTGCTGACGACATCCTGGTAACCCCCGATGGACGAGAACTTCGCCTACTGGTCCGCCTCGTTCAGCGAGCAGGAAAATAGTTCTCTCTGTCCCTCGCCCTTGGTACCAACGTGTTGACAACATAACTGACAGTCTATCATCTGACATGCCTTGCTATCGGCCCCCTTTCTACCTTTAACCCACATGGTGGGCTCATAACCCACAGTTCCACGGGATCGAAACCTGACTCTCCTGTATATCCTTTTCTTCCGAAGTATCATTTGCTCTTGGCTTTGTGTGTTGTCACGAGCCACCTTCTGAGATATGATCTATTCCCGATACTGTGAACCCCCTTCTCACACTCTGTTCAGGTATCGATCGTTTGTCCATTCGCTCGAAACTTCCTATTGTACCTTCATATTTTGCTCTCGATGTTTTCTTAAATTTCAACTCGAGAGATGCCTCTTGCCAATTTCACTGAGATAGTCCCCAGATAACTATCTTGTGTTAAGCTCTGTCTTTTCCGAGTTTTTCCCCATTACTCCACCTATTAAATCTCGGGACGAGATTTCTTGTAGTGGAGGAGATTTGTAACACCCCCAGTGTCATGCTACAGTAACCATCTCTGATTAAGCTAATCATTTTTCCAAAACAGTGCTTAATCACCTTTGTTCAATATCCCATTTCAAATTCCAGTCAATTCAAATTCAAGTGAAGTTTGAAGTTGCTCAAAAGTTGTTGGGAAAATGTTCATCATTTGCCAAAACTTCCATAACAATTATTTGTTAAGGAACACAACATCAATTTTGTGCAAAGATGAGCATTAGCAATTATAACAGCATCAATTCAGCATTTTTAAATGCTATCCTAATTATGAAAAATATCAAATGAATTATTCTGGTCTCCAAAATATTTATGGCACTGTCTATAATCACCAGGGATTTAATGGGAC
>NC_041392.1:306607088-306690992 GCF_002162155.2 Triticum dicoccoides | reverse complement strand
CGCCTTCTCGTTCCCCATCGACGCCCGAGCGCGGTCGCCGCCATTCTCCGTCGTCCCCGCGGCCACCAGCGTCCCCGAGCCCGGAAACCGAGCCTGGGAGGTGCGCCGTACTCCGCTTCACTGTCCTCGTCCATCAGCTGGAGTCGGGGAGGTCGGCGGCGTCGGCATCGCCCTCTTCCCCTTCTCGGTGGTCACCGGCGATCACCGGAGCCACAGGCCTCCCTCTGCGCTCCCGAACCCCGAGAGGCCTCCGTGTGCCTGCCCCGTAAGCTCCGCCTCCTTCCTCCCCGTCCTTGCTCCGTTTCCTCCTTTCCTAGCTAGCTGGCCGTAAGCGCCGGCTCCGCCGTCCGCCATTGCTGCCGCGCACGAGATCCCGAGCTCCTCCTGCTCCGTCAAGTCCCCGTAGCGCACTCCTGGAGGACTGCTGCTCCCGCCTAGCCCTTTCGCCTGAGCTGTAGCACGCCGTAGCATCTTTTCCACCGTTGACCGTAGCCGCTCCGCCGCGGACCTCGTCGCCGGCGACGTTTCCGGCCAGGTCGGGCGATGCCACCACCACCACTCGACGCGCGGTCGAGTGACCGTTCGAACGTGCCTAGCGGCACCCCTTTCCGTGCCCCGTACGCGTTTTCCGGCCAACTCCGGCGACGCACCGCCGCGGGTAGGCTCGCCGGCGTCACTCCGTCGGCTGCGCTGACCTGGCGCCGATGTGGCACCGCCTGGGCCACTGGCCAGTGGACCCAACGGGTCCCGCTAGCCCGGTTGACCCAGTCCACCCGAAGACTGGTTTTGACCAGTCGCTGACATGCGGGCCCCACTCCCTTAATCAATGTTTTATTTATTTAAATTATTTATTTAACTTAATGAGACACTGACCTATGGGGCCCAGTTGCCAATTAACCTCATAGTAGTTTTAAATAAACTCTGTTAAGGCCCCTGTCCATGACAAGTGGGCCCCACTGGTCATTTTGACCGGTCAACCGCACTGTTGACTGCTGACGTCGCTCCTACGTCATGCTGACGTCATATTCCATTTCTGTGAATGTAAATAATTCCAGAATATGTTTAAAACTTAGAAAATCCATAAAAAATAAACCGTAACTCGGATGAAAATGTTTTCTATATGAAAGTTGCTCAGAAAAATCCAACGAATCCGAATACGTGGTTCGTTCATCTATCACATGCCCCTAGCATGCTGAAAATGGAACTTTCCCCCTCTTTTCCTTTGTCCGGAATCCACCTAACGTCGGGAATTCACCCTCGGATGTTCCCCCCTCCGTCTGCAACGTGTAGTACCACGTTAGAGCACGCTTAGCGCTACGTATCGTCATGTCATGCTTAGTGTTACCTCTGTTTGCTACGTATTTACTATTTCTTCCCCCTCTTCTCTCCGGTAGGCCCCGAGGCCGCTGATGCCCCGGTGATCGACTACGTCGTCGACAATGACCCCCTCCTTGCCAGAGCAACCAGGCAAGCCCCCACTTTGATCATCCCGATATCGCCCATTCCATTCTCTCATGCTTGCATTAGATTTTGCTATTGTTATTGTTTGCTCCTATTCTGATGCATAGCCTCCTTTTGTAACCTGCTTATTGTTACCCTACCGGCTTATCCTAAACTGCTTAGTATAGGTTGGTTAGTGATCCATCAGTGACCCCCACCTTGTCCTTGTTGCCCCTGCTTCATCATTGAAGACCCGATCAACGGGATCGAAGACCAGGCCCCGGCACCGCACATCACTTTCCCCTTAGTTGCTCGACACTACTGGGATACTATCGAGTGCCGAGGGTGAGACCTCTACAACACTTCTGATGTTAACCCTGTAGTGTAGCTATTCGGTCGTGGTCATCGAGGGTGATTTCCTCTTTAACCACTTCCGATACGACTCTGTCGTGCAACCCCTCAAGTGTGAACCTCGAGGGTGATTCCTCTACGTTCACCTTGATGATTACATTGAGTGGAACCCACCGAGGGTGATTCCTTGGGTTTTCCTCTTGATGTTTGGACACACGGATACTTGGACTTACAACTATTACTTGGAAAGTGATGTGGAGACGGGTTGACCTGGAGGGTGCCCGCGAGATAATTACGAGGCGTGGCCGGGCATTCCTAGCCCTTGTCGCAAGCCCTCGAGACGGGGCAACGGGGTCGCATCTTTCGTGAGTCTCTGCTTGTTACCGCGCGTTCCTAATCCACTACGATTTGGATATTTGATCCGAGGGGCCTCTGGCCTGATAGCACTAACCATCACGTGGGCATAGTATGGGCGTTCTGCGTCGTATACATCAGCCAAAGCTTAATAGACGTCAGCGACTGAGTGGCGCGCGCCGGGTTGGACTGCGCAAGCGCCTGCCTTGTTGAAGGAGGTAGCTAGGTCTGCTCACCGGCCGCGTACGCAACGTGCAGGAGTTTCCGGGGAGATGGCCCATGACCCCTGGGGGCATAGGTTTAGTCTGGCGTGCTGACCTCTCTGTTAAGTCTAGGTCGGGTTGCGGCGTATTGTTTGGCCGAGGCCGGGCATGACCCTGGAAAGTGTGTCCGGTCGGAGTCAACCGAGCATGGTGGGTAAGTTGGTGCACCCCTGCAGGGAAGAAAACATCTATCGATAGCCTGTCCTAAGGTAACGGACACTTGGAGTTGTATCCCGATCGATACAACTAGAACTGGATACTTGTGATGAGAACTGGATGGTGATGAGGATTTGATTGTGATGATAACTGGATAGTATGGCTCTGGGATTGCTTTCTCGCAGGGAGTCGAGAAAGGATCTCTGGCCGAGGTTGATAACACTACTACCACTTTACTTTATGCTACTCTACTCCCTCTTGTTTGCTGCAAGGTGGTGGTTTCCAGAAGATGCTAGTCTTCGATAGGACTAGGCCTTCTCTCTATTCTGGCATTTGTTCAGCCCAATCCACATATACAACCCCTCTTTGATAATGTTGCATCTGTAGTGTAGATCCTTGCTTGCGAGTACTTTGGATAGGTACTCACAGTTGCTTTGTTCCCCCTTTTCCCCCTTCTTTCTTCTTTCTGGTTGTTGCAACCAGATGGTGGAGTCCAGGAGCCAGATGTCACCTTTGACGACTGCTGCTACCCCGAGGGTGCCTTCTACCATGTGACGGACGCCGACGACCAAGAGTAGTTAGGAGGCTCCCAGGCAGGAGGCCTTGCCTTTTCGATCGTAGATGCTTTTGTGCTAGCCTTCTTAAGGCAATCTTGTTTAACTCATGTCTGTACTCAGATATTGTTGCTTCCGCTGACTCGTTTGATTTCAAGCTGATGTATTCGAGCCCTCGAGGCCCCTGGCTTGTAATATAAAGCTTGTATTATTTTAATTTGTGTCTAGAGTTGTGTTGTGATATCTTCCCGTGAGTCCTTGATCTTGATCGTACACATTTGCGTGTATGATTAGTGTACGATTGAATCGAGGGCGTCTCATCTTGGTTACACTGAAACGTTTCGAAGGGAAACTGAGAGTTTACAACCCCATTTCGGTGAGACCGAGATCCCTATCGGTGCTGAACTAATTAGGTTTTCTGGCTATGGCTATGTCAAATGAACTCGGTGGCGCAGGATAGATCAAATCAGTGGGGCCGAGATTGACTTTTGGGTTGGGACATATGTAGATATGAGAAAGTGGTTGGGGGCTTTTGGAGCATATCACTAAGCATTTTGAGTAAGCAAGCCATTAAGCAACACCTCATCCCCTTTTAATAGTATTGGCTTTTCCCATGGACTCAATGTGATCTTGGATCACTAAAATGAAAATGTAGAGTCTTGAGCTTGTGCCAATATGTGTCCTTAGCATTTTGAGGGGTCCACATCTCTAGTACATGCCATGCCAATCTTTGAAGTTTCTGAAAAGATTATCTTGAATAGGTATTAGTTCAATGAGCTATATGTTGTTAATAATTACAAAAACCACCCAAGGATTAGTTGCACTTTCAGTCGCGCCTCCTATGACCTACACCTCCCTCACGCAGTCGCGCCCTTTGAGACTTCAGACGGATATAAATGAGCAATTTCTTTGCCTACTCCGCATGCATGACACTCGCTCTGGTCCTTTTTACTCCACGTAAGATTTGTGTCAAGTCAAAGTTTGCAATGTTTTTGACCAAATTTATACTAAAAATATCAATATCTACAATAACAAATATATATTTTATGAAACTACATTTCATAATGAGTATAAAAATATTGATTTGACATTGTGAATGTCGATACATTTTTCTATAATTTTGGTCAAAGTAGAGGTACATTGACTTCAGACAAAACTTATATGCACAATGCAGACTAGTTCCTCCGTCCAGGTGCGTGCCATGTCCTATCTAGTCATCACAACAAGGTTAGCTATTAGAGTAATACTACCTCCTCTCTAGTTTAAAGGGCTCAATTCAAAATTTTCACCTACTCTTACCAAGATAGAGGCGGTAGAATAGTTTTTGTAGTGTGCAAAAGTACTCAATTAATGGACTCGTTCTTCACAAAAAAATGTTTTTACCAATGCATTATCGCATTGCATGCATGCATGAACACTAGTAAATGACAAAGATTTTTATTAATATTCTCTTTAGGCTACTCATAGTGGAAAGTATCATATACTAGTATCATGTCCATGATAGTATTGTTTGATACATGACTACCTTTATAGTGCCATGCATGACACAAAGTAGCATACGTAGTATTTAACATGATGCTGTATCTACCTATGTTACTCTAACCCCCCTCTCTTCTTTAATTCTTTGCCACATTAGCATGTTTGCTATTCCCGTGTGCATGATACCAGCTAAGATACCACCACTATGGCCAGCCTTAATCATCGCATGTAATAATTTAGTGCACCTTGCAATCCGAACATGTGTGGGGCGTGTATGTTTTTAATGACTTGAGACTATATCTAGCCCGGCATGCAAGAGGACTTATTATGCACTGTTCCCCATACCTGCAAGAATCTCATTCATCTCAAAATGTTTTCCTATCCATGTGTGAAAACAATCTGCCTGCATAACTCTCCTTCTCCCTCCAGCAGTTCCACCACTCCACCCCTGTGTGGAAAAAATATGCATGCATGACTCTCCTCCCCCCATGCTCGTCCAATCCGTTGTGACTAGCAATATTTCCACCCCTTCCCTCCCCCGTAATTTACTCCAACAAATATGCCCACGTGGCTGTTACGTTAATCACGCAACATATCTTATGTAGGTGTGCCATTGCTCGCTATAAATATTGCGCCTCCCATGGAATTTGAAAGAACACTCATGTTCATCGCTATCCCCTCCCCTACCTCTCACATGGACCAACATGGCATCGCCCCTCCCAAGCCATAGGCTCCCCTCGCTGCACCGTGCAGAGGGTCACACGTCGCCGTTCCGTTCCTCGCCGCCACTAGTCGAGGAGGATGTGTCGGCATTCCGCTCCTCACCGCGACGCGTCAAGGTGGACGCGTCAGCATTCCCGGTCTCGCCAGCACGTGCGTCGGAGGACGGTCGGCTCCACACTACGAGGAGAACGTTGCGCCACCCACCGAGCCCCCCCAGCCTTGAGGATCTTTGGAAAGAAATGGAGGTCACCTTGTGGGAGGATTTGCCTCCAGCAGAGCGCGCCAAAATATAGGCGGAGAAGAAGGCCGAGGAAGAGAAGCGCACCGCGAGGCATGCTGCCTAGCAGGCCTATGTCGCATCCGAGAGAGTCAAGAAATTGGCACTTTGGCAGAAGGCTCGTGCGAGGGCCGTGAGGGTGGCGGAGGACGCCCATGCCAAATCCCTGAGTGTAGTCGGGCCCAAGCGCCGCATCTATGCTTGGCCGTACGTGGACGGGTGCACGCTTCCAGTGAGGAGGAGTACCTATTGGCGCCGGATCACCACACCGGTGAGATCACGCTTGCCCGCCGGCAAGCCGCCAATCAGCACCTCGCGAGTTGCGAGGCTAAGAAAGAGGCATTGTGTCGGCGCGCTAGGAAATGGCCGCGCACCAGGGCACTTGTGGCGTGCTACAAGCGCTCCTACGAGCACTATGGCTTTTATTAGGAATAATTTAGTTTCATAAGGCGATCTCATTAGTTTTGGGACGCAAATGATAAATCCCGAACATTCGGGAATTATTGGCATCCTTAATTAAATATGTAAAAGGAAAAGTTTGGAAACCTTGTGTATCCGTATGCATTTTGTAAGTACGTGCATATAGCACAAACTTAACTATATATCGCACTACACGTCTCTCTTTATATATGCTTGCAGACTGTGCTACTACTATTACTTATGTACGTGCAAATGCACATTTCAACATTATGATGCGGTTTTCTTAAAAGTAGAAAAACAACACTAGCCAATCTTGTGAAATGATTCAATTCGAAAGAAATGCAAAAATGCCCATTTGATTGTTTACTTTAAGCTTCCTTCTATGTGGTTATTTCTCTATCGTACTTTGTACGGAGTATCTCACTGGTCAGGAAGGCATGCAAATTCCCAAACTGCTTCATACACCCTGTATCAAATTTTTTGTTGAACAATCTGTGATGTGCAATTGGAATTCCAACTTGAGTACTGCTACTAGGAGTACCAGGGCCAGTTCTTTTAGTCTTCTAGATTAGTAATCCCATAACTACTACATCCGTCCTGGTTTATTGATCCCCATTTTAATCTGTGTCAAATTTTGACCATAAATTTAACTAATGAAATGTTTATGCATGTCACCAATAATTATATAACTTTTGCTGACATGCACTAACATTTTATCAGTTAAATCTTTGGTCAAAATTTAGCACAAATTACAATGGTGACTAATAAACCAGGATGGAGGTAGTAGTTTAGAAGCCCAAATGAATGAGTGAGGCACCTTATGTTACTCTCCACTGTGACTAGTCTTTATGGGAATAGCTGGGGAAGAGACGGCTTATTTTTTAAGCCGCCAAAGGAACTAGCCCTAGGAGTAGTAGCTAGGGATACTAGGAGTAGTAGCTAGGAATCGGACAAAGTAAATGCAGAGAGATGAAATGCAAAAAAAGATAGAGGGATGTGATGGTTGCTTGTTCATTTATTTCAATAGGACACTTATTACTAGGAGTGGTGGGGTTTTGTGATATGACGGATTTACTGCCGCGCCATGAGCGGGGTGAGACTCCCATGCTGCGCCGCCCTCTAAACTAGTACTACCTCGATCGTGGTTTATTAGTCCCCCATTGAATTTGACTAAATATTTAACTGACAAAATGTTAGTGCATGTCAACAAAAACTATATCGTTGGATTCGTATTTGAACATAGTTTTCAATGATATAATTTTTTGTGACATGCATGAGCATTTATCGTACTATATATAGTGTTAGTTAAATTTATGGTCATACTATATATAGTAAGGTGCTCGTGCGTTGCATGGAATAGTGAAATGCATTGATCATGGAGTTGTTTATTTTGACAAAGTATGTGGGGGTCATCTCATGTGTAACGAGTATCGATACGTTTATTCAGATATTATTTCTTCTCTATAGCTCACAAACATCCGGGTCAAATTGATAAAAGGGTATATTTTGCAAACAAAAGCATTCAACTGTTCAACCTGCATCCAAAACTTGTGAAGAAATAACACTTATTGTGATTTGCAAGAAATGATCTTTAGGAATTAGTTTTTGAGTATCGATTTTGTTTATTTTTCTAGACCACCACGAATGTACTCCCTCCATCTAGGTGAATAAGTCATATTAAGTTGTGCACCGTGACCAAGAATGAGGGGAAAACGAGAGAAATTAATGTTTATTTGCTAATTAATAGCATTGCATGCAATGAGCTAACCACTGCATGTCGTGTTTGGTAGTCTTGAGTCATTGAAAAATTGCACGCTCCACATCTCTTATTGGTTTATATGTCAAGAAACAAGAAATGAGGTGGGAGTTAATGCACCGCGCCTAAGTGTTTTGGGATTATTTGGTTTTCGTAAGGTGACCTAGAACGAGTACAATAGGTTCAGTCAGCAGGCTGTAAGAAGTAAAGTAATATTTCTAATGCTTACTTGGAGGAGAGAGGATATGAGATAGAATGTAAGCGGGCTCTCATGCAAGAGCCGGTTGTAGCACATGATCCTAGGCACTATGTGAGAGTGGAAAGTGGGCCATGTATTAATAAAGTAGCACATGCTTATAGCTAATTGTTATACATGTTGGCTATAAGTTGGCTATAGATGACATGGCACTTTATTATAGTCAACAGTTGGCTATACTATTAAGTATTAACCATGCTATTATACACCTAGACGGAGGGATTAAATCATGATGACTTGGAAGGGGCAGAGGAGATTTAAGAAATGGTTCGTCATACTCCCTTTGTCAAGGTGTATAAGTCATCTTAGGTTGTGCATCGTGACGAAGGCAGAGGGGATAACGAGAGAACTTAATGTTTTTTTGCTAATTAATAGCATTGCATGCAATGAACTAACCATTGCATTTCATGTTCGGTAGTCTCAAGTCACTGAAAGCATGCACGGCCCACATCTCTTATTGGTTGATATGTCACTAAACAAGAAACGAGTAGGGAGTTAATGTACCATGCCTAATTGTTTTGGGATTATTTGGTTTTCATAAGGTTGGTCATAATGGGAGTATCATAAGCTGTATCATGCATGCCAATTAGACTTTTTGGACGATATGGCACACAATTAAATGAGGAAAGAGAGGGTGTGGTATCATATCATGATACCGTATCATATTAAATGCTGTACTACTTTGTGTCATGCATGGAAATTAATAAGCCAACCAAGATACTAACTTATGATACTATGCATTACGGAGGTAGTATCATATGCATGATATGTCAGGACACCGATTCACAGGCACATCGATCAGGCCGGTAACACCACATATCACTTTGCGGCCTCATGCACGGTATCCCCACGGGTGTCGCCTTACCATGGCCTGGGACCGTTGGCGCCTTTTGGCTCACATATATAATAGTGTAGCTAGCATCCATATGACAGAGAACCCGAACCGAGATGGCTAGTTGTGAACCCAAAGCGGCACTAACCTATGGGGACAAGCATACATGAATCACGTCGAGCATGTCAGTAAACAGCGTGTGAAACCGGGTTGTAGCACCGGGCTAACAGGACTCAGGGGAACCCGGGCTGTAGCAGGCTAGGGAGGACTCCGAATGTCACCACGTGACATTTCCCCAAAGGGGCAGACATAGGAACGAAGTGAAACACATGCTGACCAGTCAAGTGTCCTGAGCAGTAGTGCTGGGCTAGCAGGACTCCGGTGAACAGGGCTGTAGCGGACTACTATGGCTCAAGGAGGCACTAGACTACATTTCCCCATAAGAGAGGCTGCCAAGGATAAACAACTAGATTGTCGGATCCCACACATACCAAGCATTTCAATCATACACACAATATGCTCGATATGTGTAAATACAACATGGCATCACAACAAAACTCTACAACTCAAGTACTTTATTTAAAGGGTCCGGAGAGCCATTAACATGTTCATACAGGTAGGGGTCACATGAACCGACACTTAAGTTATACAAGCATACAAGAATATGCAGAAGCAAATAAGTCTGAGTACATACACTAGAAAGAAAGAAGGCTTGACAAAGCCTGTCTATCTACAAAGGGCCCTCCATGGCCAGAATCAGCACCTGGGTGGCAAGTTACTCATCGACGTCGAGGTCTATGTAAAACCCATTGGAGGGGGCGTTGTTGTCATATGAAAACAGTAATTAAAGCAAGATGAGTACAAAGGTACTCAGCAAGTCTTACAACAGATCCTACTATACATGCTTATTCTCAAGAAGGTGGTGGAGTTATTGCACCAAGCCTGCTTCGACTCTTGGCTAAGCTATCCTACGAGACACCACTGTAAAATAGTTTTCGCACACGAGTCCACTAATCACCAACACAATACTCCACCGGGGATCCTCCCTCATCATCCTAATAGAGGGCCATCCTCGGTACTCACACTTATCTTGAGTCTTTTAGTAGTAACCATTAACTTGTCTATGAACTGTATAGGCAACCAAGTAGTCCTTTACCGCGGACGGGGCTATTCGAATAGTTTTATACCCTACAGGGGGTACTTCATCACACATGTTTCCACCACTTAGCGTCTACACACGATATGTGCTCGGCAGACTTCAAGCGAAAGCCGACGTGGGTGTAGACCATGACCTGACTAACCACACAAGTCTCTAGTCCAGGTTTATTGCCTATTCGGGTTCCATCCGCAAGGAAATCCGGCCGGGGTGTCCTCAACGGCCCCAAACAATGTGTAAAGGGTCCCAAGACGCGAAACAGGCGCCCGGCATACCCGGCCATGGTGTATCTACCGCACCATAGCCCACCCCTAGGTTCAGCGCTATGCACGACCGCCAACATATAACTTATAAACACCAAAAACTAGTTGCAACTCCTAGACAGAGGACGAGAGGGTCAGTAAGTCGAGCGGGGTCATATTTCCGGGCCCAATGTGTGGTAGTAGCTGAATCTTAAATCACGCATACAGATCTCAGTTCTTAGGGACGGCCTCAATGAAACAACCCACCATGTACTCCTACATGGCTCTCATCGATACCTTTACCAAAACATGTTCAACACATCCCTCACATTACCGATGTAATCATTTCACTCTATCCCATCAGCCAGATGAACCAGACCTGGCACAACTCTAAGCATAGCAGGCATAGCAAGGTAGGAAACACATACATGGCTCAATCAACTCCTACACATGCTAGTGGGTTTCATCTAGTTACTGTGGCAATGGCAGGTCATGTAGAGGATAAGGGTTCAACTACCGCAGCACACAGCAGTTTGAAACATTGTTGTCTTAATGCAGTAAATGAGAGCAGAAGGGAGAACATGGGATTGTATCGATATGATCAATGGGGTTGCTTGCCTGATGTAGTAGTAGTAGGCTACTGCCCCTCAGTTGGATACTCGGAAATATCCTCGGAGGCAGAACCTACCACGAAAGACACCACAAAACACAATCATCACATGGCAATATGCAACAATATGATGCATGCTATGACATGGCAATATGAGGTGTCCTCCCTAATGCAATGTGAAACAAGTTGGTTTGGGTCCATTTGAATCAATGATTCAAATGCAAGCTTATGTTCTTAAGCCTTATAAGTGTATTAGCTTTTTTCACCTAAAGAGCAAGGTTAAATTGTTTGGTCATGCATGAAAACATTACAGATGGAAAGTTTGAATTTTTCTGATCAAATTTCATATATAAATCTTTGCATTTGGAGTTACAGATTAAAAGTTATGAATTTTTGAAGTTTGTAATATTTTCTGGAATTTCCTGTATAAGAATAATTCCAGTAATTGAGTTATTGCGTCAGCATTGCCTCAGGGTGACGTTAGTGGTCAACGGGGCCGGTCCAGGTCAAACCTGACCAGTGGTACCCGTGTTTCAGTAGTTAATTAACTAACTAATTTTGGTTAGTGCTAATCTAAGTTAATTAGCAGGGCAGTCCCACGTGTCATAGACTCAGGGGAAGTCAACCTGGGCCCACACGGGGTCAAACAGGGTCAAACTCGCCGGCGTTTAGCCGCCGGTGAGGCCATACGCGGCGGAGTGATGCGGGTTTCATGTTCCGGCGACCAAAATGACGGCGGAGAGCCTCTACGCGTAGCTGGGAGCAAGCCGCATCGAGTGGTGGCAGTGGGTGGAGCTGGGGTGGCCGGAAGCGTCACCGACGATGACCTTGGTAGTCACCGGAGTTCAGGCGAGGTTGAAACCGAGGCTATGGGGCACGGCGAGGCGCGTGGAGCGGTGCTACGGACTCCTGCGAGTGCGGTGAGTGCGTTGGTCACAATGGTGTGGCCGGTGGGTGGCCGGAGTCACGTCGGCGACGAGCTCGGCGGCGGCGGGTGCTCAGGTGAGTGTGGTGCGGTGCACACGGTGCTGGAGGGAGTTAATGGAGAGGGGGAGGAGGTAGCTGGGCTCACGGAGATCACAACGAGGCAGACGACGAGGTCGGGGACGAGCTGGTGCTGCGGTGAAGGCGAAGGGGATCTCCGGCGGCCGGAGTTGAGGAAGATGGGGTCAGGGGCGACTCCAGAGCGGGTGAGCGCTCGGGGCTCGGCCTTCTCGATGTAGTCGACGACGGCGGAGCTCGTGGACATGGTGACACGGCACGGGGACGACGACGGACGCGGTTATCACGGTGGCGCGGGCACGGCGGCGTCGGCCATGGTGCGGGAGAGCGAGGGAGAGGGGCTGGGGAGGAGAGGGCATGTCTGCGAGCTCGAGGGAGGCATGTTTGACCGAACCAAGGCAGCAGCACGGCTAGGGCAGGAATCAGGGCGGTGGGCAGCTGCGTGGTGCGCGCAGTTGCCGGCGTCGAGCACCTGCCTGCCTGCCTGGCCAAGCCAAGCAGCTCGCTGGAGCGGTGGCTGGGCTGGGCCGGCAGGTCGGCCTGCTAGGTGGGCACCAGGTAAGCCTCTACTCTCTCTCTGCTTTCTGTTTTTCTTTTTATTTATTCTTGTTCTGTGTTTTGAAATAGTAAAAATACTATTTCATTTAGGAAAAACCTGAAAATATTCAGAGGCACATTTGAAAATATTCTCAACAGCCTAAAACTACTTTCAGGATTATTTGGGCATTTTAAAGTATTTATAGGATTTAAATTGCCCAAATGCAATTAGTAATGAATCAATCCAATGACCTTTTGATGTCCTAGAAAAGTGTGCACCATTTTTGTCAAAGGTTTTAACCCAAAACAAAAAGGGTGGACTTTTTAGAAGGGCATTTCAGGTTCATTGAAAAAGTTTTTAGTAAACCCTAGTTGTTCCAGGGGGGTGCTGGGGGTTCTGTCATCCCCATTTCAGTTTTTCTGGGAAAATAAACATGATGCAACACTCTAATGCATGAACTAGCTAGGGTGTGACAACTCACACCCACTCAAAAGAATCTCGTCCCATGATTTATGATCCGGTGGAAAGAAGGTGGGGTACTCAAGTCGAAGATGATCCTCCCTTTCCCAAGTGGCTTCTTTCTCGGAATGGTGTGACCATTGAACCTTGAGAAACTTGATGTTATGGCATCGAGTGGTACGCTCGGCATGATCAAGGATACGAACGGGACATTCCCGATATGTGAGATTATCTTGGAGATCAAGCGTTTCGTGGTCCACTCCACGGATAGGATCTGCGAAGCAACGCCTGAGTTGAGAAACGTGGAAGACATCGTGAACTCCGGAAAGATGCGGGGGTAGTTCCAATTGGTAGGCAACTTCTCCTTGTTTGGCAAGAATGCGAAAGGGTCCAATGTAACAAGGAGCCAATTTGCCTTTGATACCGGAACGATGGGTTCCCTTTAACGGAGTAACCGAAGGTAAGCCTTCTCGCCGACTTCATAAGTCATGAGCTTATGTTTATGGTCATATTGGCTCTTTTGACGAGATTGGGCTGTTTTCAATTTCTCACGAATAACGCGAACCTACTCTTCTGCTTCCTGAATCATATCCGGGCCAAAGAGTTGTCTTTCCCCGACTTCTGACCAGTTAAGAGGCGTCGACATTTTCGTCCATAGAGAACTTCGAAAGGAGCTTTGCCCAAGTTAGCTTGATAACTATTGTTATAAGCGAACTCCGCGAATGGAAGGCATTTCTCCCAATCCATTCCGAATGATATGACCGAAGCTCAGAGCATATCCTCCAGAATTTGATTGACTCACTCTACTTGACCACTTGATTGGGGGTGGAAGGCGGTGCTAAAAGAGAGACGAGTTCCCATAGAATTTTGGAAACTTTCCCAAAATCGAGAGGTGAAGAGACTCCCACGGTCTGAGTTAATTTCCAATGGGACACCATGAAGAGACACTATTCGGAAGATGTATAGGTCAGCTAGCTGGCTAGCGGTGATACTCTCACGAATAGGTAGGAAGTGGGCTACTTTGGAAAGACGATCGATCACGACGAAGATAGCATTATTCCCTCCCTTGGTCCTGGGAAACCCAGTAATGAAATCCATACTGATTTTATCCCATTTCCATTCAGGAATAGCCAAAGGTTGAAGGGTGCCAGTAGGCCGTTGATGCTCTGCTTTAACACGACGACAGACGTCGCAACTAGCGATCTATTGAGCAATTTCTCTCTTCATCCTAGTCCACCAAAACCTCTGGCGTAGGTCTTGATACATTTTAGTACTACCGGGATGAATGGTGAGAGGGGATTCATGAGCTTCCTTAAGAATCAACTGACGTAGATGTTGTTTCTTGGGAACCACCAAGCGGTTCTCGAAGAAGACAACACCTCGCTCATCCATGGAAAAACATTTAGCAACTCCGCTAGCGATGTTTTCCTTAATCCGGGATATGCCCTTATCATGCTTCTAGGTAGCTATGATTTGATCTGTAAGGTTCGGCTTCGCCACCAGGGTGGATAGGAATCCTTGAGGAACTATGTGAAGGTTAAGCTTACGAAATTCCTCGTGGAGAAGTGGTTGACTTTGTTGTAACATCAGGTTGTTACAATAAGATTTACGACTTAGCGCATCAGCCATGACATTGGCTTTTCCCGGGGTGTAAGTTATTCCTAAGTCGTAATCCGAAAACAACTCGACCCAACGTCTTTGCCTGAGATTCAAATCCGGTTGGGTGAAGATATATTTCAAACTTTGGTGATCGGTGGAGATCTCGCAACTATTACTGAGAAGGTAATGTCGCCATGTTTTAAGTGCATGGACTACAGTTGCAAGCTCTAGATCATGTGTGGGATAGTTTTCCTCCTGGGGGTGTAATTTCCGTGAAGCATAGGCAATTACCCGACGATCTTGCATGAGTATGCAACCTAGTCCTTGTCGTGAGGCGTCGCAATAGATAATAAAGTCCTTGGAGAAATCTGGTGGTACTAGTATGGGAGCAGATGTCAGGCGTCTTTTTAGTTCCTGAAAGCTGAACTCGCACTGTGGGGTCCACTCGAACTTTTTATCTTTCTTGAGAAGTTCTGTTAGAGGTTTAGCAACCTTGGAGAAATTCTCGATGAAGCAGCGACAATAACTCGCTAAGCCAAGGAAGCTCCGAACTTGCTTGACCGTTTCAGGTGGAGTCCAATCAAGGACAGCTTGAACTTGCTCGGGATTGACAACAATACCCTTACCAGAGATTACATGGCCTAGATAGGTCACTTCTAGCAACCAAAATTCACACTTGGAGAATTTGGCATAAAGGCGATGCTCTCAAAGTTTCATCAATACGAGCCTTAGATGTTCGGCATGTTCTTCCTCACTCTTGGAGTAGATGAGTATATCATCAAGGTATACTACGACGAATTTATCCAAATACTCCATGAAGACCGTGTTCATTAACCGAGAGAAGGTGGCTGGGGCATTGGTTAAACCGAAGGACATAACGGTGTACTCATATTGGCCATAACGAGTAACAAAGGCCGTTTTGGGAATGTCCCCGTTTTTTATTTTGATTTGATGGTAGCCCAACCTCAAATCCATTTTGGAGAAGACTGAGGATCCAGTGAGCTGATCATACAGATTGTTGATCCTGGTGAGTGGATACTTGTTCTTGATAGTGACCAAGTTGACAGGTCGGTAATCCACAACCATCCGATCCGTTCCATCCTTCTTCTTGACAAAGTGGACGGGGCAAGCCCAAGGAGAAGAACTAGGACGGATGAAACCCTTTTTCAAGGACTCATCGAGTTGTTTCTTAAGCTCGGCTAGTTCTAAGGGTGCCATCTTATAGGGTCTTCTAGAAATTGGGACGGTTCCTGGAACAAGGTCTATCACGAACTCGACATCCCTATCTAGTGGAACACCTGGCAGTTCTTCTGGAAAGACATCCGGGAAGTCTCGGACTACCGGAATATCTTCAAGGTCTGGAAGGGGGTTGGCATTTAGGGAGTAAAGCTGGCGCTTGTCCACTCGAGTTAAGACATTGACTGTCTTGCCCGATGGGTGAGTAAGTTGAACAGTTCTAGTAGACCAATCAATCTTAGCATAATTGGCTGACATCCAGTCCATACCCAAGATGATGTTTATGTCCGAGGACTTGAGAGCTCTTAAAGATGCAAGGAAGACAAGTCTATCGATAAGAATTTCATTCCCATGGCTTACTCTGGAGGTTTGCCATCTAGAGCCAGGGGTTTGAATTTCCATGGTAGTGGGCATGTCACAGAATGTCGTGTTATGCAATCGAGCATAGCTCTCAGATATGAATGAATTAGGTGCTCCAGTATTGAAAAGATCAGATGTCGGATGGCAATTAACAAGGAGCATACCAAGGACGACGTTAGGATCATCAGGAGCCTCCTCAGCTGAGACATAGTTGACATGACCATGTGTAGTGGTGGCTGGCTTGGCGTAGAATGTCTTTCCCGCTGGCTTACCACGGCCAACGGACCTTCCAGACTGGTTGGGGTTGTTGTTCTAGGGACACTCTTGACTGTAGTGACCCAGCTCTCCACACTTGAAACATGTCACAACATTGGGGCATGGAGTAGCATTAGCAACAGGGCCACCATAGGGCTTAGGTGGTGCAAACTGCTGGTTGGGGCGAGGCACCTCAAAGGATGGCCTCAAAATGAACCTGGGTGGTAGCGCTATGCTTGGACTCCACACCCGGTGCTTCTGAGATCCAGAGCTGGATGAAGAACCAAAATCATGAGAGAGCTTGCGTGAAGCGTCATAGTCAGTCTGGCCTGTCTCAGCACTGATGGCCTTATTAACCAACTTCTGAAAGGAGGTGCACTCGTGTAGACGAAGATCGTGGCGAAGCTCAGGGCTAAGTCCCTTGCGGAACCTTGCCTGCTTCTTAGCATCGGTGGATACCTCTTGAGGAGCATAACGTGCCAAACTCACGACTATAAGCATCCATAGTCAGTCTGCCTTGGGTGAAATTGCAGAACTCTTCCCTCTTACGATCCATGAGACCTTCCGGGATGTGATGCTCACGGAAAGCCTCACTGAATTCAGCCCAAGTAGTGATTTGGCCGACCGGGCGCATAGCCTCAAAATTTTCCCACCAAAGGCTAGCAGGGCCTTCGAGGTGATAGGCAGCATAGGTAACCTTATCAGCTTCGGCTACGTTGGCAGAACGTAGCTTGTGGGTGATGCTGCGAAGCCAGTCATCCGCGTAGAGGGGCTCGACAGAATGATTAAACTTTGGTGGGTACAACTTGATAAAGTCATTGATTGACACCAAGTCATTTCGCTGATGACGTGTAGTGTTCTGTTCAATCCTCTCCATCAAGCGGTTAGTCTCACGCTTGTTTCTTTCTGCCTCCAGCATAACTTCGGCCAGAGAAGGCGGGTGAGGCAGATTCTCACCCCTAGCTGCACTGGCTTCCCCCTGCTCCGGGGCAGCAGGGTTGCTGCGGGTGTTGACCATCCTAGGAAAAACAAGACAATGGTTTAGACAAGGATGGCACAATCTTGGCAAGGAAGTGCAGAATGTAATGGATGAATGCTGAGATGTTCATTGCACGACATGGTAATATAGAAACTTCCATATATATACCATCGGTCATACACACCGTACATAGTTTAGTACAAGCCCAGGCTAGAGTACAACTATGGTGAAAGACATTACATCTCATCGAAGGCATTCCAAGCTCCTATACATTATTTTCTACACCTTCGGAGCGTGATACACACCAAGTCGTATCCCACGGGTCACGCAGGACTGTGGAGAATACAACTAATATAGTACTAGTGAAACTACTACTAGCTCACACAGCTCCCTAGTAATCCTCATAAAAGTCACCACCAAAACTTGGGAGCGGAACATGATCATCTGGGAACAGACGGTCCTGTGGAGCTTGCGGACCATAGGGACTCGGATGTGGCCTTGGTCCCACAAACGTTGGCAGACGGGGACCATGAGGAGGGGTGATGCCTCCTACATCACGCCAGTCCATACAATCTGGTAATCCAGACCGTACGGGGTACAGGTCCCTCATGTCCATGTATCCTGCCTGCACAGCAGGTGCAAACCGAGTCAAAGTGGCCCAATGATCAGAACGAGGGTTGAAGAGCTCCATGCGCAAGGCCCAATTTTCACGGTCCTTGTCCTCGAGCATCTCGGCAGTGGTGCAGAGTAGTGACTCCTCATGTGTAGAGTCATAGTACAAAGCCTGATAGTACCCCTGTGCTCCAGGGAGTGAGGCTGGAATGTAGAGAAAATCGGTGTTCTGGAGTAAGGCAGTCTGGCTTGAATGATAGTCATCATTGAGTAAGCTGCGTCCTGCACGGACATCTCAATAGTGACCCCAAATCTATAAGAGCGGTGGAGGGGTTCAGTGGCTCCAGGATAAGAGGGATATATCCTGATGGTACAAAGGTACTGGCTCTGGTTGAAGTCTCAGAACTGCTCCTCGATGGTATATTCCGGATACCATCGATAGCCTGTCTCGACCATCACTCGAACCAACATGGCTGTGTGACCGGGTACATCGAGGCACTGGGTCAGACGAACGACTTGGTTCTGGGAATGGGTGGCCATCTGAAAGCACAGAATAATGCAAAGGCATTAGAATTTATAGGAGGAATCGGACAACATAACGGCTGTAAATGCTCAGAAAAAGATTTGAGACATTCACAACAGTTTGCAAAACCACTCAACAACATCATATCAAGGTTCTGGTTCAACTGACAACATACTAAAAGTAGTAGAAACTGTACTGAGGCTTGTAACAACAATCCTATAAGCTACTATGGATTAGTAACACGTGAACCTGTTAGAGAGAAGAGAGCCTAGTCCTTAACCCACGTAGAACAAGAAGAGAATGACTCAGATCAGAGGCATAAGGTAAAGGAGTAAAAGAGCCTTACATTCCCTCCCACAATCAATTCTCCAACATATAACTAAAGCATTTCTAGAATCGACAATGACCAGTTTGGCTCAACGAACCTACAGGCAGTCCGGCTCTGATGCCAACGCTGTCAGGACCCCGATTCCAAGTCACATCGATCTAGCCGGTAACACCTCATATCACATTGCGGCCTCACGCACGGTATCCCCACGGGTGTCGCCTTACCATGGCCTGGGACCGTTTGCGCATTTTGGCTCACGTATATGATAGTGTCGCTAGCATCCATATGACAGCGAACCAGGGCTGACATTGCTAGTCGTGAACCCAAAGCAGCACTAACCTATGGGGGCATGCATACATGAATCACGTCGAGCATGTCGGTCAACAGCATGTGAAACCGGGCTGTTGCACTAGGCTAACAGGACTCCGGGGAACCCAGGCTATAGCAGGCTAGGCAGGACTCCGGATGTCACCGCGTGACATTTCCTCGAAGGGACAGACATAGGAACGAAGTGAAACACATGCCAACCAGTCCTGAGCAGTAGTGCTGGGCTAGCAGGACTCCGGTGAACCGGGCTGTAGCGGACTACTATGGCTCAAGGAGGCACTGGACTACATTTTCCCATAAGAGAGGCTGCCAAGGATAAACAACTAGATTATCGGATCCCACACATACCAAACATTTCAATCATACACACAATAAGCTCGATATGTGTAAATACAACATGGCATCACAACAAAACTCTACAACTCAAGTACTTTATTTAAAGGCTCCGGAGAGCCATACATAACATGTTCATACAGGTAGGGGTCACATGACCCGACACTCAAGTCTACAAGCATACAAGCACATGCGTAAGCAAATAAGTCTGAGTACAGACACTAGAAAGAAAGAAGGCTTGACGAAGCCTGTCTATCTACAAAGGGCCCTCCATGGCCAGAATCACCACCTGGGTGGCAAGTTACTCATCGACACCGAGGTCTACGTAAAACCCATCGAAGGAGGCGGTGTTGTCCTCTGAAAACAATAATTAAAGCAACATGAGTACAAAGGTACTCAGCAAGTCTTACAACAGATCCTACTATACATGCTTATTCTCAAGAAGGTGGTGGAGTTATTGCTGCAAGCCAGCTTTGACTCTTGGCTAAGCTATCCTACAAGACACCACTACAAAATAGTTTTCGCACATGAGTCCACTAATCACCAACACAATACTCCACCGGGGTTCCTCCCTCGTCATCCTACGAGAGGGCCGTCCTCGGTACTCACACTTATCTTGAGTCTTTTAGTAGTAACCACTAAGTTGTCTATGAAATGTATAGGCAACCAAGTAGTCCTTTACCGCGGACGCGGCTATTCGAATAGTTTTATACCCTGCAGGGGTGCACTTTGTCACACATGTTTCCACCACTTAGCGTCTGCACACGACATGTGCTCGGCAGACTTCAAGCAAAAGCCGACGTGGGTGTAGACCACGACCTGACTAACCACACAAGTCTCTAGTCCAGGTTTATCGCCTATTCGGGTTCCATCCGCAAGGAAATCTGGCAGGGTTGTCCTCAACGGCCCCAAACGATGTGTACAGGGTCCCGAGACGCCAAACGGGCGCCCGACATACCCGGCCACGGTGTATCTACCACATCATAGCCCACCCCTAGGGTCAGCGCTACGCACGGCCGCTAACACACAACCTATAAACACCAGAAACTAGTTGCAACTCATGGACAGTGGATGAGAGGGGTCAGTAAGACGAGCGGGGTCATATTTCAATGCCCAATGTGTGGTAGTAGCGGAATCTTAAATCACGCATACAGATCTCAGTTCTTAGGGACGACCTCAATGAAACAACCCACCATGTACTCCTACATGGCATCTCATCGATACCTTTACCAAAACATATTCAACACATCCCTCACATTACCGATGTAATCATTTCACTCTAGCCCATCACCCAGATGAACCAGACCTGACGAAACTCTAAGCATAGCAGGCATAGCAAGGTAGGAAACACATACATGGTTCAATCAACTCCTACACATGCTAGTGGGCTTCATCTACTTACTGTGGCAATGACAGTTCATGCAGAGGATAAGGGTTCAACTACCGCAGCACACAGCAGTTTGAAACATTGTTGTCTTAATGCAGTAAATGAGAGCAGAAGTGAGAACATGGGATTGTATCGATATGATCAACGGGGCTGCTTGCCTGATGGAGTAGTAGTAGGGTACTGCCCTTCAGTTGGATACTCGGAAATATCCTCGGAGGCAGAACCTACCATGAAAGACACCACAGAACACAATCATCACATGGCAATATGCAACAATATGATGCATGCTATGACATGGCAATGTGAGGTGTCCTACCTAATGCAATGTGAAACAAGTTGGTTTGGGTCCATTTGAATCAAAGATTCAAATGGAAGCTTATGTTCTTCAGCCTTATAAGTGTTTAGCTTGTTTCACCTAAACAGCAAGGTTAAAGTGTTTTGTCATGCATGAAACCATTACAGATGGAAAGATTGAATTTTTGAAGTTTGTAATATTTTTTGGAATTTCCTGTATAAGAATAATTTCAGTAATTGAGTTATTGCGTCAGCAGTGCGTCAGGGTGACGTCAGTGGTCAACGGGGCCAGTCCAGGTCAAACCTGACCAGTGGGACCCGCGTGTTAGTAGTTAATTAACTAACTAACTAATTTTGGTTAGTGCTAATCTAAGTTAATTAGTAGGGTGGTCCCACGTGTCATAGACTCAGGGGAAGTCAACCTGGGCCCACACGGGGTCAAACAGGGTCAAACTCGCCGGCGTTTAGCCGCCGGTGAGGCCAGACGCGGCGGAGTGATGCGGGTTTCATGCTCCGGCGACCAAAATGATGGCGGAGAGCATCTACGCGTAGCTGGGAGCAAGCCGCATCAAGTGGTGGCAGTGGGTGGAGCTGGGGTGGCTGGAAATGTCGCCGGCGACGACCTTGGCGGTCGCCGGAGTTCGGACAAGGTCGGAACCGAGGCTATGGGGCACGACGAGGCACGTGGAGTGGTGCTATGGGCTCCTGCGAGTGCGGTGAGTGCGTTGGTCACAATGGTGTGGCCGGTGGCTGGCCGGAGTCACTTCGGCGACGAGCTCGACGGCGGCGGGTGCTCGGGTGAGCGTTGTGCGGTGCACACGGTGCAGGAGGGAGTTAATGGAGAGGGGGGAGGTAGCTGGGCTCACGGATATCATAACGAGGCAGACGGCGAGGTCGGGGACGAGCTGGTGCTGCGGTGAAGGCGAAGGGGATCTCCGGCGGCCGGAGTTGGGGAAGACGGGGTCGGAGGCGACTCCAGAGCGGGCGAGCACTCGGGGCTCGGCCTGCTCGACGTAGGCGACGACGGCGGACCTCATGGACACGGTGACGCGGCACGGGGACGACGACAGATGCGGTTATCACGGTGGCATGGGCGCGGCAGCGCCGGCCATGGTGCGGGAGAGCGAGGGAGAGGGGCTGGGGAGGAGAGGGCGTGTCTGCGAGCTCGGGGGAGGAGTGTCTCACCGAACTAGGGCAGCAGCACGGCGAGGGGAGGAAGCAGGGCGGCGGGCAGCTGCGTGGCGCGCGCAGGTGCCGGCATCGAGCACCTGCGTGCCTGCCTGGCCAAGCCAAGCAGCTCGCTGGAGCGGTGGCTGGGCTGGGCCGGTAGGGGGCCTACTAGGTGGGCGTGAGGTAAGCCTCTACTCTCTCTCTCTCTCTGCTTTCTGTTTTTCTTTTTATTTATTCCTTTTCTGTGTTTTGAAATAGTAAAAATACTATTTCATTTAGGAAAAACCTAAAAATATTCAGAGGCACATTTGAAAATATTCTCAACAGCCTAACAATACTTTCAGGATTATTTGGGCATTTTAAAATATTTATTGGATTTAAACTGCCCAAATGCAATTAGTAATGAATTAATCGAATGACCTTATGATGTCCTAGAAAAGTGTGCACCACTTCTGTCAAAGGTTTTAACCCAAAACAAAAAGGGTGGACTTTTTAGAAGGGCATTTCAGGTTCATTGAAAAAGTTTTTAGTAAACCCTAGTTGTTCCAGGGGAGTGCTGGGGGTTCTGTCATCCCCATTTCAGTTTTTCTGGGAAAATAAACATGATGCAACACTCTAATGCATGAACTAGCTAGGGTGTGACATGATACTAGTATATGATACTCCCCATTACAACCAGCCTAAGGTGACTTACACACCTAGATGGAGGGAGTAAGTCTTTCACCATTATTGTAGTAAAAATTATCAATTAATCTCATAAATGGAAAGCGAGAACTATAATGGAGCAAAAGCATACATGGAAGATTCTAGACTAAACCATAAATGGATACACTTTTATTCAAGTGCGATACTCTAATAGAGCAAGATCATGCATGGAAGCTTCTATACTATATAAATAAGAAGTCTCGACATGCTTAGACAATGGATTACTTTGAGCAAAGACTAATGATGAATATTTGACTTGGTAATGCATAAGACCAAGTGAACCTCCTTGGAGTCCCTGTGCACCATATTGGGGTGAAAATCATACGAGGCGTCTTCCATGTCCAAATTGCCGGGAACGGAGCAGCTCGGCACAGTCCCAATCAACGTGATGGAGGCAGCATGGGCATCCTCATACCTCGGAGGGGCAGTAACGGTGAGCACATACCTATACACTGACCTTGTGTCAGCGTCAGCGGTGTTTCCCCTAAAGCACACTACAGAGATGGGGCGGCGGCCTGCGTGGGCCTTGCCGGTGCTCACGGCTAAGAGGAAGTCGTTATCGTCCTCCTCCGTGACTAGCAGGCAGCGGTGATCCTCCAGCAACTCTGGCACGGCGAATGGGTAGCACGTCTCATACTTGATGTTCACCGCCGCGGGCCAGTAGTGATTGATGGATGGTGCCATGAGGTGATGCACGAGGCTCGCTGTCGAGCCCTCAAATGGCGGCGTGCACTCATAGTAGTAGCACGGTGCTTGCGGGCATCTGGAACTATGCTTCGCTAGCGAGTGCTGGTCGATGTACCTCTCGTAGCCCAAAGTCTTGTAGACATAGGACACCTTGCAGGCATCTCCCAGGTTGTCCATGAAACGGGAGTGGCTATAGGGGATGTGGCGCCCGCCGAATGGAGCACAGGAGGGAGTGGTTGTAGGTGACGTTGCGCCCTCCGAATGGAGAATAGGAGTAGCACACGAAGCAGTAGATGGTGTCCTTACTAATACTCCCTAGCCTCTACTCTTATAAAAAACCGAGTTGGTGATGATGTTGTGCCTGCCATCTTGTAATATAGACCGTCTGATATATATCTGACGGATAGAAAGCAAACTATGATAATGTTACAAAAGATACCGGCACCTCTCTCCACATTTATAGATAAGGCCTTGCCTCGTTCATCCTTATCACCCCCAACCTCATTGCTGAGCAATTGAAAGAGGAAGTCTTTGGAACAATCTGGCATGGTGGCCGCTGCCGGCACCGTCCATCCCCATGCCTCCGCCCAGTATGACAACCAGTCACCACCACGCCTCACTCCTCCTCACCTTATCTCTCATCTTTCTCAAGATATCATTTTTTATGAAATTCTTGAGATACCATTTTTCTGATAAAATTCTCTAGCTACCATTAGTTTTTACACATGGGATTACTCCTACACGGGTCAATCACAACAGGTGTTTTGTAAAGAAAAATGCATCTTGATGTTCCGTGCAATGCATGGGCATCTTGATAGTTTTCATATAATTCCAAACACCACGTAGACATGATCTTTGACCATTTTACAACTATGTTAGTATCATTGTTAGTGGTCAGTCGGTGCAAATTATAGCCCCGGGTGTTTTAACATTTTTTAGTAATGATATCTGGTGATTGTTCGCCACGAGCTCAATCCTGGCGAATCCCAGGTAACTGTCAAATTTCCATCCGATGGTGGCCTGTTTTTAAGCAATAGTATTTGACAAAACCACCACCCTTTCATACATACTGTAACCGCATCGCGGGTGTTTACAACTGCCATGTCTCCCAGCGAACGTTTGCTAGGGATTGGAGTTAGCACTGATGGCGGTTTGTAGTTGTTCCACGCTCGGGCAATGAAGTTTGTAACTATTTTAGAATATACTACTCCTCCGGTGCTAGTAGTAGAGCAGAGTCCTACTCCACTATATGCAAACTAGGGCATAGTAGTAGGTACTGTAGGGAGTACAAGTACTATGATCACTCAAGCAAGTTGTCTGGCATCGATATGACCCTATGCTGCTCGATGTGTCTCGTAAGTAAAGCGGTGTCCTATTGTCATCATCAATTGTCCACTTCCCGCAGCACATATTCGCTTCTCCATCTTCGTCTGCACATAATCTTCCAAACTTCCATCCCCGCTAAGGCGCCTCCCCCTCTTTCGAAACCCAAGCACTAACAATGGCAGAAACGGGCAGCGTCTGCCGAAAGAGTGGCTGGAATTTACTCCCACATAGGTAATCAAGCTCATTGTTTTGCGTGTGTACAATCTCAGTACCATGCCGCTCGCGGCGTGCTCGTCGGGGCTATACCGTTTACTCAAAGCCTTCAGGCCGAAGCTTTTTAAGCTAGCTCCTTGCTTGCCGATGTCGGCTGATCTTTAGAAACAACATGTCACGTAGCATAACAATCATAGGGCGTCGAGCATCAACCCCCTCAACTGCGATCCGATCCTCGTCACCCTCAACTACAATAACGGTATGTACTGGTTCGGCATGAACACGTCTTGGATGGCGCTCGGTGACGGTCGCGACAGTTGGATGCTCGTGGAGGTCTAGACCCGGCGATTGATCCCCTTCCTTTGATTAACACTGCACTGCTTTGGCACCGTGGCCTAGAATACTCGGAATCTTACAGTAGCCAACATGATACCCAAGTTTGATTTGCTCAAGGTTGTAATCAGCCAAGTGCCCACAAGTTCTGTGAATTATAAAGACTTCAGGCTAATTGTGTTCTTCAATTGCGGTCTCGCCTATTTGACAGGTCACTGCGCTAAGTGGATAAATTTGCACGTCCATCGCAGGATCATACATCCTCCATGGTTCTCTGATGCCATTGAATACAAGGGCTTCATTTACACTATGGACTCCTTCTATGGTTGTACATATTGCTCGCCTACTCCAGTCATCGCTACAAATGGCTGTTACAATAGTATGTTAGTTTGCTATGATATCATGATGGCTTGCTTATATTACTATCAACATTTACTGAAAAAATATTTATGCTCATACCATGTTGTTCTTAAGATTGACTACAGTACGAGCCCTTTTTTATTTGACTCCAACTTGATATGATGTTGTAGGCCGCTGGTGTCCCTACCCTTCCTAATCCGAGAACCTTTCAAAGAAAAGCGGCATGGTAGTTGCAGGTTGTTCTTGGCTCGAACAGACGATGGCGAATGATTGATGATCGTTCACATGTACCGGACATGTTGGTTCGGGGAATACAATCACAGTCACTGCAAGGTGTTTGTGCAGGATCCCGGCTTCTCCGGGCCTTCAGGAATTTTTGATTGGAGGATGGTAAGTAGCCTTGGTACACGCTCTCTATTTCTTGGACTGAATTATCCGATTAACCAGGAGATAACCGACAGCAAGGATCATGATGGCAGCACGGTTTTGTTCATCAGGAAAAACTGTGTGTACACAGCATACCATGCGTCTCTCCATGCACCATACCCTGATATGTGTCGCCACGCTCTACAACCTAAAGTAGGACAGAGGGTCGCAAGTATCAGACTTCAACCTGCTGTCTGGAGTTTCCCCCGTCAGGAACCCATCTGGTTCAAGCTATCAGCCAATCACCACAGCTTAATAAATTGTAACGTCTAACTAAGCCAGTTAGTTAGATGCTACACTTGGTGTAGTAGGATATTTATTTGCTTTGATGCATACACTTGTTATTTTTTTTGTATCCCTTTTGTAATGATGGCTCATGTTTGGTTTAGAAGAGAGAGCTGCGTCTTTACTCTTCTGGCCTGCTTACTGCTTCTCTTGCACCCCCAGTCCTGGTTGCTGTTGCTGATGTTTTCAAAGTACATTTCATCTGTTGGTTAAATAAATGTGTTGTTAGAATGACAAACACAATGTTTTGGAAGTCATTGCACTGTCCGATCCTTTAGTGCCACGTACGTAAGCCTGGCAATACTTTGGACTGAAACTTAGTTTTTGGATTGATTTTTGATTTGGTTTATATAGGTTTGGCCTCTACTAGTTTGAGATTGAAACTAATTTGCTTTGGTTTGGGTTGTGCCTAAGAACGGACTGGGTAGGTTTGGGTTGGGTTCAGATACCTCAGTTCAAAATAAGTGCAAACTATTGGTTGAGAACAAATGAATTGACTAGTCTGAGACGCTGCTTCCCCCTCTGCCAAACTTCTCAGACGCCATCGAACTTTGCTGCTTCTGCCCACACATGCTACAAGAAGATTCATGTGCATACGTATTCTATACATGGGAAGATGTGCAGTATGGCTACATAATCGATGAACCTACTTGTGTGCTAGCTTCCTTGTGCTAGCTTTTCACTCGTTCTTGTTTGCTCTCGGGAGGATCCAAGCTTCGGTGCTTTAAATCGAACAGCCGCTGCGGACGACCGGAGACCGTCCTCTCCATGTCTGATCTAATTCATGGAGTGCTTTATCATAGGCTTTATCCATGGTTTGAACCAGTGGGTTCAATCCAAAAGTTGGAAACGGTTTGGACTGGGTTGGATGAAGAGCATATATAGTTCGGTTTGGTCTAGATCTAGCTGAAAATATCTGGGTTGGTTTGGTTTGGATGTGCTTCGTGTTTTCCTATAGATTGGACTAGTTCTAGTTTGTATCTCAAACTATTCCCCGTACATAGCGCATACTATTTTTGGTACAGAACACATTTTCCACTTGTCGATAACATGCAGCCCATTGATGAAGGCCCAATAGAGGAGCCCATAATTAACTGGAAGGGAGGCTCTCACATGAATCCGGCCCAGGTACATGCTCATGGTCCCCTAAACATAAATAAGTAAATAAATAAATAAAGCTAAATGCTGATGCACCAGTTCTTTAAATTCATGATTTGAAAAGTAAAATTTTAACAGGAGGATATTATTTCCTATGAGAGTGTCGTTACATTCACTCGATATTATTCTTAGGCAAAGATAGTGACTAGTCTTTCTTCTCCCACCATTTTCTTCCTGCAACCAGTGGACCCATGTAAATCGTATCCAATGTTGTAAATAGTTCTGGTCCATTATTATTTTTCGATAAGAATGCCCGACACATTGGCGACACCACTTTATCCCAGGGGTTTTGAATGTCCTCCGCCTTGGTGCGCTCACCGCGGTGCCGCCGTCCTGCTCTGTCAACATAGTGAATCGGGAGAGGACTATAGTTGTGAGTATGAAAATACAGACCCACCAGGTCCAGTCCTGAACACAAGCAAGCGCCTCTTTCACTAATCGGATGCACCCCTCATTTTTTACTCTAATCCACCCTGTTGATATCAAGGACCCACGTCATTATCAACGCATCGTCAATTAACGACAGAATTGCACAACTTTTTTTGAGGATCTGTTCGGAGGAGCATGCAATAAACTAGGTCTCTGTGGCCCATCTAACAACATGACCAGCCCAGCAGTTTTTTCTTTGGAAAAATAGGTAGCCCACTATTTCTTTTTGAAGAATACCCAAGCTAGGCCTATTTTTTTCTCCGCAATACTGGGATGCAAATATTTCGAGACGAGGAGGGATGCATTCTGGCCTGGCCAAAGAGTATGGGCAGTATATCTTAAAAGTAATATGAAAGGGGTTGCAAATTCCAAAAAAATTATAGCAAATGGGTAATTAGTTTTATTTTTTGTTTTTGTTCTTCACTGATATTTTATATTTCATTGGATTTTAACATGACATAGTACTACTTTATTTTTAAATTTGTTTTAGTATGGATACTAATTTTTGGATTAAGAATATTTTGTTCCTCGGCAAAAATATGCGAATTTTTAAAATTTTACACATTTTTTGTTTCAAATTTTAACCCTGGGACTGACCAGAAAATGGGTAGCAATTCTAAGAATGGAAAATGGGCTGCGATAAATTCCATATGAATTAGCAAATGGGCAGTAAATTATGAAAATAATAGCAAACGGGCTGTACACGCCATAGATTTTGAGTCTGGCTTGTTTACGCAAGGCTTTGTCAGTCAACACACGATTCTAGCAGCAGTGACTATTGGATGTACATCCAACAGCCGACGTGCTTCATCAATCTCTGATCTTCCTGCTCCAATCACCTAAACCAGCGCTGGCGGGACTACGTGCTCCCTCCTCTTATGGCCGGCTGTGATGCCGCGTAGGCTTCACCGGCCCACCCTACTCCCTCCGCTGGCCTGGCCATCCCTCTACCCACCCGCACATCCTGTTATTCTCTGGTGACGGCGGCCTCACGCCACGGCCGAACCAGTCAATCATCATATTCTCCTCAGCGTGGGCATCCACTATTGTGTCTTCACCGGCTTCGGGTTGTTCCATTCCTCGGCCTCACAGTTGTCCACCGCGTTGGTGCTCTAGGTGCGGTGTGCTCAACATTCAATAAATGACAGCCATCGGAATAGGGATGTACATGGAGAGGCTAACACTAGGAACCCCCATGTTCCATGGACGCACGCAAGCAACCTCCTCCTAATTACGTGAAAAAATGGTTCCTCCCATTGACATCTGGGGCACACCAGTTCGGAGGCGGACCTTTGGGCCTACTAAGTTGACACGTACGCAGGGCTTTGTCAACTTAGTCAACAAACAATTCTAGCAGCACTGACCATTGGATTTTAATCGAACGGTCCTGCTGCTTCTTCAATCACTGATCTTCTTGCACTAGCCGCCCAGACCAGCGCCGGCGAGACCGCCAGCTCCTGCCTCTAGTGGCCCGATGTGCCGCTGCACAGGCCTCACCGCCCCACCCTACTCCCACTGCTGGCCAGGCCATCCCTCTACTCTCTACTCACCCACAACCCGTGTTATTCTGTGGTCAGCCTCACACCACAGCTGAACCAGTCAACCCTCGTACTCCTCTCCGCATGGGCATCCACTGCCGCGTCTTCTCCGGCTCCTCGTCGTCCACCGCCTTGGTGCTCTCAGTGCAGCGTGGTCAACGTGGTCAAGGAATGACTTTCATCGGAAGAGGACTACACGTGGAGAGGCTGATAGCTGGGTCCACGGCCATAGCAAGGAAGTGCCTCCTTATTACGCGTAATATAATTATTCATCCACCTGACAGGGGGGACCCACCGGAAGGGACTCTGTATTTTGCAAAAAAAACTTTTCCTCCCTACAACTGGGACCTACCAGCTACATCTTCGCATGCCAAAAAGTGTGTCCATATTACGGGCAAAAAATGATTCTCCCCCTGACTGCTGGGTCCCACCATCAATAACTTCACACGCAAGGAAGTGCCTCCTTATCCTCCCTGACGGTCGGGACCCACTTGGTCAAAGCGTACATAGCGTTGTCATTCTGATCAAGAAAATGACAGTCGAGACAGTCGGGACCCACCTGGTCGACTGGTCGATCGGTCTCTCTGCAATGATGAACCGTGGCCGAGCAAGCAACGACACATGTAGTAGTAGAGCCCTCGACGTAGAAGTTCAGGCAGTCCTGTCAAAACTGTGTACACGTACGTACAACCAGATGCCAAAAAATACGGCCACGTACATAAATACGGGTGGGGTCTCGAACGCCTCCTCATGCATTTGTACGACCAGGGCTCATGTACATGGAGAGGCAACGGACGGTAGCAATAGCGTCCTGTTCATCGGAAGCCAACCGGTTGGGTCAGATCAGAGAAACTATGTCGGGTTCATGGGGACGCAACAAAATGCATCGTGTTCATCGGGAGGCAATGGAATACGTCGTGTTCATCGGGATCCAACTGTCTTGGACGGAACAGCCGAAATGAGGTATGGCATACCACAGAACGAAGAAAACGGGCCTTCTATTCGACCGCGTACGGTTGAAACAGGGTCTAGTTCATCAGGAAGGGTCTGGTGTACTGCAGAACGGAGGAAACGAACTTGTGTTCGACCGCGTATGGTCGAAACGGGGTCCTGTTCATCGGGAAGGGTCTGGCGTACCTTAAAACGGAGGAAACAGAATTTGTTCAACCGCATACAGTCGAAACGGGGTCCTGTTGATCAGGAGGGATATGGCGTACCGCAAAATGGAGGAAACGGACTCCTATTGGAGTGCCTACGGTCGAAACGGGTCCTGTTCATCCACCGTCTACTGCCTCACTCCAGCCTCCACCTGCTACTGTTCATCCACCGTTGACTTCCTCCAGCCTCCACCTGCTACTGTTCATCCACCGTCGACTTCCTCCAGCCTCCACCAGCGACTGTTCATCCACGCAGTCCTGTTCATCCAGCCTCCACCGGCTACTATTCAATCAGCCCTCCACAAGGTCCTGTTCATCCACCGCCAACAGGCTCGATCGGGGTCCTGTTCATCCAGCGGCAATGACCTCTCCTACCACTGGGTCCTGTTCATCCAACCCCCACCAGGAACTATTCATCCAACCCCAACAACGTTCACTACTCATAAGGAGGCAGCAGGTTCGATCGGCTTCAGTTAGCAGCAGTACCGAAGGAATCCCTCGATCAGGTTCGGCTAATAGCAAGGGATCGATTGGGGTTTAGCAAAATAGCTAGTGCAATCGCTCGGGTTCAGTTAGAGCCCAATGCCTCGCTCGGGTTCAGTTAGAGTGCAACGCCTCGCACACACACACGCATGTGTATGAGAGAGACGTGATAGCCTATCCGTGCATCGCTCGGCTCCGACCATCGACCGTAATCGGGAACTCCTCGATATTTTCCTCACCCTCGCTTCTACCATGATTTTTTTCCGTCATGGACAGACCAAAGAATGTCATGCAGGTGCGTCTCCGTCCCGCCCAAGATGAAAAGCCCATTTTTTGTCATGATTTTTTGTCATAGAAGTAGGAGCCTACCACATCTATGATGATACCGGGTTTTGTCACAATTATCATCATAGAATTGTCATAAGCATGACATATTTTTTTCGTTCAGCCCAAAATGTCAGAGATGTGTCTTTTTTTTGTAGTGCATGCCGCCTCCCCTAACGACGGCCGGAGGAAGTAGGAAACACGGTACGAGCAAGTCGCTAGGTTACCAGGGTCATCCTAAAAGCGAATAGGGATCGCTAGTGGGCGATATTGCTGGCTCGACGCAGAGTGCAGCGGATGGTGCGGGCTGTAGAGAGGGAACCACGACGACGCAAGGACAACAACGACAGTGGTGGCCGCTGCATGAGGCACATGCTTATGTCCCAGATGGAGGAGGGCGTAGCGCCAGTCGACGCTGATGCATGCCTTGGGGATGTGACGACACCCCTGGTGAACGTTGGGCCCGAGGCAGTACCGGGGATCCCCGATGTCTAGTCTGCGCCAGCCTCGATCGATCAAGGTGTGTAGGTCATCGACATGGCGGCCTTCGCTCACATTGAGCCCATGATCGACACGCCGATGGAAGATGGCTGCTGTGTGTGCTGGGTCGGCGTGAGGTGCACAATAGCACTTTTGTGCGCGCGCGGTTCATTATATTCTTGTAAATTAGCAATATATATAGAAACAATTCCTTATTTAACACTATCTTAAATTTCGTTTCCTTATTTGACACCGAAAACTTTTTCTTCCCTATCTAGCAACAAGTCTAAATTGTATGCCTTTTATGACACTTTCATCCATTTTGAGCCTAAATAACACCGAAAAAGACTCTTTTATCCTCCATGTGGTATGTGTGTGCCTGGGGTAGTAGCGCACATGCAACATCAGTGTGTTAGCATTAGCACACACGCAACATCAGTGCGAGAGTTGTAGCACACACACAACATTAGTGCGAGGACAGTAGCACACACACAACATCAATGCGAGGGTAGTAGCACACACATAGCAGCACATACAAACGCAGCAACACACACACACGCACACACGTAGCAGCACACTCGCACACAGCACACTCACAAACAGCATCACACACGCACGCAGCACACACATGCAGCAACAGCAACACACACACACACCACAAACAGCAGCACACATGCACACAACCGCGCGCGCACACACACACACACACACACACACACCCAGTGGCAAATACATACACGTACACACGTAGTAGCAAACACGCAAACAGCACACACACACACACACACTCAGCAGTAGGAGACACATACGCACACATGCAACAACACACAGACGCGCACACAAAAATACCTCTTGAGGGCAAAAGGGCCATTCCATGTCTCATTTAGGCTCAAAATGGACAAAAGTGTTATAAAAGGCATAAAATTTAGACTCCTTGTTAGATAAGGAAGAAATTATTTTTCGATGTCAAATAGGGCATAAAATTTAGGCACAGTGTTAAATAAGGAATTCTCTCTGATATATATGCTCGATTGATTTCTTCATGCATGTCAAATATGTCAATTGTATGGGCTGGCCTATCTGTATATTATCTGAATTTGCAATATGGACAATTAATATGCAAATGCCTTCTGGACATCGGTGCCGATCGCCATGTTGAAAACATGGACATCCTCTACTCTACCGGGTACACGCTTAAACTGAATGAACTATTTATGATACTAATACTTTCCATGAAAATTTAAGAGCTTGGCTAAAAACATTTGAGTAACATATATATAGAGGTGACACTATTTGACAAAATGCGGATCTTGGTAATAAGGTACTTAACAATTTTGAAAACCATATGGTACATATCTACATAGTTAACATAGTAACAACTAGCACATTTTAAGAGGCTTAGGGCGAACAACCACAACTATCCGCTGGAAGTAGCTTGATCACGGTGACTCGACATCTCGTGAATGAAAAGGAAGAACTCTCTTGTGCCTTGGTAGAGCATGAGTAGTGTAGTGTCTTCAATTTTCCAATGTGGATACATTGCCACGACAAACGACAATTTGTTAATTTGAATGGTTCCATTTTTGCGGGAAATGCAGTACATTGCAATCACTTTGGCGTTATTAACAGTCACAAGTGTAATTCGACCATGGTGGGAAATCTATTCAGAAATAGCTGTAGCGGGCAATTTCTGTTGCAATGTAGAATCAAAAAATTGTAAAATATTGTTGAAGATATATATAGTTTATGAACGTGAACATAAAATAAGACTTTGTACCAGCATTTTGTGCACACAATTGGTCATGTTCAATGTGTGCACCAGAGGTAGAATTAATCCCACCCAAAATCTAGTGTTCATACACTGTGCTATCTCTGTCAGATTATCAACAAATTTTATGCCATGCTTCAAGTCTTTCCAATGAAATTTGGTACGCTGAGTAACATACAAATCATTAACTACGCATTCAACATATCCTACTTAAAAGGTAGAAATGTATTATTTATTCAGAACATGGCAGAAGAATATATAGGCTGCCTAGAATTTGTTACTGCCTAGGAAGGGAGTCAGAAAATGAAATCACAATTCTTTGCTTAAATAGTGACCAGTTAGTCAGAACAAATACCCTGATTTTGCTAAGTAATATGCCATCATGAAGAAAGTTGACAGAACACTAACCTTGATCATACTGTGATCGGCTGATGACGCTGGGGAAGTAAACATCCATCTTAATTAGACCAGGCTGTGGTGCATGCGCTAGAATTTTATTGCCAGCTTTCTGTTCATAAAACTTAGACATTTTTCTCCAAATGTTCGCATCAAAATAGGAATGACCATCTTTATCAAGTTTTACGCTAACTGTCATTGTAAATCCATGTTGCGTTGTCAATATGGCATCCATGGAGTCATCAACAAAGTAAAGCCCAAGATTTCCTTCTATTCGTGTTCTTGCAAAGCAAGGGATGTACTGCTTGAAATGAAAAATTAAGGTCGTAAATTTGATATATTGAAATAATAGAGCAACATGCAAATGTGGGCGTAACTGAGAGAACAGAACAATATATAGCTGAAAGCCAAGTACAAAAATATATAATTAAAAATAGGTAATGTGACTAATATTTGATGCAAATATGAGACTAACTGAATGAATAATACATCATTAATTTGCATAATGTAGAAAAATTCGTGTTCGGCGTATAGGTTGCATGTGGCACCATACCTTTTATCCAATATATGGTATATGTACATAAATTTAGGCCATGCCGACCGTGGTAGGGTGAGATTGAACATATCAAGTGCTCCCTGAAGTCATCCGGAATGGTGAGATAGAACATCGTTTCCAACTGATCGCGACCACACTTACCTGATTTGTGCTTGCACTATGGACACTTGAACCAAGACCCTCGAATCAGCTAGAAAAAAACTGAATCCACGATGATTTCCGTTGGTTGATTAATAGCGATGGATGGACTGTGATAAGAGACGAGTGAATATTTTGCTAAATTAATTACCTTCTCCATGAGAAAAATCCCTGGCCCAATCTCTCGGAAAACCCCAATCGACCAGAGTGCAGAGAGTCAGTGTAAATTGTCGCAGATAGGTGGCGGCAAGTGGTAGGGGTGAAATCTCGTGCCGTTTGGAGCGCGACCTCTGCTCGCCGATGACCGCCGTCAAGCTTAGGGTGGCCGCTGTGATAGAAGTTGATGAGGTGCAGAGTTGCGGAGGAGTGCGTGGCGAGTGGGTGGGGATGAAGTGGGCAGGGGTGAGCGTTTTCTTTTTTGCTTTTGGAGGTGTGGGTGAACGCACATGGTTCATAGAGGTGATGGAGATGAACCGTATGCGATAGTAAATCACCAAGATTGAGGGGGAATCCAAATTTCCTTCCTGGTTTGTCATTCAATTTTTTTCTACAATCAACATGCCCCCTCCAATGCAACATGTTCAAATTTGGCATTTTTCCGGGCTCATTTACCATATTTCAGCGATTATGTGCTATTTCTAGGCATTAATGCACATAATTCAAATTCGAACAATCGGTGCATGAAAAAGTGCAAAAAAACAGTCTGGAAAACCATGATCATGGTATTTAGTAAATTCTCATGCCTTTTACAAGGAATGAGCCAAGATTTCAAGGATATGTGTGGCAAGAGTTAACCACAAATGTGTCGTTTAGTGTTTTTTCAACTATAGAAAAATGAAATGCATGCTTGAAAAATATGCGCCTCACATAGTGCCATGGTCTGGCCTCACCATGCCCTGGTAAAAATTTGAGAAGGTTTGGCTTATGTCGTCATGCACGCCCTTCATAAATTGAACCATCACCGAGGATGTTTCATGGCTTCGAGAGGGAAATCACCAAGATTGGAGGGGAATCCAAATTTCCTTCGTCCTTTGTCCTTCAGTTTTTTCTGCAATGAACATACACCCTGCAAATCACCATGTTAAAATTTGGCACTTTTCTGTGCTCATTTACCATATTTAGGCAATTATGTGCATTTTCTAGTCATTAATGCACATAATTCAAATTCAAACAATCGATGCAAAAAAACGGTCTAGAAAACCATGCTCATGCTATTTAGTAAATTCACATGCCTTTTAAAGGAATGGGCAGAGATTTTAAGGATATGTGTGGCACGAGTCAACCACAAACGTGTAATTTATTGGTTTTTCAACAATAGAAAAATGAAATACATGCTTGAAAAACATGACAACTTGAATGGTGCCATGGTATGGCCTCACCATTCCTTGGTAAAAAAATTCAGAAGGTTTGGCTTATGTCGTCATGCACGCCCTTCATAAATCGAACCATCACCAGGAAGTTTCATAGTTTCGAGAGGGAAATCATGAAGATTGAAGGGGAATCCAAATTTGCTTCGTCCTTTGTTCTTGAGTTTTTTCTACGATGAACATACACCCTGAAAATCACTTTGTTCAAATTTGGCACTTTTTCGGGCTCATTTACCATATTTAGGCGATTATGTGCATTTTCTAGGCAGTAATACACATAATTC
Source organism: Triticum dicoccoides (assembly GCF_002162155.2). Taxonomy (NCBI): domain Eukaryota; kingdom Viridiplantae; phylum Streptophyta; class Magnoliopsida; order Poales; family Poaceae; genus Triticum; species Triticum dicoccoides. The sequence goes on along the minus strand of NC_041392.1, from coordinate 306,654,308 downwards.
AAATTCAAACAATCGATGCATGAAAAGGTACACAAAAACGGTCCAAAACAATCATGCTTGTGCTATTTCATAAATTCTCGTGCCTTTTAGAAGGAATGGGCAAAGGTTTCAAGGATTTGTGTGACAAGAGTCAACCACCAACGTGTCATTTATCGGTTTTTCAATTATAGAAAAATGAAATACATGCTTGAAAAAGATGACACCTCGCATGGTGGCATGGCATGGCCTCACCATGCCCTTGTAAAAATTTGAGAAAGTTTGGCTTATGTCGTCATGCACGCCCTTCATAAATCGGACCATCATCGAGGAAGTTTCATAGTTTCGAGAGGGAAATCTTCAATATTGATGGGGAATCCAAATTTCCTAAGTCCTTTGTCCTTATGTTTTTTTCTATGATGAACAAACACCCTGCAAATCACCGTATTCAAATTTGGCACTTTTCCGGGCTCATTTACCATATTTAGGTAATTATGTGCATTTTGTAGGCATTAATTCATATAATTCAAATTTGAACAATCAATGCATGAAAAGGTGCACAAGAACGGTATGGAAAATCATGCTCGTGCTATTTAGTAAATTCTCATGCCTTTACAAGGAATGGGCAGAGATTTCAAGGATATGTGTGGCAAGAGTCAACCACAGATGCGTAGTTTATTGGTTTTCATCTATATAAAAATGAAATACATGCTTCAAAAACATGACGCCTGGCATGGTGCCATGGTATGGCCTCAGCATGCCTTGGTCAAAATTTGAGAAGGTTTGGCTTATGTCGACATGCACACCCTTCATAAATCGAACTATCATTGAGGAAGTTTTATGGTTTCGAGAGGAAAATCACCAAGATTGAAGGGGAATCCAAATTTGCTTTGTTCGTTGTCCTTGAGGTTTTTCTGCGATGAACATACACCCTGCAAATCACCATTTGAATTTTTGCACTTTTCCGGGCCCATATTTAGGCGATCATGAGCATTTTCTAGGCATTTGGCGCATTTCAATCCAATCCAGCTATAGCTACATAGGTGGGTTGAGAGGGACGTGATTGTCGTTCGATCACAGTACATCCTACGGTGCACATGCGCGATCCGCGTGGCTGGGGTTCCGGCCAATTATAACACAACACACAATCGCTCAGCGCACACTATTTCTGGAGGCGACTGAGATGAACCGTGTGCGATAATGCATGACCAAGATTGTAAGGGAAGCCAAATTTCCTTCGTCATTTGTCCTTGAGTTCTTAAAAACCACGACACTGTACTATTCTCTAGCCACTCCGCCCAAAGCTCTATCCAAGCGTCGTTCATGGCACAACGCTGCACAGTAACTGGTAAGGAAGTGATGGCATCCTGCCGCGCCGAGTTCCTCGCTGCCCGTGACCACACACATGGTTAGGAAGCAATGGCATCCTGCCGTGCCGAGTTCATCGCTGCCCACGGCCGCACAACTACGTGGGCAGACTTTTATGCTGCCATGGCTGAATGGGCAGTAGATCAAGAGGCGGCCAAAGCCACATAGAAGGAGCGGAAAAGGCAGAAAGCGGTAAAGAAAAGAGTCATGCCGCCGCAATAAAGAAGAGGCCGCACACCATGCTAAGAAGAGCTCGGCGGAGATCCAAGCATAGTGGGTTGCCACCGACAAGGCCGGGATGGAGAACGACGGCATCTGGCCAGCATGCCCCGATGCCAGCATGTGAGAAGTAGTTAATGCGTGTGTCTCCAGCCCTGTTTAAGAATTTGTCCTGTTAACCAGTTAACTTGCCGATTAACCCCTACTCATAGGGTCACGGAGGAACCGATAAACCGATAAATTGTCTAGTTAATTGATTAAATGGCCGATTAACTTGTCGATTAGCCTATTAATCCCCTACTCGCTAGCCAACCGAGAAGCTACCAGTTAACAATTTCCTCAAGAATGGTTTCTAGTAAGTTTGTATAGTTAATTACGAGCATATAACGGTACTACATACTAGTTTTAGAGCAAATTACCGGTACTCTCTATTATTAACATACAATGTTGATAAGTGCATCCTTTGAGGGCTTTGAGAGTTGCTTAGCATGTGTTCACAGTGTTGGGAATCATTGCAGAAATTAAAAAAATTCTATGCATCACCAAGATCAATCTATGGAGAGAATAGCAACGAGAGAGAGGGGAGTGTATCTTCATACCCTTAAAGATCACGAAACAGAAGCGTTACAAGAACGCGGATGAAGGAGTCATACACGAAGCGATTCAGATCACGGCCGAATCTGATCTAAGCACCGAACAACGGTGCCTCCGTGTTCACCACACGTGCAGCCCGGTGACATCTCCCGTGCCTTGATCCAGCAAGGGGAGACGGAGAGGTTGGGGAAGACTCTGTCCAACAGCAGCACGACGGCGTGGTGATGGTGGTGGAGCATGGCACCCCAGCAGGGCTTCGCCAAGCACTGCGAGAGACGAGGAGGAGGTGTTGGGGAGGGGGAGGGCTGCGCCTTGGATGTGGTGTTGCTGCCCTCTATCCACCCCTCTATTTATAGGGTGAAGGGGGAAGGGGGTCGGCCCCTCTAGATGAGATCTAGAGGGGGGCGACGGCCAAGGGGAGGGGCTTGCCCCCCAAGCCAAGGGGGGCACCCCCTTCAGGGCCCCCCCAACCCTAGGCGCATGGGCCCTCAGGGGGGGTGGCGCCAACCCACTTAGGGGCTAGTTCCCTTCCACATACATCCCATAGGGCCATCCGGGGCAGGTGGATCCTCCCGGTGGACCCCCGGAACCCTTTCGGTGGTCCCGGTACAATACCGATAAACCCCCGAACACTTTGGGCGACCGAATAAGGACTTCCCATATATAAATATTTGTCTCCGGACCATTCTGGAACTCCTCGTTACGTCCGGGATATCATCCGAGACTCCGAACAACATTCGGTAACCACGTACAAACTTTCCCTATAACCCCAGCGTCATCGAACCTTAAGTGTGTAGACCCTACGGGTTCGGGAATCATGCAGACATGACCGAGACATCTCTCTAGCCAATAACCAACAGCGGGATCTGGATACCCATGTTGGCTCCCACATATTCCATGATGATCTCATCGGATGAACCACGATGTCGAGGATTCAATCAATCCCGTATACAATTCCCTTTGTCAATCGGTATGTTACTTGCCCGAGATTCGATCGTCTGTATCCCAATACCTCATTCAATCTTGTTACCGGCATGTCACTTTACTCGTTCCTTAACACATCATCCCATGACCAACCCCTTAGTTACATTGAGCTCATTATGATGATGTCTTATCGAGTGGGCCCAGAGATACCTCTCCGTCATACGGAGTGACAAATCCCAGACTCGATTTGTGCCAACCCAGCAGATACTTTCGGAGATACCCGTAATGCACCTTTATAGCCACCCAGTTACGTTGTGACGTTTGACACACCCAAAGCATTCCTATGGTATCCGGCAGTTGCACAATCTCATGGTCTAAGGAAAAGATACTTGACATTAGAAAATCTTTAGCGGACGAACTACACGATCTTGCGCTATGCTTAGGATTGGGTCTTGTCCATCACATCATTCTTCTAATGATGTGATCCCGTTATCAACGACACCCAATGCCCATGGTAAGTAAACTGTAACCATCTACTAATCAACGAGCTAGTCAACTAGAGGCTTACTAGGGACATGTTGTGGTGTATGTATTCACACATGTATTACGATTTCCGAATAACACAATTATAGCATGAACAATAGACAATTATCATGAACAAGGAAATATAATAATAACCATTTTATTATTGCCTCTAGGGCATATTTCCAACAATCTCCCACTTGCACTAGAGTCAATAATCTAGTTACATTGTGATGAATCGAACACCCATAGAGTTCTGGTGTTGATCATGTTTTGCTCGTGGAAGAGGTTTTGTCAATGGATCTGCGACATTCAGGTCCGTATGCACTTTACAAATATCTATGTCTCCATTTTGAACATTTTCACGAATGGAGTTGAAGCGATGCTTGATATGCCTGGTCTTCTTGTGAAACCCGGGCTCCATGGCAAGGGCAATGGCTCCAGTGTTGTCACAGAAGAGAGTCATCGGGCTCGATGCATTGGGAATAACTCCTAGGTCGGTAATGAACTCCTTCATCCATATTGCTTCATGTGCTGCCTCCGAGGCTCCCATGTACTCCGCTTCACATGTAGATCTCGCCACGATGCTTTGCTTGCAACTACACTAGCTGACTGCCCCACCATTCAAAATATACATGTATTCGGTTTGTGACTTGGAGTCATCCAGATCTGTGTCGAAACTAGCATTGACGTAACCCTTTACGACGAGCTCTTCGTCACCTCCATAAACGAGAAACATATCCTTAGTCCTTTTCAGGTACTTCAGGATATTCTTGACCGCTGTCCAGTGTTCCATGCCGGGATTACTTTGGTACCTTCCTACCAAACTTACGGCAAGGTTTACATCAGGTATGGTACACAGCATGGTATACATAATAGAACCTATGGCAGAGTCATAGGGGATGACACTCATCTTTCTCTATCTTCTGCCGTGGTCGGGCATTGAGCCGTGCTCAATCTCACACCTTGCAGTACAGGCAAGAACCCCTTCTTGGACTGATCCATATTGAACTTCTTCAATATCTTGTCAAGGTACGTGCTTTGTGAAAGACCAATGAGGCGTCTCGATCTATCTCTAGATCTTGATGCCTAATATATAAGTAGCTTCTCCAAGGTCCTTCATTGAAAAACACTTATTCAAGTAGGCCTTTATGCTTTCCAAGAATTATATATAATTTCCCATCAATAGTATGTCATCCACATATAATATGAGAAATGCTACAGAGCTCCCACTTAGTTTCTTGTAAACACAGGCTTCTCCATAAGTCTGCGTAAACCCAAACGCTTTGATCATCTCCTCAAATCGAATGTTCCAACTCCGAGATGCTTGCACTAGCCCATAGATTGAGCGTTGGAGCTTCCAAACCTTGTCAGCATTCTTAGGATCGACAAAACCTTCTGGCTGCATCATATACAATTCTTCCTTAAGGAAACCATTAAGGAATGTCGCTTTGACGTCCATTTGCCATATCTCATAATCATAGAATGCGGCAATTGCTAACATGATTCGGACGGACTTCAGCTTCGCTACGGGTGAGAAAGTTTCATCGTAGTCAACCCCTTGAACTTGTTGATAACCCTTAGCGACAAGCCGAGCCTTATAGATGGTCACATTACCATCCGCGTTTGTCTTCTTCTTAAAGATCCATTTATTTTCTATGGCTCGCCGATCATCAGGCAAGTCAGTCAAAGTCCATACTTCGTTTTCATACATGGATCCTATCTCGGATTTCATGGCTTCCAGCCATTTGTTGGAATCCGGGCCCGCCATCGCTTCTTCATAGTTCGAAGGTTCACCATTGTCTAACAACATGATTTCTAGGACAGGGTTGCCATACCACTCTGGTGCGGAACGTGTCCTTGTAGACCTACGAAGTTCAGTAGCAACTTGATCCGAAGTTTCATGATCATCATCATTAACTTCCTCTCTAGTCGGTGCAGGCACCACAGAAACATTTTCTTGAGCTGCGCCACTTTCCGGTTCAAGAGGCAGTACCTCATGAAGTTCTACTTTCCTCCCACTTACTTCTTTCGAGAGAAACTCTTTCTCTAGAAAGGATCCATTCTTGGCAACAAAGATCTTGCCTTCTGATCTAAGGTAGAAGGTATACCCAATAGTTTCCTTAGGGTATCCTATGAAGACGCATTTTTCCGATTTGGGTTCGAGCTTTTCAGGTTGAAGTTTCTTGACATAAGCATCGCATCCCCAAACTTTTAGAAACGACAGATTATGTTTCTTCCCAAACCATAATTCATATGGTGTCCTCTCAACGGATTTCGATGGAGCCCTATTTAAAGTGAATGCGGTAGTCTCTAAAGCATATCCCCAAAATGACAACGGTAGGTCGGTAAGAGAAATCATAGATCGCACCATATCCAATAGAGTGTGATTACGACGTTCGTACACACCATTACGCTGAGGTGTTCCAGGCGGCGTGAGTTGTGAAACAATTCCACATTTCCTTAAATGCGTGCCAAATTCGTGACTCAAATATTCTCCCCCACGATCTGATCGTAAGAACTTTATTTTCCTGTCACGTTGATTCTCAACCTCATTGTGAAATTCCTTGAACTTTTCAAAGGTCTCGGACTTGTGTTTCATTAAGTAGACATACCCATATCTACTCAAGTCATCAGTGAGGGTGAGAACATAACAATAGCCACCGCGAGCCTCAACGCTCATTAGACTGCACACATTAGTATGTATGATTTCCAATAAGTTGGTTGCTCGCCCCATTGTTTCGGAGAATAGAGTCTTGGTCATTTTGCCCATGAGGCATGGCTCGCACGTGTCAAATGATTCATAATCAAGAGACTCCAAAAGTCCATCTGCATGGAGTTTCTTCATGCGTTTGACACCAATGTGACCAAGGCGGCAGTGCCACAAGTATGTGGGACTATCATTATCAACCTTACACTTCTTGGTATCCACACTATGAACATGTGTAACATCACATTCGAGATTAAACAAGAATAAACCATTGACCAGTGGGGCATGACCATAAAACATATATCTCATATAAAGAGAACAACCAATATTCTCATATTTAAATGAGTAGCCATCTTGCATTAAACGAGACCCAGATACAATGTTCATGCTTAAAGCTGATACTAAATAACAATTATTGAGGTTTAAAACTAATCCCGTAGGTAAATGTAGAGGTAGCGTGCCGACGGTGATCACATCGACCTTGGAGCCGTTCCCAACGCGCATCGTCACCTCGTCCTTCGCCAGTCTTCGCTTATTACACAGCTCCTCTTTTGAGTTACAAATATGAGCAACCGCACCGGTATAAAATACCCAGGAGCTACTATGAGCGCTGGTTAGGTACACATCAATAACATGTATATCACATATACCTTTGGTATTGCCGGCCTTCTTATCCGCTAAGTACTTGGGGCAGTTCTGCTTCCAGGGACCGTTTCCCTTGAAATAAAAGCACTCAGTATTAGGCTTGGGTCCATGCTTTGGCTTCTTCCCGGCAACTGGCTTACCGGGCGTGGCAACTCCCTTGCCGTCCTTCTCGAAGTTCTTCTTACCCTTGCCTTTCTTGAACTTAGTGGTTTTATTCACCATCAACACTTGATGTTCCTTTTTGATCTCCACCTCCGCTGATTTCAGCATTGAATATACCTCAGGAATGGTATTTTCCATCCCCTGCATATTGAAGTTCATCACAAAGCTCTTGTAGCTAGGTGGGAGCGACTGAAGGATTCTATCAACGACCGCATCATCCGGGAGATTAAGTCCCAGCTGAGACAAGCGGTTGTGCAACCCAGACATTTTGAGTATGTGCTCGCTGACGGAACTATTCTCCTCCATCTTCCAACTATAGAACTTGTCGGAGACTTCATATCTCTTGACTCGGGCATGAGCTTGGAAAAACATTTTCAGCTCTTGGAACATCTCATATGATACGTGTTGTTCAAAATGCTTTTGCAGCCCCGGTTCAAAGCTGTAAAGCATGCCGCACTGAACCAGGGAGTAATCATCACTATGCGACTACCAGGCGTTCATAACGTCTTGAGTTGCTAGGAAAACAGGTGCTTCACCTAGCGGTGCATCAAGGACATATACTTCTTGGCAGCTATGAGGATAATCCTCAGGTTACGGACCCAGTCCGTGTAGTTGCTACCATCGTCTTTCAGCTTGGTTTTCTCTAGGAACGTGTTGAAGTTGAGGGAAACATTAGCGTGGGCCATTTGATCTACAAGACATATTGCAGAGTTTTAGACAATGTTCATGATAATTAAGTTCATCTGATCAAATTATTTAATGAACTCCCACTCAGATAGACATCCCTCTAGTCATCTAAGTGATACATGATCCGAGTCAACTAGGCCGTGTCCGATCATCATGTGAGACGGACTAGTCATCATCGGTGAACATCTTCATGTTGATCGTATCTTTTATACGACTCATGTTCGACCTTTCGGTCTTCCGTGTTCCGAGGCCATGTCTGTGCATGCTAGGCTCGTCAAGTCAACCTAAGTGTATTGCGTGTGTTAATCTGGCTTATACCCATTGTATGCGAACGTTAGAACCTATCACACCCGATCATCACATGGTGCTCCGGAACAACAGACCTTAGCAACGGTGCACAGTTAGGGGGAACACTTTCTTGAAATTATTGCGAGGGATCATCTTATTTATGCTACCGTCATTCTAAGCAAATAAGATGTAAAACATGATAAACATCACATGCAATCAAATAGTGACATGATATGGCCAATATCATTTTGCTCCTTTTTGATCTCCATCTTCGGGGCACCATGATCATCATCGTCATCGGCATGACACCATGATCTCCATCATCATGATCTCCATCATTGTGTCTTCATGAAGTTGTCTCGCCAACTATTACTTCTACTACTATGGCTAATGGTTAGAAATAAAGTAAAGTAATTACATGACGTTTATGTTGACACGCAGGTCATAAATAAATTAAGACAACTCCTATGGCTCCTGCCGGTTGTCATACTCATCGACATGCAAGTCGTGATTCCTATTACAAGAACATGATCAATCTCATACATCACATATATCATTCATCACATCCTTTTGGCCATATCACATCACACGGCATATGCTGCAAGAAAAGGTTAGACGTCCTCTAATTGTTGTTGCAAGTTTTTACGTGGCTGCTATAGGTTTCTAGCAAGAACGTTTCTTACCTACGCCAAAACCACAACGTGATATGCCAATTTCTATTTACCCTTCATAAAGACCCTTTTCATCGAATCCGATCTGACTAAACTGGGAGAGACAGACACCCGCTAGCCACCTTATGCAACTAGTGCATGTCAGCCGATGGAACCAGTCTCACGTAAGAGTACGTGTAAGGTCGGTCTGGGCCGCTTCATCCCACGATGCCGCCGAATCAAGAAAAGACTAGTAACGGCAAGTAAATTGACAAAATCGACGCCCACAACAACTTGTGTTCTACTCGTGCATAAAAACTACACATAAACCTGGCTCTGATACCACTATGGGGAATCGTTGCAGAAATTAAAAAAATTCTACGCATCACCAAGATCAATCTATGGACAGACTAGCAATGAGAGAGAGGGGAGTGTATCTTCATACCCTTAAAGATCACGAAACGGAAGCGTTACAAGAACGCGGATGAAGGAGTCGTACACGAAGTGATTCAGATCGCGGCCGAATCATATCTAAGCACCGAACAATGGTGCCTCCGCGTTCAACACACGTGCAGCTCGGTGACGTCTCCCGTGCCTTGATCCAGCCAGGGGGAGGGAGAGGTTGGGGAAGACTCTGTCCAGCATCAGCATGACGGTGTGGTGATGGTGGAGGAGCATGGCACTTCAGTAGGGCTTCGCCAAGCACTGCGAGAGACGAGGAGGAGGTGTTGGGGAGGGGGAGGGCTGCGCCTTGGATGTGGTGTTGCTGCCCTACCTCCACCCCTCTATTTATAGGGTGAAGGGGGAAGGGGCCGGCCCTCTAGATGAGATCTAGATGGGGGCGGCGACCAAGGGGAGGGGCTTGCCCCCTAAGCCAAGGGGGCGCCCCCTTTAGGATTCCCCCCAACCCTAGGCGAATGGGCCCTAAGGGGGGGTGGTGCCCAGCCCACTTAGGGGCTAGTTCCCTTCCACACACATCCCATAGGGCCCTTCGGGGCAGGTGGACCCTCCCGGTGGACCCCCGGAACCCTTTCGGTGGTCCCGGTACAATACCGATAAACCCTCGAACACTTCCGGCGACCGAATAAGGACATCCCATGTATAAATCTTTGTCTCCGGACCATTCCGAAACTCCTCGTTACGTCCGGGATCTCATCTGGGACTCCGAAAAACATTCGGTAACCACGTACAAACTTTCCCTATAACCCCAGCGTCATCGAACCTTAAGTGTGTAGACCCTACGGGTTCGGGAATCATGCAGACATGACCGAGACATCTCTCTAGCCAATAACCAACAGCGGGATCTGGATACCCATGTTGGCTCCCACATCTTCCATGATGATCTCATCAGATGGACCATGATGTCGAGGATTCGATCAATCCCGTATACAATTCCGTTTGTCAAACGGTATGTTACTTGCCCGAGATTCGATCATCGGTATACCAATACCCCGTTCAATCTCGTTACCGGCAAGTCACTTTACTCGTTCCATAACACTTCATCCCACGACCAACCCCTTAGTCACATTGAGCTCAGTACGATGATGTCTTACCGAGTGGGCCCATAGATACCTCTCCGTCATACGGAGTGACAAATCCCAGTCTCGATTTGTGCCAACCCAATAGATACTTTCGGAGATACCCGTAGTGCACCTTTATAACCACCCAGTTATGTTGTGACGTTTGACACACCCAAAGCATTCCTATGGTATCCGAGAGTTGCACAATCTCATGGTCTAAGGAAAAGATACTTGACATTAGAAAAGCTTTAGAGGACGAACTACAAGATCTTGTGCTCTGCTTAGGATTGGGTCTTGTCCATCACATCATTCTCCTAATGATGTGATCCATTATCAATGACATCCAATGCCCATGGTAAGTAAACTGTAACCATCTATTGATCAACGAGCTAGTCAACTAGAGGCTTACTAGGGACATGTTGTGGTCTATGTATTCACACATGTATTACGATTTCCGGATAACACAATTATAGCATGAACAATAGACAATTATCATGAAAAAGGAAATATAATAATAACCATTTTATTATTGCCTCTAGGGCATATTTCCAACACACAGGAGTTTTGTAGTCGTACCCCGACCCTAAATCATACCTAAACATCCACCCATAGCCACCTGAAGCCACCGGAGACTAGAGCTGGCCACAACTGGTTTTTAGTCCCACCTCGCCATGCGAGTTGGCTGCACACCGGCTTAAATAGCTGTGCCGGCGGATGGCAGCAAGCTTCTCTTTTGTTGCATAGGATCAATTTTGGCTATGTGAGCAAGGCAAGTTGACACTTGATTGCATTTCATAACCGATGATTGTTCATCAAGTGTCACCTTTGCCTCGTTCATGTAATTGAATAACCCTGCTACAATGAAAGATATTTTTAAATTTCCAGGTGCGGTTGTAGATGCTGATAGATATAAGAATTATGAGAAGATCTATAAGTCAGTTATGTGTTTCCCCTGCCCAAGTTTCAAGTTTTGCCTGAATTTTTTCATTAGACGTGCAATTTCAGAATTTATTCCTCCCACCACATCCCCACCCATCACATTTCTGTAGTATCGCCCCCTGCCCCCCGCCCCCTCTCGGCAGCTCAAATCACCGCCGCCGCAACCACAACTTCAACCACATCTACGTCCTGCCCGAGCATCGTCGATCCAGTTAGGTAACCCACCGATCTCTATCACGGCCCTAGCCTAAATTCTTAAATGGCGCCTGCGAAACATCCTCATGCCTCCAAGTCCCCACCGCTCCCACTCAAGAGCATCGCCATGCAAGCCCAACCCCATATCACGTGGAGGTCGAGGAGCTGATGGCGGTCGATGGCATGTTGTCCGTTGTGCGTGTTGACCCAGAGGAACACCTCACCTCCACCGTTGTTGACTTGGTGCAGACTCTTTCCCAGATGAAGTGCCCCATCGACTAATCCCCAGGACTTACCAAGTATGATCTGACCAACTCAATCTTAGCAATGCCAGTTGCAATGGCTATGTTTTGTACAGTTGATGTATTAAGCATGTTGGTGCCTTGTTTATTTCAGTACTGCACACTATGTGATGTTCAAGTAATAATTGTCCAGCTCAATTTCACCAATACCAACAACAAACTTACAATACATGACTCGGGATGTTGTTAAGCATGTTGTAATTAATAGTTGTATCCATTTTTTAACTTGTCCCTTTGGTACCGTGCTACTCTCCGCAATGAAGATATCACTAGAGATGTTGTCATTTTATTTCCATTTGCTATTTTTCATGGATTCTAACCCTATTGTACTTAACTGCCTTTCCATGTACTTACGCAGGGCCATAACGGGCGGTGTTGTTGTTTGCCGTCGAGGTTAGCTACACCCCATGTCTTATAGTATTTTACATCATTTGTGCAATTGTTGTCTAACTTCTAACATTTACTAGTTGCCTGTAGGTACACATGTCAGCGGCACTGATCCATGCATCGACCCAGAGGAACACCTCGCCTCCGCCGCTACTGACTTGGGGCGGGCTCTGGCCAAGATGAAGTGCCCCTGCAACTACCCCTCAGGACTTACCAAGTATGAATTGACCAGTTCAATCTTACCAATACCGGTTGCAATGGTTATGTTTTGTGCGGTTGATGTATTAAGCATGTTGTAGTAGACATGCCTAACACATCTTAACTATTTTCCCTACCTTTTTATAGAAAAGTGGGCCATTCTCTGCTCTGGCAGCACTTGCCTTGCGATGCTTAACTCTGTCTATTGCATTTTTATCAGTACCAATTTCAGTGGCTATACTAGGTTGCTTGTAGTTAAACATGCCTTGTTATTTTTAGTACTACACACTATGTGATGTTAAAGTATGGACTGTCCAGCTCAATTTCACCAATGGCAGCTACAAACTTACAACCCATGACTTAGGATGTTGTTAAGCCTGTTGCAATTAATAGTTGTATCCATTTGTTAATTTGTCCCTTTGCTAAAGTGTTACTCTCTGTAATGAAGATATCACTAGAGATGGTATTGTTTTGTTTCCATTTGCTATTTTTGGTGGATGCTAACCATGTTGTAGTTAACATGCCTTTCCATGTACTTACGCGGGGCCATAATGGCGATGTTGTTATTTGCTGTCGAGGTTAGCTGCATCCCAGGTCTTACAGTATTTTACAATCATTTGTGCAATTGCAGTTTAGCTTCTAACATTTACTTGCTTCTTGTAGGTACACATGTCAGCGATACACATCCATGCTTCGACCTGGAGGAACTCCTCGCCTCCGATGCGACCGACTTGGGGCGAGCTCTTGCCCATGAAGTGCCCAATCAACTACCCCTCAGGACTTACCAAGTATGAACTAACCAATTCAATCATACCAATACTAGTTGCAATGGCTATGTTTTGTACGATTGATATATTAAGCATGTTGTAGTAAACACGCATAACCCGTCTTATCTATTTACCCTACCTTTTTATAGACAACAATGCCATTCTCTGCTCTAGCAATACCTGCCTTGCGATGTTTAACTCTGTTAATTTCATTTCTATCAGTACCAGTTTCAATGGCTATAATAGGTTGTCTATAGTGGAACGTGCGTGTAGTAGTAAACAATTCTATCCATTTTTTAACCCATCCCTTTGCTACCGTGCTACTCTTTTGCAATTAAGATATCACTATAGATGCTATCATTTTATTATCATTTTCTAGTTTTGGTGGATGTTAACCCTCTTGTAGTTAACATTGCCTTTCCATGTACTTACGCAAGGCTACAATGGGCGATGTTGTTGTTCGCCGCCGAGGTTAGCTGTATCCCATGTCTTATAAACCATCTGTTCCTAAATATAAGTATTTTTTAGAGATTCCAATAAGACTACACACGGAGCAAAATGAGTCAATCTACATTCTAATCTAAACTATGTCTATATACAACTGTATGTAGTTCATATTGAATCTCTAAAAAATACTTGTACTTAGGAATGGAGGTAGTTGTTTTTTACGTCATTTGTGCAATCGTAGTTTATATACTAACATTTACTAGTTGCATGTAGGTACATATATATATCAACGGTACTGATCCATGCGTCGATCCCTTGTGCATATGGGCAATGAGATATTCATGAACAAGCGTCAAGTGAGGAAACTAAGAATGATTGTTAGGCAAAAGAGACGGGTGATGGGAATTAAGCTCTTTATTTATACTTTGTCAAGACAATAGTGAACTTTAGGATGGTAAGTAACATGTTGCCTTTTGCCCTGCCCACAATGAGTTACTCTATTAGACATGAATATCTGAAAGTTTTCTCTTTTTAGTGGTTTTCGAAGCAATTTACTCATGATTACCTTGCAAACTACATGATAATGATCTAGAAGTGTTCCTGAAGGTGGTGAAGGATGGGCGGGCGATTGTCACAAGGGGTTGGACAGAAGTTGTCTCTTCACCTTCACCGCTTATTCAACACCATCAGCAACCAACATGATTTACACTTGTCTCTTCGCCTTTACTGCCTCTAAATATTGTGGTTCATCATAGTTAATTGCTGCCTAATCTTGTAATTGCTAGACATATTGTTGTGATAATTTTATTTATGGATTGGTTGTCGAACCATTATGCTGATAATTTCAATTTCATGTTTCATATTTCAAAATTTCCAATTCGAATAATAAATTACAGGTAAAAATAAAATTAAAGAGGAGCAAATAAAATAATGTACACACGGTTAGAAAGAAAACAGTGTGTGCGATGGAAAAATATAGAACAGACGGTTCCTTGACGTGAAACGTTTGCGATGCTCAACGGATGCACACACGATTTCGTCTCATATGCGTGTGCGATTCGTGGTAATACAACAAACGTTTCAAACCTGTATGCTTGTGTAATATTGGACAAAAAGAAGACGGTGCATAAATGGAGCTCGTGTGTGATGGGAATACTTATCGCACACAGTGATGTAAATGTACACATTGGCGATAGTAGAGACACCGCACACATTTTGACATTTATGAACTGTGTGCAATAACGTACCTATCGCAAACACAATGGTAGATTAAATGTTTGTGATATACACCTTTTCCACACGACTATAGCGGCGTAATCATTTCAGATGTCTCTCGGATCAGAAACCAAATGTTGAGAGATAACATGTGGGACATGTGTGACTTCTCATAAGTTTATTGTATGTCAATCGTCAGTTGTCGCTCGCCTATCACCGACAGTTCCTGGGTCGTGTGGGAAGGAGATACGTCTCCAATGTATCTATAATTTTTGATTGTTCCATGTTATTATATTATCTGTTTTGGGTGTTTTATATGCATTAATATGCTGTTTTATATTATTTTGGGGTCTAACTTATTAATCAAGAGCGAAGTGCCAGTTTCTGTTTTTCCTTGTTTTTTAGCTTCGCAGAAAAGGAATACCAAACGGAGTCCAAATGGGATAAAAACTTCACGATGATTTTTCTTGGATCAGAAGACACCCAGAAGACTTGGGGTGCAAGTCAGAAGAGACACGATGTAACACCCCGGATGTGATTTACCCAATATGTACTCCAACTCTTGCCGTTTCCGGCCTTAAGTTATTTTATTTTCTCGGGTTCGGGTTTTTGTCTGCGTGTGTTGTTGTCGTTGTCATGCATCTCATATCATGTCATCATGTGCATTGCATTTGCATACGTGTTCATCTCATGCATTCGAGCATTTTCCCCGTTGTCCGTTTTGCATTCCGGCGCTTCGTTCTCCTCTGGTGGTCATTTCTACTTTTCTTTCGTGTGTGGGGATTAAACATTTCTGGATCGGACCGAGACTTGCCAAGCGGCCTTGGTTTACTACCGGTAGACCGCCTGTCAAGTTACGTACCATTTGGACTTCGTTTGATACTCCAACGGCTAACCGAGGGACCGAAAAGGCCTCGTGTGTGTTGCAGCCCAACACCCCTCCAAGTTGGCCCAAAACCCACCAAAACCTCTCTCATCGTCTAGAGTGTTCGATCACGATTGCGTGGCCGAAAACCGCACCTCATTTGGACACTCCTAGCTCCCTCTATGACTATATAAAGACCCCTCCTCGAAAATCCGGATCTCCCCCGTCTGAAACCCTAGTTCCAGCACCTCCGCGCGGCCGGACACGTCCGGTCCGGTGGACGAAATCGCCCCGCCAACCGTGAGCCGCCATGTGGGAAGCCGTGCCCACATCGCCGCCTCCTCCCGCCGCCGGCCCGCTCGGCCCGCGAGGGGCCCTCCCGGCCCACGCGCGCATCGCCGCCCGCGCCTTCGCCCCGCCGCCGCCATCTATCGCTCCGGCGGCCAGCCCCGCCGCAAACGCCATCGCCGGCGGGCTCCTTTGCTTCCTCCGGCGAGCTCCCCGCCGTCCGACGCGCCGCCAAGCCGCGCCGGCGTCGCGCCCGACCGCCGCCTTGTCGTCCGAGCCCTCCTCCGCACCTCCTCGCGCTGGGAAGCGTCAAGTCCGGCGACCCCGACGACTCCGGCCACCTCCGTTGACTCCGAGCTCCGTTCCGGTGATCCTCATTATCCGTGCGTGAACAGTGGATCTGGATCTGAGATCCCGTTCGGGTTGACTTTTGGCCGAAACCCTAACTTTTTGCTCATGTTCATTGCATCGTAACTCCTCATCCGTAGCTCCGTTTTGGGCTTATAGCATATCAAAATGTTCAGCTCAGAGAGTACATCATTTCATCTCATCGCATCATTTTCTTTTGAGTTCATCTTGATGCCCGAAATGCTGTTAGAAGATTGCTATTTGAGATATTTGTCAGATCTGCTGCTCCATTTAGATATTTGTCATTTTTGCCATGATTATTGTGTGCATGTTATGCCCATGAGCTCTACATATGTTTTGTTAAGGGTTTTGCCATCTTTCCAGAGGTGCAACCCATGTATTTTTGTGATGTGTGTGGTGACTAGCACAAGCTTGCAAAGCGAGGCATTTGTTAATGCTGATTTCAGGGACTTAGCATTTCCACTAAGTCCTTGAGCTGGTTGTTTCATATGGCCATATGTTCATGTTGTTTCCTAGTGATCCGTGCCTCTTTTGAGGATGATCAGTAAGGATGTTTTGTTAATATTGTAGTGCTCTATCCATCCATGTCTTTGTTTGCAATTATGGAGCACCCTAGCTTGAGTCAATCGAGCTCTACGTTTCTCATTTCGTGAATCTGGGCAGATTGTCTACTTGTTAGCAATTTTGCCGATGATGTTGTAGTTGATACGTGCATGCTATGCTATTGTTCTTGCCATGTCTAGCTTTCATTTTGTGTATTCTTGATGGGTGTATGCTTAGATTGTCATGACATGCTCTGTAGTGAGTGCATCGAGCTCGTAAACATGCCTACTTGATATCTGTTTTCAGCATGCTCCAGTTTTCACTAAGTCTGAGAACTGATTATGTTTTTGCCATGTTCACATGCATGCAATTGTATTTTCTGATCCCTTTTGGCTCAAGGTCACTAAGAGACTTTTGTTAAGCTCTTTGAGTAGCTCCATGCCATGCTTTACTTTGCCATTTTCAGGTCTTGTAGCATATAGTTTTCATGCTCCGAAGAGTGCTATCTGATCTGAAATTCCAGACCAGTGTTAATTTCACTAAGTCTGAGATCTATTTAGCAAATGCATTTTTGCCATGCTTGTTTGAACCTGTTAATGGATGAATTGGCCGTAGCTCAGTGCTAGACTTTTGTTAAGCTTCATGAATGCATTCCTGCCATGTATTTTTATGCCATGTTTGGGTGCTGTAGCATGTTCATCTTGTTGCATTTAGATGGCTACTTGCTGTAAATCGCAGAACGTGGTCATATTTGAATTGCTTGCCATTTCCAAACCGTAACTCCGATTCCGGCGTTCTTTATATCGTTTTCAAGCGATTTCATCTCATCTTTCCAGTGGAATACTTGGATTTACATGTTGAGGCCAGGTTCATGCATTCCTTGTCACATCTTGCATACGCATCCCGCATCGCATCCCGCATAGCATACCATCCTTGCATCATATTGTTTGAGCTTTGCACGTGGTTGATTGTGTTCCATTTGCTTGTTTGTCTTGTTTGGGTAGAGCCGGGAGACGAGTTTGCTAATGAGGAGCCCGTTGAGTTTGCTTTCGAGGATCCAGTCAACTCTGACAACTTTGCAGGCAAGATGATCATACCCTCGAAATCACTACTATCTTTGCTTTGCTAGATGCTCGCTCTTTTGCTATGCCTATGCTATGATGCCTACCACTTGCTTATCATGCCTCCCAAATTTCCATGTCAAACCTCTAACCCACCATGTCCTAGCAAACCGTTGATTGGCTATGTTACCGCTTTGCTCAGCCCCTCTTATAGCGTTGCTAGTTGCAGGTGAAGATTGGAGACCGTTCCTTGTTGGAACATTATTTACTTGTTGGGATATCATTATGCCATGTTATCTTAATGCATCTATATACTTGGTAAAGGGTGGAAGGCTCGGCCTCTCGCCTAGTGTTTTGTTCCACTCTTGCCGCCCTAGTTTCCGTCATATCGGTGTTATGTTCCCGGATTTTGCATTCCTTACGCGGTTGGGTTATAATGGGAACCCCTTGATAGTTCGCCTTGATTAAAGCTTCTCCAGCAATTCCCAACCTTGGTTTTACCATTTGCCACCTAGCCTCTTTTTCCCTTGGGTTTCCGGAGCCCGAGGGTCATCTTATTTTAAACCCCCCCGAGCCAGTGCTCCTCTGAGTGTTGGTCCGAACTAGAGTCCTGTGCAGCGCCCCCTCGGGGAAACTCGAGGTTTGGTTTTAGTTGTATGGAGCGCTCATCTGAGTGTGCCCTGAGAACGAGATATGTGCAGCTCCTATCGGGATTTGTCGGCACATTCGGGCGGTGTTGATGGATTTGTTTTAACCTGTCGAAGTGTCTTGAAGAACCGAGATACCGAGTCTAATCGGAACGTCTCGGGAGGAGGTCTATTCCTTCATTGATCGTGAGAGCTTGTCATGGGCTAAGTTGGGACTCCCCTGCAGGGATTTGAACTTTCGAAAGCCGTGCCCGCGGTTATGGGCAGATGGGAATTTGTTAATGTCCGGTTGTAGATAACTTGAACCTTAACTTAATTAAAATGAATCAACAGTGTGAGTTACCGTGAGGGTCTCTTCTCGACGGAGTCCGGGAAGTGAACACGGTGTTGGAGTAATGCTTGCTCAGGTTGTTCTCTAGTTTCTCGTTCGTGCTTTGCCTCCTCTTCTCGCTCTCTTTTGCGAACAGGATAGCCACCATATATGCTAGTCGCTTGCTGCAGCTCCACATATTTTACCTTACGTTTCCTATAAGCTTAAATAGTCTTGATCACGAGGGTGCGAGATTGTTGAGTCCCTATGGCTCACAGATTACTTCCAAACTAGATGCAGGGCCTGATGATTCCGCTCCAGGTGACGCGCTTGAGCTCAAGTGGCAGTTCGACGAGGACTCTCAATGATACTACGTGTCTCTCCCTGATGATCAGTAGTGGTGCCCAGTTGGGGGTGATCGGGACCGTGTCGCATGTTGGGTTATCTTTTATTTTGGCGCCGTAGTCGGGCCATGAGTGTTTGGATGATGTAATGTTATTTCTGTACCTTGATTGACATGGCGAGTGTAAGCCAACTATGTTATCACCCCTTTATTATTTATATTACATGGGATGTTGTGAAGATTGCCTAACTTGCGACATTGCTTTCAATGTGGTTATGTCTCTAAGTCGTGCCTCGACACGTGGGACCTATAGCCGCATCGAGGGAGTTACACACGAGGCGGCCACAAGGGTGGAGGGCGCGCCCAGGGGGTAGGGCGCGCCCCCTACCTTCTGGGCACCCTGACCTAGATCTTCCTCCTATATATTCACATATATTCCCAAACCATCAAAGGCATCCACGAAAACACTTTTCCACCGCCGCAACCTTCTGTTCTTTTGAGATCCCATCTAGGGGCCTTTTCCGGCATCCTACCGGAGGGGGATTTGATCATGGAGGGCTTCTACATCAACTCTATTACTCTTCCAATGAAGCGTGAGTAGTTTACCACAGACCTACGGGTCCATAGCTAGTAGCTAGATGACTTCTTCTCTCTCTTTGATTCTCAATACCATGTTCTCCTCAATGGTCTTGGAGATCTATCCAATGTAATCTTCTTTTGTGGTGTGTTTGTGGAGATTCAGTGAATTATGGATTTATGATCAGCTTATCTATGGATATTATTTGAATCTTCTCTGAATTCTTTTATGCGTGATTTGATATCTTTGTAATTCTCTTCGAACTATCGGTTTGGTTTGGCCAACTAGATTGATTTTTCTTGCAATGGAGAAGTGCTTAGCTTTGGGTTCAATCTTGCGGTGTCCTCACCCAGTGACTCTAGGGGTAGCGAGGCACGTATTGTATTGTTGCCAGCGAGGATAAAAAGATGGTGTCTACCTCATATTGCTTGAGTTTATTCCTCTACATCATGTCATCTTACTTAAAGCGTTACTCTGTTCTTCATGAACTTAATACTCTACATGTAGGCAGCAGTCGGTCGATGTGTGGAGTACTAGTAGTAGCTACAGGTAGTAGTCGGTCTACTTGACACGGACGTGATGCCTATATTTCATAATCATTGCCTTAGGTATCGTCATAACTATGCGATTTTCTATCAATTGCTCGACAGTAATTTGTCCACCCACCGTATTATTTGCTATCTTGAGAGAAGCCTCTACTGAAACCTATGGCCCGGGTCTATTTTCTATCATATAAGTTTCTAATCTACTATTTTTCAATCTTTTACTTTCCGATCTGTAAACCAAAAAAAACCAAAAAATATTTAATTTATCTTTTGTTTAGTTTTATCTAACTCTATCAGATCTCACTTTTGCAAGTGACCGTGAAGGGATTGACAACCCCTTTATCGCGTTGGATGCAAGTATTTGATTGTTTGTGCAGGTATTGGTGATTTGTGCATTGTCTCCTACTGGATTGATACCTTGGTTCTCTAACCGAGGAAAATATGTATCTCTACTTTTCTGCATCACCATTTCCTCTTCAAGGGAAAAACAAACACAAGCTCAAGAAGTAGCAGGAAGAATTTCTGGCGCCGTTGCCGAGGAGATCTGCGCCAAGTCAAGACATACACAGTACCCATCATAAAACTCTCATCTCTTGCATTACATTATTCACCATTTTCCTCTCGTTTTCCTCTCCCCCACTTCTAAAACAATTTTCCAAAAGATTTGCCATTTTCTTCGCCCCTCTTCTATTCATCTTCTTCGTTGCTCTTTGTTTGCCCGTGCGTTGGTGTGCTTGCCTGCCTTTATGGCTCAACCAAAGAATGTTGATCCTCACTTTAGGATATTGGAAGAAATTGAAAATAATGTTAGGAGCTTCATGTCTTTACAATTTGAGCATAATAGTTTCTTTAGACAAGAGCTGAAGGAGCAGAAAAGTTTTATGGAGTACATGAATAAAGAGCTCGATCATATGTCTAAGGAATTTTATGGTTTGAAATCTCTGTTTGCTCATCTTGAAAATTTAGTAGGCCAAATTTCTTATAAGCAAGCTACCTTAGTAAATAAGATGGCCGCTAAACCGGAGTCTTTAAATAATGATGAAGATCTTAAAGTGATTGATGTGACTCCTATTGAATCTCTATTTTCCAATATAAATCTTAATAAAGATGGGACTGGAGATGAGTCAGCTTTAGTTAAAAGGCGTGCCGGTGATTCGGAGTTTTTAGATCTTGATGCAAAAATTGATAAAAGTGGGACGAGAGAGGTCAAAACTATAAGTAGCAATGAACCCACTCCTTTGGATTTCAAGGAATTTAATTATGATAATTGTTATTTAATTGATTGTATTTCCTTGTGGCAATCCATGTTGAATTCTCCTCATGCTTATAATCAAAATAAAGCTTTTACTAAACATATTGTTGATGTTATGACGAAATATTTTGAAGAAAAGCTTGAATTGGAAGTTTCTATCCCTAGAAAACTTTATGATGAGTGGAAACCTACTATTAAGATTAATATTAAATATTATGAGTTCCATGCTTTGTGTGATTTGGGTGCTAGCGTTTCCACGATTCCAAAAAATTTATGTGATGTGTTAGGTTTTGGTGAATTTGATGATTGTTCTTTAAATCTGCATCTTGCGAATTCCACTATTAAGAAACCTATGGGAAGGATTAATGATGTTCTTATTGTTGCAAATAGGAATTATGTGCTCGTAGATTTCATTGTTCTTGATATAGATTGCAATCCTACATGTTCTTTTATTCTTGGTAGACCTTTCCTTAGAACGATTGGTGCAATTATTGCTATGAAAGAAGGAAACATTAGATTTCAATTTTCGTTAAGGAAGGGCATGGAACACTTTCCTAGAAAGAAAATTAAGTTGCCATATGAATCTATTATGAGAGCTACGTATGGATTGCATACCAAAGATGACAATACCTAGATCTATGTGTTTTTATCCCTAGCTAAGGGCGTTAAACAATAGCTCTTGTTGGGAGGCAACCCAATTTTATTTTTGTGTTTTTGTCTACTGTTCTTGAAAAAATACACATTATTACCTCTGAAGTAATTGTGTTATTGTGTTTTAATTAGTGTTTCTGCCAAGTAAGACCTTTGGGATAGCTTACGGTGATAGTTGATTTCATCTTGCTGAAAAACAGAAACTTTTGCACCCAGGAAAATAATTCTCATTTTTAACATAAGCATGATAAAATAATAATTCTTTTTGCTGAAGATTAAGATACAAATTGCATCTGTTTTCCGAATGTTTTAGAATTTTTGGAGCTACAGAAGTATTCGAGAGTTACAGATTACTACAGTATGTTCTATTTTTGACAGATTCTATTTTTGTTGTGTTGTTTGCTTATTTTGATGAATCTATGGGTAGTATCGGGGGTTATGAACCATGGAAAAGTTGGAATACAGTAGATATTACACCAATATAAATAAACAATGAGTTCACAACAGTACCAAAAGTGGTGATTTATTTTTTTATACTAATGGAGCTTATGAGATTCTCTGTTGAGTTTTGTGTTGTGAAGTTTTGAAGTTTTGGGTAAGGATGTAACACCCACAATGCGGCTATATCTCCCACGTGTCGGGGCACGACTTAGAGGCATAGCCGCATGGTAGGTTCGTCGCAAGAGGGGTAATCTTCACACAATCCCATGTACTGAATAAGAAAGGGATAAAGAGTTGACTTACAATCGCCACTTCACACAAATACAAGTTAAACATACATCATCCATAATACAATCAAGGTCCGACTACAGAACCAAAATAAAAGAAGACAACCCCAAATGCTAGATCCCCGATTGTCCCAACTGGGCACCACTACTGATCAACAGGAAACGAAGCAAAGCAACGAACAAGATCTTCATTGAGCTCCCACTTCAGCTGGGTTGCGTCACCTGCACTGGTATCATTAGCACCTGCAACTGTTTGGAAGTATCTGTGAGCCACGAGGACTCGACAATCTCACACCCGCGAGATCAATACTATTTAAGCTTATGGGTGGAAAGGGGTAATGAGGTGGAGCTGCAGCAAGCACTAAGCATATATGGTGGCTAACCTATGCAAATGAGAGCGAGAAGAGAAGCAACGCAACGGTCGTGAAATTAGAAATGATCAAGAAATAATCCTGAATCTACTTACGTTCAAACATAACACAAGAACCGTGTTCACTTCCCGGACTCCACCCGAAAGAGACCATCACGGCTACACACGCGGTTGATGCATTTTAATTAAGTTAGGTGTCAAGTTCTCTACAACCAGACATTAACAAATTCCCATCTGCCCATAACCGCGGGCACAACTTTCGAAAGTTCAAACCCTGTAGGGGTGTCCCAACTTAGCCCATCACAAGCTCTCATGGTCAACGAAGGATATTCCTTTTCCCAGGAAGACCCGATCAGACTCGGAATCCCGGTTACAAGACATTTCGACAATGGTAAAACAAGACCAGCAAGACCGCCCGATGCGCCAACATCCTGATAGGAGCTGCACATATCTCGTTCTCAGGGCAACACCGGATGAACACTACGTACAACTAAAACCAACCCTCAAGTTTCCCTGAGGTGGCACTGCAAGTGGCTCTGTTTTGGACCAACACTTAGAGAAGCACTGGCCCGGGGGGGTTAAAATAAAGATGACCCTCGGGCTCGGGAAACCTAAGGGAAAAAGGCTAGGTGAGGCAAATGTAAAACCAATGTTGGGCCTTGCTGGAGGAGTTTTATTCACAGAGAACTATCAAGGTGTTCCCATAACACCCAACGGTGTACGGAACGCAAAATCAAGGAACATAACACCGGTATGACGGAAACTAGGGCGGCAAGAGTGGAACAAAACACCAGGCATAAGGCCGAGCCTTCCACCCTTTACCAAGTATATAGATGCATTAATATAAGAGATATTGTGATATCCCAGCATATCCATGTTCCAAACATGGAACAAACTTCATCTTCACCTGCAACTAGCAATGCTATAAGAGGGGTTGAGAAAAGCGGTAACATAGCCAAACAACGGTTTGCTAGGAAAGGAGGGTTAGAGGCTTGACATGGCAATATGGGAGGCATAAAATAGCAAGTGGTAGGTATCACGACATAGCAATAGAGCGAGCAACTAGCAAGCAAAGATAGAAGTGATTTCGAGGGTATGGTCATCTTGCCTGAAATCCCGCAAGGAAGAAGAACGAGTCGATGAAGAAGACAAATGGACGGAGTCAAATGAATCCTCACAACTCCGGAACGAAACCGAAGCCAACGAGAGAAGAAACCCGGAAAGAACCAAGCAACATAGTAAACAACCATCACATAAACATGGCATGATGCACAACCAAGTATGATGCATGTCCGGTTTAATGAGGCATTGCATGGCAAAATGCACAAACAACCCTACAAATTAAGTGGAGCTCAATATGCAACGAGTTGCATATTGCCGAAACACCACATTCAAGTTATTTCGTTCGATTTCGTTTATGTACCCAACAATATTAAATGTTTATTAACATGGCAAGAGGTGAAGCATAATTAAACTAACTATCTAGGCAAGTTTAAATGAGGCCGGAAATAACAGATAACAATTCCGGTTAATCCTCATGTGCATTTAGCAATTTGGTGCAACAACAATTTTAAACCTTTAAATGTTATTATCATGATGCGAATGACATCTGCAAGTTTTATGCAATTTTTATGAAAATGTTGACATGAGCATATTATGAAGCATTTGTCATCATGGCGGAAACAAAAGGGATGCCACGGCAACGAATCCGAAAATGATGCCACGGCAACATATCGGTACCAGTAGCTCATGGAGATACCGATGCAAAAGGAAAAGTGACGGGAGCGTGTCATGGAAGGATGGTGGGGTACTCCCAGATATTGGGTTCCCACAGATCAACAGCGTGGCGACGAGGAGGAACAACTAACGTTCACGGGCGGATACAACATACAAACATGCATCTCATACAACTCATGCATTCGTTTACGGGCGTCGTCTTGCGGTTATACCTTCGAAGCATGCAATTGGGACGGTTCTCGTTCGGTGCAAAGTAGAGGAAGTAGACGTTCTCGGGACGTTCATAGTGGAAGTAGTTGTTCTCGTCTCGTAGTTGTACACACTCCGTAGGTGTTCGGGGTCACAACGAGGAACTTGCCGTCTGCGGGGTTTTTGAGGGTCGACGATAGTGGTACTTGGTCGTTTCGAACAGGTACTTCGTGACAGTACTGGTACGCGTTTCGTAGCCGTTCGGGTCATTGTTAGAGGAGCTTGACGGATTTGAATCCCTTCGAGGTTATCGTGGTACTTGCGGTCTTCGGACTTGCCGGTCTCGACGAAACGAAGGGGTACTTGGCAATCGACGGACGTCGTGGTACTTGGGGTCTCTGGACTTGCCGATCTTGGTTCTTGTGACGGTAGTGGTACAAGGTCCCCGTGGAACTTGGGTTCGGGTCATGTAGTCATACTAGGCATCCGGTGAACTTTGCGTATCCAAAATGAGCAAGGCAAAAACCCTTTGTTCAGCTGTGGTCGAACTTGGCGAAATCCATGAAGGCGTCCTTGGGCATTCCTGGTTGTCGCGTCTTGGCAAATCGATGGGGATCTTGGCGTCCATGCAACCGGCAGCAGAGGTGCACGAAACCAGTGGCAGAGGACAAGCCGCTGCCATGGCTCTCAAGATCGGCAACGAAGGCAGGGGAGGACAGCCTACGGAATGCGGGTGAAGCTTGGGCGTGGAAGGAGGGAGGCGAGACAGAGTAGCAGCGCGAGATGGAGCGAGGTCATGGGGGCGCGGGACCTAGACGCTAGCTGCAGGGAAGCTCGGGGAAGGGGAAGCAGCCACCATGGGGACCAGGAGGAGCTCGCCTCCCCTCTAGCGTTGCAGGCTGCTGGTGGAGGAGACACGCGGGCGAGGTGGCTCCTGGTCGCCGTAGAGGAAGCAGAGGACGGCGCGGATCCGGCGACGATGGAGAATGGCAGGATGCAGTGAGGCTGCGCTGGCACTTGGCGAAGGCGTGTCCATGGACATCGGCGAGGTGGGTCGAGGACGGCGGCGCTCCTGGTCGCAGCGACTGGACTACGGTGACGAGGAGGAGGCAGAGGGGAACGAGACAAGGGCGCCGCGCTGCTCTCTCTCTCTCTCTCTCTCTCTCTACGACGGTGCATCGAGGGAGGAGGGGATCGAGCAGGGCTCACCCTGGCGATGTGTGTGCTGCGTGTGGCGGCGCAGGAGGGAGAGATCGATGGGAGATGAGGGGAACGACCAGGGGAGGCTAGGGTTTATAGCGGGGCGCGGTTGGGCCTTAGAGGCCGGCCCGGTGGAGAATAAGTGGCCAGAGGCCTGGCTGGAGGCCTGGCTGGGCTGCTGGGCCCTCTTCTCCTTCTCTCTTATTTTCCAAAATAGTAAAAGAATACGAAGAAAGAAAATAGAGAAAGGAAAAAAGGTTAGAGAAGGGACTTTGGCATGCGGATAATGTTCCCGGGCTCACAAAAATGAGCTTGAACCAGGGAAAATAGAAGTGGGCATGACCAAAAGTTTAAATTCAAACACATTTGAATTTAATTCAAATGGGTTTGAACTAGGACTTGGTTTTTGAAGTGACCAAAAATGTTGAAAATTTAGGTGGAGCTCCAGAAAATGACGAAAGGATATATGGCAAAGTTAGAGGCCAAGAGTTGTGATAACAAAGGCATTGGGATTTTGCAAGTTGCTATGGTGAATTTCAAATTAAAGAAATATTTAATATAGCTCCCTACTATCGGGAGGATATGTTATAAAGATAAGTCACCATGTGAATTCCCTCGGTTTAAATGGACCGAGGATCCATGCAATTTATTTAAGTGAGTTTTAGCTAGTTGAGAAAAAGATGGCATGATGACATGATGCAATGCAACAAACAACCGAAACACATGACAACAACGAAACACATGGAAGCCGTGTGGAGCGTCAGTCTTGGGGCGTCACAAAGGATTTGATGGACTATGGAATAAGGAGTGGCAAGGGCCTTATCTTGGGGATGCCCAAGGCACCCCAAGGTAATATTCAAGGACAACCAAGAGCGTAAGCTTAGGGATGCCCCGGATGGCACCCCCTCTTTTGTCTTCGTCTATCGGTAACTTTACTTGAGGCTATATTTTTATTCACCACATGATATGTGTTTTGCATGGAGCATCTTGTATGATATGAGTCTTTACTTTTTAGTTTGCCACAATCATCCTTGATGTACACACCTTTTGAGAGGTACACGCATGAATCGTGATTTATTAGAATACTCTATGTGCTTCACTTATATCTTTTGAGCCAGGCAATTTTGCTCTAGTGCTTCACTTACATATTTTTAGAGCATGGCAGTGGCTTTATTCTATAGAAATTGTTGAACTCTCATGCTTCACTTATATTAATTTGAGAGTCTTTTTTAAATAGCATGGTAATTGATACGTCTCCAATGTATCTATAATTTTTGATTGTTCCATGCTGTTATATGATCATTCTTGGATGTTTTATAATCATTTTAGAGTCACTTGATATCATTTTTTGGTACTAACCTATTGACATAGTGCCAAGTGCCATTTGCTATTTTTTGCTTGTTTTCTACATCATGGGTAATCAATAACAAACAAAGTCCAAACGCAGCGAAATTTTTATGGGTTTTTTTGGACCAGAAGACATCCAATGGGTCAGAGAAGCGCCTGGGCATGCTTTGATGGGAGCACAACCCACCAGGGCACGCCTGGAGGCCCTGGCACGCCCTGGTGGGTTGTGCCCACCTCCGGTGCCCCCGGACTGCCTCTTTGCTCTATAAATACCACACTATTCCAGAAACCCTAGGGGAGTCGACGAAACTTAATTCCAGCCGCCGTAGAGTCCAGAACCACTAGATCCAATCTAGACGCCGTCATGGAGGGGTTCACCACTTCCATTGGTGCATCTCCGATGATGCATGAGTAGTTCTTTGTAGACCTTCGGGTCCGTAGTTAGTAGCTAGATGGCTTCCTCTCTCTCGTTTGATTCTCAATACAATGATCTCTTGGAGATCCATATGATGTAACTATTTTTGCGGTGTATTTGTTGGGATCGGATGAACTTTGAGTTTATGATCAGATCTATCTTTTTATCCATGAAAGTTATTTGAATCTTCTTTGATATCTTATGTGCATGATTGCTTATAGCCTCATATTTCTTCTCCGATATTTGTGTTTTGTTTGGCCAACTTGATCTATTTATCTTGCAATGGGAAGAGGTGCTTTGTAGTGGGTTCGATCTTACGATGCTTGATCCCAGTGACATCATTGCTACTAAGGATAAAACGATGGGGTCTATTTCTACATAAATAGATCTCGTCTACATCATGTCATCGTTCTTATTTCATTACCCCGTTTCTCCATGAACTTAATACACTAGATGCATGCCGGATAGCGGTCGATGTGTGGAGTAATAGTAGTAGATGCAGGCAGGAGTCGGTCTACTAATCTTGGACGTGATGCCTATATAATGATCATTGCCTGGATATCATCATGATTGTTTGAAGTTCTATCAATTGTCCAACAGTAATTTGTTTACCCACCGTTTGCCATTTTTCTCGAGAGAAGCCACTAGTGAAACCTACGGCCCTCGGGGTCTCTTTCTCATATTATTTGCCTTTGCGATCTATTTTATTTGCCTTTTATTTTCAGATCTATTAAACCAAAAATACAAAAATACCTTTCTGCACTTTATTTTATTTGGTGTTCGATCTATCAATCTACTACAATTTATTCACATCTGTTTGCTAATTTCTGGCGCCGTTACCTGAAAGTGATTGACAACCCTTTAATACGTTGGGTTGCGAGTATTTGTTATTTGTGTAGGTGCCGTTTATGTATTGTTCCTTGGTTCTCCTACTGGTTCGATAACCTTGGTCTCATCACTCAGGGAAATACCTTCCCTCGTTGTGCTGCATCATCCCTTCCTCTTTGGGGAAATACTGACGTAGCTTCAAGCCGCATCAAAAGTAATTTCTAACGCTGTTACCGGGGAGGATCTTCAACATATACCACGTTCCTAATCACAAATCTCATCTCCTTGCAATTTACAATATTTTCCATTTGCCTCTCGTTTTCCTATCCCCCACTTCACAAAAAATTACCGTTTTATTTTCCCTCTTTTTCGTTCGCTGATTCCTCGTCAGATCTATCATTTGTTGGCAATCATGAGTAATTTTGGTATGACACCAACAGATGATGGCCTAACTCCTAACATTGGATGTACGGGCAATCTGGATGCTAAAATGTTTATCTTGGGCCAAGGGAATGTTATGGGAAAAGAACGCATCCAAGAATTTTTCAATTGTGTGGGAAATCTAAGTCTTGATGATGCTCCTATACATAGAACCACTAGATCTTATGCAGATGCTATTTCAGCATTAGTTCTAAAACTTGAAAGTAAATTTATATGTACTCATCCTACTTTGCAAAGATTTTTTTTGAGCTTCCCGCTGTAAAGAATACTAAGGCTAAAAAGTTGGCCACTCTTGTTCTTACGAATGCATTTGAGTACATAATATGGACAGCTAGGGAAATCTTTGATTTTTATGGTATGAATCGTCAAAAACCGGTGATAGATGAAATTCTTTACACTAGCGATTATGCTTTAAGAAATTTGCTTGGGGATAATAAAATCTTTGATGAAAATCTTAAAAAGGAAGTCCCCATCTTATATATAATCAAACAAGTTTTTAATAATGTTAATCAACATTACTCTTGGATTGTTGCTGGATATAAAGGGGGTTATTATGTTAAGCAACTTAATAGTGCTGAGGTTTCTCTGGATAATATGTTTTATGTTGTTTCTACAAAACCCCATGATGAAAACACCTCTAAGGAAACAAAGAACAACCGTTGGTGTATTTTAACTGAGTTCTCTTCTCGAACATAACCCAACCGTGTTCTCTTCTCGACTTTCCCGAAAAAAGAACGTCACGGTTACGCACGCGGTTGGTGTATTTTGACTGAGTTTACTTCAAGTTCACTACAACTGGATATTAACAAATTACCATCTTCCACATAACCGCGGGCACAACTCTCAAAAGTGTAAACCCTACAGGGGTGTCCCAACTTAGCCCATGACAAGCTCACGATCCGTGGAGACAATCCTCCATCACGGGACCCTCCGATCAAACTCGGAATCCCGGCGCAAAAGACAATTCGACAATGGTAAAACAAGTCCAGCAAGACCTCTCGGCGTGCTGACACCCTGATAGTAGTCGCGCGTATCTCGTCTCTGGCCACGACCGGATGAGCGCAGCGTACAACAACTGAGACCTGAGTTTCCCTGGGGGAAGCCACACACGACTCTAGTTTGGGACCAACACCATCAGCACTGCCCCCCTGTATGTAGAAAAGAATCCTCAGGTTCATGACTCCCTATGCCAATTATTTATTTAGTTCAATATTATTATGGCAAATGTTAAAACCAATGTTGGGCCTTGCTGGAAGAGTTTTATTCAAAGAGAACTGTCAAGAGGGGCCAATAAACCCTCATCGTGTTAGGGACACAAAATCAAGGAACATAACACCGGTATGACAAAAACTAGGGCGGCAAGATTGGAACAAAACACAAGGCAAAAGGCCGAGCCTTCCACCCTTTACCAAGTATATATGTGTATAAATTAAATAAGAGATATTGTGATATCCCAAAATATCCATGTCCGAACATGGAACAACCTGCACTGTACCTGCAAATAGCAATGCTATAAGAGGGGCTGAGCAAAGCGGTAACATAGCCAAACAACGGTTTGCTAGGAAGGGTGAAAAGGTTAGAGGCTATCATGGCAATTTGGGAGGCTTGATAAACAAGTGGTAGGTTACGCGAAATAGCGATAGCATCGTGACAACTAGCATAGCAAAGATAGTAGTGAGATCCAAGGTGACGGTCATCTTGCCTGAAATCCTGCTAGGAAGAAGAACGAGTCCGTGAAGAACACAATCCGACATAGTCGAACGAATCCTCGCGATCACAACGAAATAGGAACTATCGAGAAGGAGCACAACCGGAAAGAAGCAAACAACATGGTAAACACACAACACATATCATGACATGATGCTCAACCAAGTATGATGCGTGACAAGACTACATGATGCTAGTCATGGCAAGACAGGATGCATACAAGAACATCACATCAAAGCAAGTTTAAATGAGACCAGAATCAACATATAACAATCACGGAAACTCCCCATCTGCAAATTTTGAAATTGGTACTGATCTGAACAAAACGTTATGCTAAAGTTGGTAAACATCAAGTTAAAGTGCACCAAGATGATATACACGGTTTTCTAGTCAAGTTACATATAAAGTTCGTTTAATTCGGAGCTACGGTCTAGAAGATATGAGCAAAACAAGTTAAACATGGCATTAATTCAAAAGCAAGCAAAACAACACCACAAACACTCCAAAACATGGATGCAACATGGCATGATGAAACTACATGCAAAACGAAGCAAGTTTCATGTAGATCATGCTCAAAATGGAGCAACGGTTCAACACATACACACGAAACAAGTTTCAAACACAATCTGCCCAAAACAGCAACTAAGCACTTTGCAGTCAAGGAAACAAAATGCTATAGGAAATATGGGCATAAACATGATATGCACTCAAAGTACAGATTACATGCTTCAAATAACATCACGGTTCAGGTTCATAGGCATCAGTTTTAATCCAACATGATCAAAGCAAAAGGCAACTTTATAACTTAGATTATGACTTGGTGAAAAACATGGCATACATGTGAGCAGGATTAACATGTTGACTTGTTGGAGGCACGAAACAAACATGCTACAGTGCAAGATTATGGCAAACAAAAGCACTAATTAAAGTACAGGTTAAACATGGCAAAGCATGATTACTAAGCATCTCCATATAACCTCTAGATCAATGGCATTCATCAAGACAAGTAAGCAAGTCATAACAGATTCTTGGACTTAGTGAAAAATAGAGTAAGGCTGAAAATAGATTCATGATGCATACTTTGAGACAACAAAAGTATATGGTACAGGAACATTTCATGGCATCAAAGGGCATGGCAAGCATGTATAGGTAGAGCACTATAAAACATGAACACTGAGCTACTACTAGAAAACACTAGAACATGCTGAAAGCATCATGGCAAGATTGCAAATGTTAACAGATTCACAGACTTGGTGGAATTTAGTTACCGAGCATCTCCAGATTATGCATAATTGCAAACAACGACATGGATGGATAGACCATAACAATATCTACAAAACATCCTTATTGAGCATCTCCAGATTATGCATGGATTCACTTGTAGCATCAAGTTAACATCGCAACATAATGTAGCAGATTCAGACTTGGCAGAAATCACAGTCACTGAAATCAGCAACAGCAAGTAGCCTACTTTGCATGCTTGTGCTAGTCACCATAGGGCACATAAAAATACATCGATTGCACCACTATAAAGATGGCATGAATATGCTCCTAAAACATGTTGACATGATGCTCAAAAGATAGACACAAAAAATGCTATAAAAAGACAAATCAGCAACTTCTGACAACTTCTAGCAGATTATAACATTTAGCACTTTTGCAACGATGATTAAGGCATCAAGATTAGCAGCAACATGCAAGAAAACTAGACCAACATGTAGACCATTCAGAGGTGAACAATTTTACATATCATACATGCAAATCGGAGCCACGTGCATAAATTTACATCACTCACAAGAATGCGTCATGCGGTTAAAAACTCAGGTATTAGCGAATATTTTACCTCGCGAAAACTTGATCCTGTGGATCGGGGATGACTTGGACCGGGCGGTGCAGTGCGTTTGGACAGGGGGTCGACGGCAATCCCGGACGGCGGCGTCCAGATCGGCGGGCGGCGGCTTTGGCGAGCCCAAGGGGCGGCGGATCTGGCTGGGGTTGAGGCGACGATGAGCGGGTCTGGCTGGATCCGGGGCCGGAGTGGCCGGATCGAGCGGCGCGTGCGGCGGCATAGGGAGACGGCGGAGGCGGCAACTGGCGCTGGGCTGGGGTGTGGAGGCGGCAGAGGCGCAAGGCGGCGGAGCAGTGACGGCGCGACGGGGCGGCTTCGCACGGGGACGGCGGCGAATGCGGGCTGGTGGCGGAGCGCGGTGCGGGCGGTGGGGCGGCGGCGAGGCACGGTGCGGTGCAGATGCCAAGGCGGCGGGAGGCGGCGTGGAGTGGTCGGCGAGGTCGGGACGGCGGCGCGGCGGAGCAGCGTGGGACGGGCTTCCTCTGGCCCAGCGCGGCACGGGGTAGGCCCGAACTAGGCTCTGCGGGCCCGGTGGCTGGAACGAGGTGGAGGAGCTACGTGGCGGCATCTAATTGGCTCGGGGGCGGTGGCTGGATGCGTCCGGCACCGGGCGGACATGTCCGGCGGCGCCTGAGGAGGAAGAGGGCTAGGGTTTTGTCCGTGATTGGAGGGGGAGGTGCCATTTTATAGGTAGAGGGAGCTAGGAGAGGGCTATTGAGATGCGGTTTTCGCCCACATGATCATGATCCAACTACGGAGAGCATGGAGGGGGTTTAGATGGGCTAGCAGGTTGTTGTGAAGGGGTGTTGTGCTGCAAGGAGAGAGGGGTTTCGGCGGTTACACTGTTAACCTTTGGGGTATCAAAGGACCTCCAAATGGAACGAAATTTGACAGGCAGCCTACCATTGATGTACCAAGGCCACTCGACAAATATCGGCCGTTTCCAAGAATGTTTTTCTCCTGCTCACGAAACTAGATCTGAAATGTGTGGTGGGTGCGTGTGAGAGTGTCGGATTCCAAAATGGACAACGGAGA
Organism: Triticum dicoccoides; assembly: GCF_002162155.2. Taxonomy (NCBI): domain Eukaryota; kingdom Viridiplantae; phylum Streptophyta; class Magnoliopsida; order Poales; family Poaceae; genus Triticum; species Triticum dicoccoides. Next base: position 306,620,296 of record NC_041392.1, on the reverse strand, counting down.
AACCTGGGAGTCCCGAACGCATGCAATTTTAGAAAACATGATGATGCAATGCACATGATGACATGGCAAAATGCAACACACAAGCAAATGACATGGCAACAACGGTGAATAACTGGAAGACACTTGGCGCATCGGACTCGGGGTGTTACAGATCTGGTTCTCTCCCATCGAAGAATTCACCTTGCAAGCCAATACACACAATATCCCAAACGGCGGAGTTATGTCCAAGAATATGCATTTTCATCTTATGCTTCCAACTAGAAAAATAAGTACCATCAAAGTAAGGACCTCTACGGTGGTAATTTCCCTCGCTAGACGCCATACTCTCCTAGGTTGTGAAACCAAGGCTATGATCACCAAAGCTATGCAAATCAAGGCAAATGGAGACCAAAGCTCTAATACTACTTGTAGGATCGGAAGTATGTCTAGAGAGGGGTGATTAGTCAACTTGACCAAATTAAAACCTAGCCTTTTCCCAATTTTAAGTGTTGGTAGATTTTAGCAACTTAGCACAAGTCAAGTAATCAACCTACACATGCAATTCTAAGAGTATAGCATCAGAATGTAAATCATTGCATATCAAGGTAAAGGGGATGAGTTTGAGGGGACCAAACGCATTGTAGACATGGCGATTTTTGGCGTGGTTCCAATAGGTGGTGCTATCGTACATCCACTTTGATGGACACTTCAACCCACAAAGGGTAACGGTTGTGTGAGTCCATGGAGGGCTCCACCCATGAAGGTTCCACGAAGAAGCAACCTTGTCTATCCCACCATGGCCATCGCCCACGAAGTACTTGCCTCACTTGGGTAGATCTTCACGAAGTAGGCGATCTCCTTGCCCTTAAAAACTCCTTGGTTCAACTCCACAATCTTGATGGAGGCTCCCAAGTGACACCTAACCAATCTAGGAGACAACACTCTCCAAAAGGTAATAGATTGTGTGTTGATGATTAACTCCTTGATCTTGTGCTTCAAATGATAGTCTCCCCAACAATCAACTCTCTCTCACAAATTTGGATATGGTGGAAAGATGATTTAAGTGGAAAGCAACTTGGGGAAGGCTAGAGATCAAGATTCTTGTGGTTGGATTGGAATGTCTTGGTCTCAACACATGATTAGGTGGTTCTCTCTCAGCAAATGAGTAGTGGAAGTGTAGGCACGTTCTGATTTCTCTCTCTGTGAATGGAGGAAGGGTGGAGGGGTATATATAGCCTCCACACAAAGTCTAACTGTTATAGACAATTTACCAAAATCGGTGGGACCGAGTAGTGAAACTCGGTTAGACCGATTCAGTTCAAAATGTGAATGTTAGGCTTTTTGGTGGGACCGACATGATCAACTCGGTGGGACCAATTTTTTTAGGGTTAGGGCATAACTTGATCTCAGTGAGACCGATCACGTGAACTCGGTGAGACCGATTTCAGTAATAGGCAAACAGAGAGTTGGTCATGCAAAGTCGATGGGACCGATCGCTCATTTCGGTGAGACCGAAATGTTACACAAAGGAAACAAAGAGTTTGCATTGCAAACTCGGTGGGACCGATCGCTCATCTCAGTTAAACCGAAATGTTTCGAAGGGAAACACAGAGTTTACAATCCCATCTCGGTGAGACCAAGATCCCTATCGGTGCCAAACTGATTAGGTTTTCTGGCTATGGCTATGTCAAATGAAATCGGTGGCGCCGGATAGATCAAATCGGTGGGGCCGAGTTTGACTTTTGGTTTGGGACATATGTAGATATGAGAAAGTGGTTGAGGGCTTTTGGAGCATATCACTAAGCATTTTGAGTAAGCAAGCCATTAAGCAACACCTCATCCCCTTTTAATAGTATTGGATTTTCCAATGGACTCAATGTGATCTTGGATCACTAAAATGAAAATGTAGAGTCTTGAGCTTGTGCCAATATGTGTCCTTCCCATTTTGAGGGGTCCACATCTCTAGTCCATGCCAATCATTGAAGTTTCTGAAAAGATTATCTTGAATAGATATTAGTTGAATGAGCTATATGTAGTTAATAATTACCAAAACCACCCAAGGGTTAGTTGCACTTTCAGTAGCGCCTCCCACAGCCCTCACCTCCCTCACGCAGTCGGCCCTTTGAGACTTCAGACGGCTATAAATGAGCAATTTGTTTGCCTACTCTGCATGCATGACAGTCGCTGTGATCCTTGTTACTCCACGTTAGATTTGTGTCAAGTCAAAGTTTGCAATGTTTTTGACCAAATTTATACTAAAAATTATCAATATCTACAATACCAAATATATATTTTATGAAACTATATTTCATAATTAGTATAAAAATATTGATTTGACATTGTGAATGTTTATACATTTTTCTATAATTTTGGTCAAAGTAGTGGTACATTGACTTCAGACAAAACTTATATGCACAATGCAGACTAGTTCCTCCTTCCAGGTGCATGCCATGTCCTATCTAGTCATCACAACAAGGTTAGCTATTAGAGTAATACTACCTCCTCTCTAGTTTAAAGGGTTTGATTCAAAATTTTCACCTACTCTTACCAAGATAGAGGCGGTAGAATAGTTTTTGTAGTCTGTAAAAGTACTCAATTAATGGTCTCATTCTTCACAAAAAAATGTGTTTACCAATGCATTATCGCATTGCATGCATGCATGAACACTAGTAAATGACAACTATTTTTAATAATATTCTCTTTAGGCTACTCATAGTGGAAAGTATCATATACTAGTATCATGTGCATGATAGTAGTGTATGATACAGGACTGCATTTATAGTGTCATGCATGACACAAAGTAGCATACGTAGTATTTAACATGATACGATATCTACCTATGTTACTCTAACCCCCCCTCTTCTTTAATTCTTTGCCACATCAGCATGTTTGCTATTCCCGTGTGCATGATACCTGCTAAGATACCACCACTATGACAACTCCACCCCTGTGTGGAAAAATATGCATGCATGACTCTCCTCCCCCATGCTCGTCCAATCTGTTGTGACCAGCAATATTTCCACCCCTTCCCTCCCCCGTAATTTACTCCAACAAATATGCTCACGTAGTTGTTACGTTAATCACGCAACATATCTTACGTAGGTGTGCCATTGCTCGCTATAAATATTGCGCCTCCCATGGCATTCGGAAGAATACTCATGTTCATCGCTATCCCCTCCCCTCCCTCTCACATCGACCAACATGGCATCGCCCCTCCCAATCCATAGGCTCCCCTCGCTACACCGTGTAGAGGGTCACGCGTCGCTGTTCCGTTCCTCGCCGCCACTAGTCGAGGAGGACGCGTCGGCATTCCGCTCCTCACCGCGACGCATCGAGGTGGACGCGTCGGTGTTCCTAGTCTCGCCAGCACGTGAGTCGGAGGACGTGTCGGCTCCCCGCTACGAGGAGAACGTCGCGCCACCCACCGAGCCCCCCAGCCTTGAGGAGCTTTGGAAAGAAATGGAGGTCGCCTTGTGGGAGGCTTTGCCTCCGGTAGAGCCCGTCAAAATAGAGGCGGAGAAGAAGGCCGAGGAAGAGAAGCGCACCAGGCATGCTGCCTAGCAGGCCTATGTCGCATCCGAGAGAGTCAAGAAATTGGCTCTTTGGTAGAAGGCTCGTGCGAGGGCCGTGAGGGTGGCGGAGGACGCCCATGCCAAAGCCCTGAGTGTAGTCAGGCCCAAGCGCCTCATCTATGCTTGGCGGTACGTGGACGGGTGGACGCTTCCAGCGAGGAGGACTACATGTTGGCGCCGGATCACCACGCCGGTGAGATTGCGCTTGCCCGCCGGCAAGCCGCCAATCAGCACCTCGCGAGTTGCGAGGCTAAGGAAGAGGCGTCGTGTCGGCGCGCTGGGAAAGGGCCGCGCACCAGGGCACTCGTGGCGCGCTACAAGCGCTCCTACGAGCACTCTGGCTTTTATTAGGAATAATGTAGTTTCATAAGGCAATCTCATTAGTTTTGGGACGCAAATGATAAATCCCGAACATTCGGGAATTATTAGTATCCTTAATTAAGTATGTAAAAGGAAAAGTTTGGAAACCTTGTGTATCTGTACGCATTTTGTAAGTACGTGCATATAGCACAAAATTAACTATATATCGCACTACACGTGCTACTACTATTACTTATGTACGTGGAAATGCACATTTTAACATTACGATGCGGTTTTTGTAAAAGTAGAAAAACAACACTAGCCAAGCTTGTGAAATGATTCAATTCAAACGAAATGCAAAAATGCCCATTTGATTGTTTACTTTTAGCTTCCTTCTATGCGGCTATTTGTCTATCGTACTTTGTAAGGAGTATTGTAACATCCCAAATTTTCAATTTGGAATGTTATACATAGGTCATTCATGCATAGCATATTTTGTTTGCATTTCGTTTCACGATCCTCGAGATTCTAAGCAACTCAAGGACCCTCGGAGAGAGTTGGAGATTTCCCTGTTTTCATATTTGAAATTTTATCAAATATTGAAACGAGGATTATTTGTTTTAGTTATTTTTCTCTCCAAAACTATTTCATATTAAAATATATGAGAGGAGATAATATGACTTCTCCAAAAGAAATTAAATCTTGGAGGAAAAATATTAAAATCAAATATTTGATTTTACTCGGATTTTACTGCTATTTTATTTGCAGAGGAAAAATATGCATTTTTTTCAAAAATTGCATTTTAGGCCAAGAAAATGTTCACCCTGTTCTGAATATTTTATTTAGACGGTGAAAATTTGTTTTGGTATTTTTAGATATTTATTTATTTTTCTAGGATTTCTTTTCGGCGAAATCAGTTAAAAAAAGAGAAGCCCGCCGGACCGAACTGGGCCGAGGCCCAGTTGGCCCAGCCGCCCCGCGCCGCCGTCTCCCTCGTGGAGACCGTGCCCGAGCCGCCACCGCTCACCGTGGCCGAGTCGGCCACGCCCCGCGCCCCCTCCCGCAAGCCACAATCTCCCCTTTAAAAGCCGACCCAGGGGCCCCCTAGAGCCCCATGCCGCCGCCACCCGCAAGCCGCCCCGCCGCCGCCGCACACCACCGCTCGCCGCAGCTGCTGCGCCGCCGCCGAGCCGCCCCGTGCCGAACCCCGCCGTCGCCCGCTCGCCGGAAGCCGCCGGAGCCGCGCCGGAGTTCGCGATCTCACCGTCCTGTTTTTTTCGGTTTAGGTAAAAACCATTGGTTTTTTTAAACCCTAGTTTCGGTTTGTTAGATCATTTTGCCGCTTTTCTCTGTTTAGTTATTTAACGGACATTCGTCCGTACGTCGAACGGTTTTCGCCCGTTAGTCACAGACAACGAACGCTCGTTCGTTAGGCTGTTCATCCGATTTTATTTTCTCGGATTTTTTCGCGGTTATTTTCAATCATGATTTCTGATCCGATTTTTGTTTTAGTTTATCTTTTCACTCGTTTATCGGAATCAGGCGATTCAAGCTCCTAGAATTTCGTCTCGAAGCCCTCTTTCTATTTAACCCACATGAACAAGATTTTGGTACTGTAAAAATTTGACTTTAGTCCAGATTAGTAATCTGATCTTGTTTCTTTCGCAGTTTGAGTTTCGTTGCTCCGTTTGATTTGATTCTTTTTGCAAACCGGAGTTCTTAAGTTGAACTTTCTGGTTAGATCTTCTTATTCGTGTTTTACCCATGCTTCTTCGCTTGTTTGCTTATGTATGCTATTGTTTGTTTGCGATAGAACACCCGGAGTTCGAAGCGTGCTACTACGAGTCTCTAGGTTTTGCGAATCATCAGCAAGGCAAGTAACACTTTGATCATATCCCTTTATCACCCAGTTTTTATGCATTAGTTTCAACCCTCAAACATTGCATGGTTAGGGCTTGATAAGATGTGGGCTTGGGAAGTAGTTGATGAGGTAGAACCTATTGCCCTGTTATTATCAAACCCTTGGGAGTTACTTCTACGTATTCCTTATATTGCCATGCTATGCTTGTAGACGTGGTTTGGGTGAGTTAATCCATGACAGATATGAGATTGTTAAATTAATGGTTCAACTTAAGGTGGCAACTTTAATATGCATCTGGGCGGATTGCTTGTCGGGCACCTGGAGAATCCAGTGTTGTCCTAGGATATCCCAGAGTACTCATGTGATAATCCTAAGGTCTGCCACCCAGGCTCAATGGGAACTAAGGTATTTCATGCTAGAAACTTCCGTGTGCAACCACAAGCTATTATGGGCTCTAGCATAGTTGATTAAGTTGCATGACCTCTTCCAATGGAAGGCTAGCAGATGTAGAGGGATGTAGGTTGGTACTGTCTACCCGGGGTCAGAGTTAATGTTTCTGAAAGACTGTGTCTCGGTCATCCGCTTCTCAAACACCATGTAGTGCGAGAAATCCAACGGAGGGGATCGATTCTTGTGGGGAAAAGTGCGCAAACCTCTATAGAGTGTACAATCTAATCATGGTTAGCCGTGTCCCTGGTTATGGACATCTTGAGTATCTAGTACTTGGATTATCATATGTATCTCATCACTCTAATTTAATATTGTTGGGTTGATAATTACATTTAATTGAGATTGAGTTGGAGGAACCTTCTCAATGATGTTTCATCTACCATGATAGTTAAATAAAATCTATTCCTTTATTGTAGGGAAAATTTGGCTTTTCGCAAAACTATAACCATAGAGCCTTTCCACCAGCCAAATATGCATGTAGTGATAGCATTATTCTGTTCTTCCTCTACTGTGTTATATTGCCACCATATTCCATGTGCTGACCCATTTTCGGGCTGCAACGTATTATGTTGCAGACTTTTCAGACAAGGAGTAAGGTTCGTTAGGTCGTTGCCGTGCAGCACAGCTATGCCATTGGAGTTGATGGACTCAATTTATCTTCCTAGCCCTCCACTATTATCGTATTAGATGGCCTTAAGCCATATTCATTATAATAAGTTCTCTTTTGAGACATTCGATGTATTAAGTGTGTGATTGCTACTCTGTTATAAATCCTTCGAGTACTGTGTGTGTCAGCATTACCGATCCAGGAATGACACTGAAGCATAGAGACTTGACCGTTTGAGGTCGGGTCACTACAAGATGGTATCAGAGCACACGCTGAGTGTAGGACACGACCACTAAGCTAAAGCCCTAGATCACTACTCTCTTCTCATTTCTGATTCCTCTCCATTTCTACTCTTTAGGATGGCAGACGTAGGGAATAAGTTTGAACAACCGGATGAAGAAGCACCTTTTGGACGATACTTGAAGGAAGTCACTAAGTACCTGAACATTGGAATACCGAGCTTCACCGGAACTTACAATGCCACTCTACCAGAAGAGGAGCGATGGATGATTCAAGTTCAAGTTCCAGGAAGGACATTCGCGCCAGTCACCAAGCCCATGGAGTGTTCCTTTGATGCACCAACCTGGAGTCTAGGAAAGAGTATGGCGGCTCACATCACCATGGGACACATTGGAGAAGTTTACCATAAGGAGCTTAAGGATACTATTTACTAGATTTGTGGGCGCCGAGATGAGCAATGGGAGATGATCTGCACTAGGAAGGATAGATCAATCGCAGCTTTCATCCAGGAGCTGAACCAGCACATTCGTCGCCATGAGAACCAGATGTGCGCAGGCATGATAGATTTGAAGAAGGCGATGACAAGGATCATGGAACTGGAGGAAGAACTCATGGCTACACACGAATATTATGAGGAGGAAATCATCGTACTAGTGGATAAGAATGTCGACCTGATAATGAAGCTAGGAGTCTTCATGGGAGACCCCGCGCCAGGAGGAGAAGATGATGAACCCAAGGAGATTCATTCTGAGGACTACATCATCATCGACGGCACCGACTCAGACCCCGATGATAGCGATGATGACTATGAAGACGAAGCTGGAGCAGACATCATGGAGTCTTCGACCGATCAATATTTCTAGTAGACCACCACATCAGTAGTAGTATTCCACCATGTATATAGTATAGTCCGGGCACTTCTATAATGATAGTTAGATCGATTGTATGCCCTTGTTTGATTGAGTGAGTGATATGATTGTGTTTGTCTCATGTGCATATGGGTAGTGTTTCTCTCACTAGACCTCATTCTATTCTATTTTCTTCCCTCTAAACCTTCAGATGCCTCCGAGACGTGACCCCGGATTTACCTTCCCATTGGAGCTCACTCAGTTGATCCAGCAGTAGAATACACTAATGCAGTTATTAGTTCAGAACCAAGGCAATAAAAACAATAACAACCCACCGCCACCACCACCAGTTGATAACCTAGCCCGTTTTCTGAGGTTGCTACCGCCGGTGTTTTCAATAGCACCGAGCCGATAGTGGCAGATGATTGGCTCCACAGGGTTGGAATGGAGTTAACCACTGCAGGATGTACAGATGCTGAGAATGTGTGTTTTGCCGCACATCAGTTGGATGGACCAGCAGCCTCATGGTGGGAGAATTACACTGTCACCTATCCTATAGCCACTGTTACATGGGATCAGTTTTAGCAAGCATTCCGCACCGCCCATGTCTCAACGGGAGCTATGAGCATGAAGAAGCGTGAGTTTCGCAACTTGTGCGAAGGGAACCGTATTGTGGGGCAGTACGTGGATGAATTTAGTAAGCTGTCTCGTTATGCCCCTGACGATGTGGCCACAGATGCCGCGAAGCAGGAGAAGTTTATGGAAGGGCTTAATGATGAGATGAGCATGCAATTGATGGTGGCAACATTTAACAACTACCAGGAGTTGGTAGACAAGGCTCTTATGATTGAAGGGAAGCAACAGCAAATTGAGAGCCGCAAAAGGAAGTATGGACAAGGAAGGTACAACTCAGGAGTTCAGCAGAAGCCTCGTCTAACCCCGAACCCGGGAGGACTTGTTCATAACCATGGCAGTCATAACCACAATGGAGGAAGTTCGCATAACCACAATGGCTCCAAGAATGGGACTGGGAACGGAACAAGCAACAATCACAACCGCTCCAATCCAGCCACACCCCCCAAGAGAGACCTAAGTCACATTACTTGCTTCAAGTGCGGGAAGACTAGACACTATGCCACAGAGTGCCCGGAAGCGAAGAATGGAAACGGTAATGGGAGCGCTGGGAAGAAGCCTAATCCATTCAACAAAGGACAAGTGAACCACGTTAACGTGGAGGAGGTTGAAGGGTACCCAGACGCAGTTATCGATAAGTTTTTGGTTAAGTCTTTTACCGCCCTTGTTCTTTTTGATACTAGTGCATCACATTCATACATATCAAGGGGATTCGTGGATAAGTTTAAACTACCAACCCAAGCCCTTAGGACCCCTCTGTTAGTAAGTTCACCTGGAGCAGAGTATATGGCTAGCCGATGGTGCGACAGGATACCCTTAACCATTGGCAGCCATGTTTTTCCGTCAGACCTAATAATTTTGGAGTCACAAGGATTGGATGTGATATTAGGCATGGACTGGATGTGAAAGTATGGAGGAAGCATTGACTGTGCTAGTAAATCGATTTATCTCACCACCCGGGGGGGAGGATCAAGTATGTATCTAGACATGCGCCTAGGAGGAGCCAAGTAAATACCCTCACGGGAGTTGTTCAGGAGGAAGTGCCTGTAGTGAAGGATTACCTAGATGTTTTTCCCGAGGAGTTACCAGGCATGCCACCGGATCGAAACATCGAGTTTTTGATATAGCTATTGCCAAGTACTGGGCCAATATCAAAGAGACCCTACCGGATGCCCGCAAATGATCTGGAGGAGATTAAGAAGCAGATCAAGGAGTTATTGGAGAAAGGTTACATCCAATGGAGTTCATCACCATGGGGGGCCCCAGTGCTTTTGGTTGAGAAGAAGGATAAGTCTCTAAGAATGGTTGTGGATTATCGTGCGTTGAATGAGGTGACGATCAAGAACATATACCCACTGCCGATGATCAATGATTTGTTTGACCAGTTGCAAGGAGATAAGGTATTTTTGAAGATCGAACTGCGATCAGGATATCACCAGCTGAAGATCCGGGAAAAGGATATACCTAAAACCGCATTTACCACAAGGTACGGATTATATGAGTATATGGTCATGTCATTTGGACTGACTAACGCCCCTGCCTATTTCATGAGCATGATGAACAAGGTGTTCATGGAATATTTGGATAAGTTTGTTGTGGTGTTCATTGATGATATAATGGTATACTCAAAGAATGAAGAGGAGCACAAGGAGCATTTGCGTTTAGTTCTCGAGAAACTCAGGGAACATCAGTTGTATGCCAAGTTCAGCAAATGTGAGTTTTGGTTGAAGGAAGTTGGATTCCTTGGACATGTTATATCAGGAGAAGGCATAGCAGTAGACCCCACCAAGGTTCAGTCAGTCACTAAATGGTTGGCACCCACTTCAGTTAGCGAGATCCGCAGTTTTCTTGGACTCGCAGGATACTATCGGAGATTCATTGAGAATTTTTCCAAGATTGTGAAGCCAATGATGGAGTTACTGAAGAAGGATACCAAATTTAAATGAACGGAAGAATGTGAGGCGAGTTTTCGGGAGTTAAAGAAACTTCTGACTACAGCCCCAGTGCTGATTCTGCCGGATATATGCAAGGATTTCCAAGTGTATTGCGACGCCTCTCGCTTAGGACTTGGAGGAGTACTGATGCAGGACGGAAGAGTTGTTTCGTATGCCTCACGACAACTGAAATCGCATGAGTTAAATTATGCCATGCATGATTTGGAGTTGGCTGCCATAGTGCATGCGTTAAATACTTGGAGACATTACCTTATTGGAAACTGTTGTGATGTGTACACTGATCATAAGAGTTTGAAGTACATTTTCACACAGAAGGAGCTGAACCTTAGGCAAAGGAGATGGTTGGAGCTTATAAAGGATTATGATATGAAGCTTCACTATCATCCAGGCAAGGCCAATGTCGTAGGAGACGCTTTGAGATGGAAGAGTTATGCCAACACCCTCGTAAGCACAGGATTGCCAAAGGAGTTAGCAGAGGATCTCAGGGAACTTCGATTGGAGATTGTTCCTAGAGGTTTTGTTGCAACAATGGAAGTTCAGTCTACATTGTTAGGAAAAATTCGAGAAGCTCAGAATGATGACAAAGAGATTGCCGAGATAAAAGAGAGGATGAGCAAAGGAAAGGCCAAAGGTTTTCGTGAGGATGAGCACGAAACCTTATGGTTTGAGGACCGTGTTTAGGTGCCCAATAACACAGCGATCAGGAAGTTAATACTTCAGGAGGCTCATGACTCACCATACTCGATACACCCCGGAAACACCAAGATGTATTTGGATTTGAAGGAACGTTTCTGGTGGACTGGTATGAAGAAGGATACTGCCGAATATGTAGCCGTATATGATGTATGTCAGAGAGTGAAGGTAGAACATCAAAAGCCAGCAGGATTGTTACAGCCTATGCCGATACCCGAATGGAAGTGGGATAAGCTTGGCATGGATTTCATCACTGGATTGCCCAAGACCAAATCAGGATATGATTCTATATGGGTAGTAGTTGATCGCTTGACCAAAGTGGCTCACTTTATTCCAGTGAAAACCACCTAGACAAGTGCGAAGTTGGACAAGATATACATGACCAGGATCATATGTTTGCATGGAGTTCCAAGGACCATCGTATCAGATAGAGGGACCCAGTTTACCTCAAAGTTATGGAATCAGTTGCATGAAACTTTGGGAACCAGACTGGAGTTTAGTACAGCTTTTCACCTGCAGACAGATGGACAAACCGAGAGAGTCAACCAGATTCTAGAGGATATGTTGAGAGCTTGTGCACTAGATTATGGATCTAGTTGGGATGACAACCTGCCCTACGCGGAGTTCTCATACAACAATAGTTACCAGGCCAGCTTGAAGATGTCACCGTTCGAAGCCCTGTATGGAAGAAGGTGCAGGACGCTGTTGATGTGGGATGAAGTGGGAGACCGCCAGTTATTTGGACCAGATTTGATTAAGGAATCAGAAGAGAAGGTTAAGTTGATTCGAGATAGACTGAAGGTAGCTCAGTCCAGGCCGAAGAGTTATGCAGATTCAAAATGCAAGGAGGTAGTCTATGAAATCGGAGACAGAGCGTATTTGTGAGGTTCACCTTTGCGAGGTGTTAAATGTTTTGGAGTTAAGGGAAAGTTAGCCCCGAGATTTGTAGAACCATACCGTATTTTGGAATGCATGGGAGAAGTTGCCTACAAGTTGGAGTTACCAGAAAGATTGTCAGACGTTCATGATGTATTTCATGTTTCACAGTTGAAGAAGTGTCATGCTAAGATGGCCGATACACCACTGAGAAATACACTACCCTTGGAAGCGATTCTGTTGGACAGTGATCTGACCTATGCGGAGAAGCCAGTCAGGATTCTTGAATTTGCCAGCCGAGTCACCCGCAGCAAGGTTATTAAGTTTTGCAAAGTTCAGTGAAGCCACCATACCGAGGATGAAGCCACCTGGGAATGAGAGGATGATCTTTGCAAAGACCACCCACACCTATTTTCTATCCAACCTGAATCTCGAGGGAGAAATTCATCTTAAGGAGGGTAGGTTTGTAACATCCCAAATTTTCAATTTGGAATGTTATACATAGGTCATTCATGCATAGGATATTTTTTTGCATTTCGTTTCGCAATCCTCGAGATTCTAAGCAACTCAAGGACCCTCGGAGAGAGTTGGGGATTCCCTGTTTTCATATTTGAAATTTTATCAAATATTGAAATGAGGATTATTTGTTTTATTTATTTTTCTCTCCAAAACTATTTCATATTAAAATATATGAGAGGAGATAATATGACTTCTCCAAAAGAAATGAAATCTTGGAGGAAAAATATTAAAATCAAATATTTGTTTTTATTCGGATGTTACTACTATTTTATTTGCATAGGAAAAATATGCATTTTTCAAAAATTGCATTTTGAACAAGAAAATGTTCACCCTGTTCTAAATATTTTATTTAGACGGTGAAAATTTGGTTTCGTATTTTTAGATTTTTATTTATTTTTCTAGGATTTCTTTTCGGTGGAATCAGTTTTAGAAAAATAGAAGCCCGCCGGACCGAACTGGGCCGAGGCCAAGTTGGCCCAGCCGCCCCGCACCGCCGTCTCCCTCGCGGAGACCGCGCCCGAGCCGCCGCCGCTCGCCGTGGCTGAGTCGGCCACGCCCCCCGCCCCCTCCCGCAAGCCACGCCGCCCCCCTTTTAAAAGCTGACCAGGGGCCCCCACTAGAGCCCCAAGCCGCAGCTGCCGCCGCCCGCAAGCCGCCCTGCCGCCGCTCGCCGCT
>NC_041392.1:306544882-306606582 GCF_002162155.2 Triticum dicoccoides | reverse complement strand
GCCGCAGCTGTTGCGCCGCCGCCGAGCCGCCCCGCGCCGCCCTCCGCCGCCCCGTGCCGCATCCCGCCGTCTCCCGCGCCGCCGCCCCACTCGCCGGAAGCCGCCGGAGCCGCGCAGGAGTTCGCGATCTCGCCGTCCGGATTTTTTCGGTTTAGGTAAAAACCGTTGGTTTTTTTAAAAACCCTAGTTTCAGTTTTTTAGATCGGTTCACCGGTTTTCTTGGTTTAGTTATTTAACGGACGTTCGTCCGTACGTTTGTTTTAACGAACGGTTTTATCCCATTAGTCATAGACAACGAACGTTCATTCGTTAGCCTGTTCGTCCGTTTTTCTTTTCTCTGATTTTTTTGCGGCAATTTTCAGTCACGATTTCTGATCTGATTTTCGTCTTAGTTTATCTTTTCGCTCGTTTATCGGAATCAGGCGATTCAAGCGCCTAGATCTTCGTCTCGAAGCCCTATTTCCATTTAACCCACTTTAACAAGATTTGGTACTGTAAGAATTTGACTTTAGTCCAGATTAGTAATCGGCTCGTGTTTCTTTCGTAGTTTGAGTTTCGTTGCTCCGTTTGATTTGATTCTTTTTGCAAACTGGAGTTCTTAAGTTGAACTTTCTGGTTAGCTCTTCTTATTCATGTTTTACCCGTGCTTCTTCGCTTGTTTGCTTATGTATACTATTGTTTGTTTGTTTGCGATAGAATACCCAGAGTGCGAAGCGTGCTACTACGAGTCTCTAGGTTTTGCGGATCATCAGCAAGGCAAGTAACACTTTGATCATATCCCTTTATCACCCTATTTTTATGCATTAGTTTCAACCCTCAAACATTGCATGGCTAGGGCTTGATAACATGTGGGTTTGGGAAGTAGTTGATGAGGTAGAACCTATTGCCCTGTTATTATCAATCCAAAGGGAGTTACTTCTACGTATTGCTTATATTGCCATGCTATGCTTGTAGACGTGGTTTGGGTGAGTGAATCCATGACAGATGTGAGATTGTTAAATTAATGGTTCAACTTAAGGTGGCAACTTTAATACACATCTGGGTGGATTACTTGTCGGGCACCTGGAGAATCCAGTGTTCTCCTAGGATATCCTGGAGTACCCGTGTGATAATCCTAAGGTCCGCCACCCAGGCTCAAAGGGAACTGAGATATTTCATGCTAGAAACTTCTGTGTGCAGCCACAAGCTATTATGGGCTCTAGCATAGTTGAGTAAGTTGCATGACCTCTTCCCGTGGCAGGCTAGCACATGTAGAGGGATGTAGGTTGGTACTGTCTACCCGGGGTCAGAGTTAATGCTTCTGAAAGACTGTGTCTCGGTCATCCACTTCTCAAACACCATGTTGTACGAGAAATCCAACGGAGGAGATCGAGTCTTGTGGGGAAAAGTGTGCAAACCTCTATAGAGTGTACAATCTAATCATGGTTAGCCATGTCCCCGGTTATGGACATCTTGAGTATCTAGTACTTAGATTATCATATGTATCTCATCACTCTAATTTAATATTGTTGGGTTGATAATTACTTTTAATTGGGATTGAGTTGGAGGAACCTTCTCAATGATGTTTCAACTACCATGATAGTTAAATAAAATCTATTCCTTTGTTGTAGGGAAAAATTGGCTTTTCGCCAAACTATAACCATAGAGCCTTTCCACCAGCCAAATATGCATGTAGTGATAGCATTATTCTGTTCTTGCTCTACTGTGTTATATTGCCAGCATATTCCATGTGCTGACTCGTTTTCGGGCTGCAATGTATTATGTTGCAGACTTTTCAGACGAGGAGTAAGTTTCGTTAGGTTGTTACCGTGCAACTCAGCTATGCTGTTGGGTTGATGGACTCACTTTATCTTCCAAGCCTTCCGCTATTATCGTATTAGATGGTGTTACTCCTGGTCGGGAAGGCATGCAAATTCCCAAAGTGCTTCATACACCCTGTATCAAATTTTTTGCCAAAAAAGTTGTGCTATGCAATTGGAACTCCAACTTGAGTACTACTACTAGGAGTACCAGGGCCAGTTCTTTTAGTCTTCTAGATTAGTAATCCCATAACTACTACCTCTGTCATGGTTTATTGGTCCCCATTTTAATCTGTGTCAAATTTTGACTATAAATTTAACTAATGAAATGTTTGTGCATGTCACCAATAATTATATAACTTTTGTTGACATGCACTAACATTTTATCAGTTAAATCTTTGGTCAAAATTTAGCACAAATTACAATAGTGACTAATAAACTGGGACGGAGGTAGTAGTTTAGAAGCCCAAATGAATGAGTGAGGCGCCTTATGTTACTCTCCACTGTGACTAGTCTTTATGGGAAATGCTGGGGAAGAGATGGCTTATTTTTTAAGCCGCAAAAAGAACTATCCCTAGGAGTAGTAGCTAGGGATACTAGGAGTTGTAGCTAGGGATCGAGTGTGCGAGATGAACCGGACAAAGTAAATGTAGAGAGATGAAATGGAAAAAAAGACAGAGGGATGTGATGGTTGCTTGTTCATTTTTTTTACCAGGCCACTTATTACTGGGAGTGGTGGGGTTTTGTGATATGATGGCTTTACTGACGCGCCACGAGCGGGGTGAGACTCCCATGCAGCGCCGCCCTCTAAACTAGCACTACCTCGATCGTGGTTTATTAGTCCCCCATTGAATTTGACTAAATATTTAACTGACAAAATGTTAGTGCATGTCAACAAATACTATATCGTTGGATTCATATTTGAACATAGTTTTCAATGATATAATTTTTGGTGATATGCATGAGCATTTATCGTACTATGTATAATGTTAGTTAAATTTATGGTTATCCTATATATAGTAAGGTGCCCGTGCGTTGCATGGAATAGTGAAATGCATTGATCGGGGAGTTGTTTATTTTGACAAAGTATGTGGGAGTCATCTCATGTGTAACGAGTATCGATAGGTTTCTTTGGATATTATTTCTTCTTTAGAGCTCACAAACTTCGGGGTGAAATAGATAAAAAGGTATCTTTTGCAAACAAAATCATTCAATTGTTCAACCTGCATCCAAAACTTGTGAAGAAATAACACTTATTGTGCTTTGCAAGAAATGATCTTTAGGAATTAGTTTTTGAGTATCGATTTTGTTTACTTTTTTCTATACCACCACGAATTTACTCCCTCCGTCTAGGTGAATAAGTCATCTTAAGTTGTGCACCGTGGCCAGGAATGAGGGGAAAACGAGACAAATTAATGTTTATTTGCTAATTAATAGCATTGCATGCAATGAGCTAACCACTGCATGTTGTGTTTGGTAGTCTCGAGTCATTGAAAACTTGCACGCCCCACATCTCTTATTGGTTGATATGTCAAGAAACAAGAAATGAGGTGGGAGTTAATGCACCACGCCTAAGTGTTTTGGGATTATTTGGTTTTCCTAAGGTGACCTAGAGCGAGTACAATAGGTTCAGTCAGCAGGCTATAAGAAGTAAAGTAATATTTCAAATGCTTAGTTGGAGGAGAGAGGATATGGGAGCGAATGTAAGCGGGCTCTCATGCAAGAGCCAGCTGCAGCACGTGATCCTAGGCACTATGTGAGAGTGGAAAGTGGGCCATGTATTAATAAAGTAGCACATGCTTATGGGTAATTGTTATATATGTTGGCTATAAGTTGGCTATAGATGACATGGCACTTTAATATAGTCAACAGTTGGCTATTGTCGGTGTACTAGAATAGGGGTACCCTAGTACCCCGAACTTGTGCACGGGCAGTTGCAGCACCCCGCGGCAAGGCTTGCCGGGAGAACGCCAAGATCCTCCGTGGTTCCCTTGGAGCCATTCAAGAACAAAGTATTTAAGCTCAGGAGACAAGGCCCCGGCAAGAGGAGCTTGCCGGGAAGGCCAACCAAGGCACGCCAAGGAACTTGCCGCGACGCACCACGCGCTCCGGCAAGGCAACAAGGCCCCGACAAGAGGAGCTTGCCGGGAAGACCAACCAAGGTACCTCGAGGCCCGGTGAGCGACAAGCTTCCGGGCCCAACAAGATAACAACAACAGCAAGGCGCTTTCCGCGGCAGGCGGCCACTCTGTGCCCACGCTCCAGCGCATCCACCAACGTGTCGCCCTGGGGGCCTCTCTAGGCGCGCGTGGCGGGAGGCTGTGCAGCCAGCGGTGCGCAGTGGCATGCGAAGCTGAAAAGATCGCCATCGTGGCGAACGGTGGCGCCCCTAACGGTCCTTTTCTGCACTGTTTGGGCGACCCAGATGGGCATTTAATGCCCTTGTCCCCTGCCGTCAGGGTTAGGTAGGGTGCACTGTACAAGTAACTGTACCAACCACCCCACTTTTTACATTGGTACCCCTCTCTGCGTTGCCACCTGTCGGTGACCCCTTGAGCATATAAAAGGAGGCCCATGCGCAACGTAGGAGAGGTTCGACCCATTCGTAACCCAGAAAAACACTATGCTCTCTCTCTCTGGAGCAAGAACACAAGATAATCAAACAAGCAGCAGTAGGGGTGTTATCTCTCCGGAGAGCTCCGAAGCTGGGTAAACTGCTCGTGTGCTTCGCCTCGATCTGCTCTTCGTGCGATCTCCGCCCCCCGCCGAACCGAAAGGGGCTCGGTCCGCCGGCCCCATAGGTGTTCATGGATCAGTTTCCCCGACATCTTTGGCGCGCCAGGTAGGGGGCGTCGAGATTGTGTGAACCTGATCCGGCGTTCACACGAGCTAGATCTTCATTCCCTTCATCAACATGCCACCGAAGAAGAAGACTTCGGCGGCAGCCGCTCCGTCCACGTCACTTCCGCCACCGTTGGAGCAAACGAATGGTGGAATGGACGCCGGCGGAAGAATGGACGTCGACGAGGAAGCTTATGATGCTGCCAGGTCCAAGGACAAGGCTGCACAAACCTCGGCGACTGTACATGTTCCGCGCCGCTCTCAGGAGGCGCAAGACCAACATCGTCATGACACTCGCAGTGCCATACGCATGATAGGCCAAGACCAAGCTGGTGGATCTCGGGGCGCTCAAGACCAGCATGCACGCCAGCGTGCTGGCACGAGCGGGGCACGGTCGCCTGGACGGGATACTGCTCCTTCTAACATAGTTAGAAGTCCGAGCACGTCCCGCTCCTCGCGCCGTCCGCCACTGCCACCCACCACTCCAGCAGAAGCTTTGGCGCGAGCTCAACTGCTCCTAGATTACCCTCCGATGTTGGACAAGATCGACGAATGAGGGCCACCATTCAGAGTCTCATCGGCTACGCCAACGGCAACACTCCACGGCGGCCGAGCGCGTCGCCGCCGCGGCAGGGTTGCCGGGCGCGAGCCGGTGGCGACGAAACGGGTGGAGGTGCAACTACCATGCAATCACCACCCCGAAGGCCAAGATCGCCGACTCGCCGGATCCACCTCGACAGTGACTCCACTGCATCGTCGGATCCACGAGCTCGTCGCGATCAGCGCCAAGTTCTTCATGATCAACAACAAGAAGACGCTCGAACCCGCATCGAGCGCCGAAGAGAAGCGCGACGTCAATCCGACAAGCGCGCTGGACCCTCTGTTGACATGCATGCGCCAGGGGAACCAGGCGATCTGCCGTACGCGGTAGGTTGCCCTGGGTTCACTCGTGAGCTGCGGCAAGTCCAGTGGCCCAGCACGAAGAACTTCAAGCCAGACGTACCGGAGAAGTACGACGGCAAGACGCATCCGTCGGAGTTCCTCAGCATCTACACCATTGCGGTGCAGGCTGCCGGGGGACGGGATGACAAGATCCTTGCCAACTACTTCCCGCTGGTGCTCAAGCCCAACGTCAGATCCTGGCTCATGCACTTGCCGGACAACTCCATATCCTCTTGGGCTGATCTGTGCCATCAGTTTGTCGGCGCCTTCACAGGCGGACACAAGCCTCATGGCCAGGAGAGTGATCTTCATCTGCTCGCCCAGAAGGAAGGACAGCCCCTGCGCAAGTACATTCAGAGATTCAGCAGTGTGCAGCACAACATCCCAGACGTCCACCCTGCTGTGATGATCAGCGCGTTCCATCAGAATGTGCGAAACCGTAGGATGCGGGAGGAAATGGCGATGTGCAAGATCAGGGACGTCAGTGAGTTATATGCACTGGCCGACAAGTGTGCACGTGCTGAGGAAGGGAGGAGACTCCCCGGAGAGAATGTAGGAGCGGGCGGATCTGAAAGTGAAGATGCTGCCCCGCGAAGGAAAAACCGACGGCGGAACAACAGGAAGAAGAAAGGCAAAGAGGTGCTAGTTGTTGAGCAGCCCGGCAATGGTGGTGGCGCCAACAAAGCCAAAGCTGGTGACTCCGGCAAGGAGGTTGCCGCGGAGGTGGCGGTCGCCGACAAGCAGGACAGCACCAACAAGCAGTATTGCAAGATCCACCGCACCAAGGGCCATGATCTCCAGAACTGTAAGAAAGTCGAGCAGCTTGTTGAGCAACAGAAAGCTGAATACGAGCGGCGCGACAAGGAGAAGGCCCAGGAAGGTGCTGGGGGATCCGGCAAGAAACGTCCTGGCCGAGGAGGACGCCGCGGCAAGGCCAAGCAGCGGCAAGGAGACAGACCACCTCGCGGCCGCGACAAGGATGAAAATGATGACGACGATGAAGACATGGATGATGAGGAGACTGATGAGCAGGAGTTCCAGAAAGCCACAGAGGTCCTGTGCGTTGACGGTGGTGCTTCTCTGCATACCTCGCACCGCCAGCTCAAGCAGTGGGTGCGGGAAGTTAATGCAGCAGAACCACCCGTCGAGTCACGCAAGCCTCTGAAATGGTCCAGCACGCCTATCATCTTTGATATTGAGGACCACCCTGATCGCATAACTGCGGTCGGGTGCTTGCTGATGTTGGTTTCACCAACAATCCGCAACCTCAAGGTCACTACGATGCTAGTTGACGGCGGGGCCGGCTTGAACCTGATCTCCTCCGCGGTGCTCCAGAAACTCCAGATCCCTGACAGCGAACTCGAAGAGACCGGTACATTTCAAGGAATCAACCCGGGAAGGAGCAAGCCGAAGGGAAAGATCATGTTCCCGGTAACATTCGGCAGCGAGCTGAACTTCAGGACTGAGAGGGTCACGTTTGATGTTGCTGACTTTCCATTACCTTACAATGGAATCCTTGGCCGTCCGGCACTCGCCAAGTTCATGGCAGCCTCTCACTATGCGTACAACGTACTGAAAATGCCAGGCCCGATAAGTGTCATCTCTGTCCCTAGCGACAAGAAGGATGCTCTTATCTGTGCCGACAAGATCTACCTGGAAGCAGCAGCCGCAGAAGAACGCAAGACACTTGCCGCTGAAGCTCCCGGAGGGAATAAGAAGATCAAGTCCGGCAAGAGCTCTGATGCCCACTCCGGTAAGCGCACCTCTTCGGAGTGCTGCGCTACCGTCGAGGACGCACCATCGAGCTCCACCGGCAAGTGTAAGAAGGCAATGGCAGCTCCACCTGAGACCAAGAAGGTGTCCGCCAAGGAGGACGGCACTGGTGGTACCTTCAGCATCAGCGCCACTCTCGACCCCAAATAGGAAAGCGCGCTCATTGCTTTCCTGTGGGCGAATGTCGACGTGTTTGCGTGGCAACCGTCTGATATCCCCGGTGTTCCCAGGAAAGTAATTGAGCACCACCTTGCCGTTTGTCCTCATGCGCGGCCCGTCAAGCAGAAAGTCAGGAAACAGGCAGTAGAGCGCCAAGAATTCATCACAGAAGAAATCAAGAAGTTGGAAGCAGCAGGCCTTGTCAGAGGAGTGCTCCATCCCACCTGGTTGGCCAATCTTGTTGTCGTGCGCAAGGCTAACGGGAAATGGAGGCTTTGTATTGACTTTACTGATGTTAATAAAGCTTGTCCCAAAGACCCATTTCCCTTGCCGCGCATTGACCAGATTGTTGACTCCACAGCCGGATGTGATTTGCTTTCATTTCTTGATGCATACTCATGATACCATCAGATCTTCATGGCAGAAGAGGATGAAGAGAAAACCGCATTTATCACCCCGTGTGGCACGTACTGCTTCGTACGGATGCCTTTCGGTTTGAAGAATGCTGGTTCAACATTCGCAAGGGTAGTCCACCACGCTTTTGAGCCGCAGATGCACAGAAATGTGGAAGCCTACATGGATGACATAGTGGTCAAGAGCAAGAACAGGGCGACCCTGATTCAAGATTTAGACGAGACATTTGCAAATCTGCGCAAGATCAACCTCAAGCTTAACCCCGAGAAGTGTGTGTTTGGAGTTCCTTCCGGCAAGCTTCTCAGGTTCTTCGTGTCTCAGCGGGGAATTGAAGCCAATCCCGACAAGATCAAGGCCATTGAGCAGATCGAAGCACCAAAGCGCGTCAAGGATGTACGAAGGCTTGCCGGTTGCGTGGCTGCTCTTAGCAGGTTTATCTCTAGATCTGCTGAGCGCGCCCTGCCATTTTTCAAAATTTTGAAAAAGGCAGGTCCAATAAAATGGACTCCGGAGGCGGAGGCTGCGCTGCAGGACTTGAAGAGATACCTGGCCTCCACTCCAACACTTGTCGCACCTAAGCCGCAAGAGAAGTTGTTGCTGTATATAGGGGCAACCAATCAAGTGGTTAGTGCTGCGTTAGTGGCGGAGAGGGAGGCAGATGATGAGCCAGCAACCACGGCAGATACATCCAGCGACAAGCAGGGGGCTTCGCCGATAAGCTCTAGTCCCGACAAAGATGGATCTGCGCAGGACCATGATAAGATGCCGAAGAGAATGGTGCAGCGTCCAGTTTACTTTGTCAGTTCCCTTCTACAGGGGGCTAGATCAAGGTACTCTGGTGTGCAGAAGTTGCTTTTCGGCCTCCTCATGGCCTCGAGAAAGCTGCGCCATTACTTCCAAGCACATGAGATCACAGTCGTCACTCGCTTTCCGCTGAAGAGGATACTGCAAAATCCAGAAGCAACAGGCAGGATTGTCGAGTGGGCGCTGGAACTGTCAAGCTTTGGCCTCAAGTTTGAGAGCACTTCAACTATCCAAAGCAGAGCATTGGCAGAGTTCATAGCAGAATGGACGCCAACACCAGATGAAGAAATTCCAGAGACGAGCATCCCCGTCAAAGAGGCAAGCAAAGAGTGGCTGATGTACTTTGATGGTGCTTTCTCGCTGCAAGGCGCCGGTGCGAGCGTGCTGCTTGTCGCGCCCACCGGAGAGCACCTCAAGTACGTAGTCCAAATGCACTTTCCCAAGGAGCAAGCAACCAACAATACTGCAGAGTATGAAGGATTGCTTGCCGGTCTCAGAATCGCAGCAGACCTTGGGATCAAGAAGCTCATTGTCAAGGGTGACTCACAGCTTGTCGTCCGCCAAGTGAACAAGAACTACCAGAGTCCATTGATGGAAGCATATGTTGATGAAGTGAGGAAGCTAGAAGAGCACTTTGACGGCCTACAGATGGAGCATATCCCAAGAGCTCAGAATGGCATTGCTGACGGCCTGTCAAAGTGCGCAGCACTAAAGTTACCTGTGGAACCAGGGATCTTTGTGCTCAAGTTGACTCAACCATCCGTAACACCATCAACTGGACAAAGCAAGAAGAGGAAGTTGGTTTCTGGTGACTACTTTCCGGCAGAGCTCCCCGAAGGCGCCGCCAAGAAATTCCCCAAGATCAACACCAAAGATGCTGAGGGGCAGTCTGCTCCGGCAAGCCTTATGGTTTGTTCGGTTGAAGCAGACGCTCCCGACAAGTTTTGCTCTGGCAAACTTGCCGGGGAACATCAAGCTCCGGCAGGGCCGCAAGTCCTTGCCGTAGAAGCGGATGTTCCCGCAGCAGCAGATGTGCCTTTAGTCCTTGTTGTCGAGCCACAAGCTCCAGCATGGGCATAGCAGATTGGCCATTTCCTTCAGACAGGAGAACTTCCCAAAGAGCAGGAAGAAGCGGAAAAAGTAGCCCGACAGTCAAGTATGTACCAGTTTGTCGATAGCATACTGTACAGAAGAAGACTCAACGGTGTGAAATTGAAGTGTATTTGCCGGGAAGATGGACAAAAGCTGTTGGCAGAGATACATGGAGGCATATGTGGCCACCACATTGGCGCAAGAGCACTTGCCGGCAAGGTTTCTTTTGGCCGACAGCCCTCCAGGATGCAACTGCACAAGTAACCAAGTGTGAAGCGTGCCAGTTCCACTCCAAACAGATACACCAGCCAGCTCAAGCTCTCCAGATGATCCCTTTATCCTGGCCATTTTCGGTCTGGGGGCTCGATATCCTCGGCCCTTTCCCCCGAGCTGTCGGGGGCTTTGAGTACTTGTACGTCGTAATCGACAAGTTCACAAAGTGGCCGGAAGTGCAGCCAGTGAGGAAGGTGATAACACAGTCAGCAGTCAAGTTCTTCAGGTCAATTGTTTACCGTTTCGGGATCCCTAACAGGATCATCACCGACAACGGCACGCAATTCACGAGCCGCACCTTCATGCAGTACGTCCAAGACCTTGGCGCCAAGGTCTGCTTCACTTCTGTTGCTCATCCGAGAAGCAACGGTCAAGCAGAGAGGGCAAATGCTGAAGTGCTGCACGGGCTCAAGACCAGAACTTTTGACAAGCTGCGCAAGTGCGGAAGAAACTGGATCGAGGAGCTGCCGGTGGTTCTTTGGTCGATCAGAACGACGCCAAATCGAGCCACTGGCCAGACACCTTTCGCTCTAGTCTATGGAGTAGAGGCAGTTCTCCCCACGGAACTCGTATACGGATCGCCTCGAGTGCTCGCTTATGATGAGCTTGAGCAAGAACAGCTGCGACAAGATGACGCGCTGCTCCTTGAGGAAGATCGTTTTCAGGCTGCTGTACGAGCTGCTTGATACCAGCAAGCTTTGCGCCGCTACCATAGCCGCAAAGTTAAGGCCAGAAGCATTGAGGAAGGCGACCTTGTTCTTCGGCGCGTTCAGTTCGCCAAGAATTCCAACAAGTTGACGCCGAAGTGGGAAGGCCCTTATCGGGTGAGACGAGTCACAAGGCCCGGCGCTGTCCGCCTTGAGACCGAAGATGGCATTCCGGTGAGCAACTCCTGGAACATAGCACATTTTCGTAAGTTTTTCCCATAGGGCGCGGTTGCCGGAACCCCGTTCCGGCAACCACCTTTTGTACAAGTCTTGCCGCTGTTGCATGTAATCCTTTGTACAAAGCCGGGCGCAGATCCCGTGCATAAATAGAACCCCATGTGCTCCGCACAACTTGTCCATTTCATGCATTAGTTTCTTTCTTGCATGTGTTATCTGACACTTTGTGCAGTACCTACAGCCGGTAAGCAATAACAAGCCGAAGGGCTCCATATTATTATTTTCTCTTCTTTCTTCTTTTCAATAAAGGAAAAGAAGGTTCCCTCGCACACAAGTTTTCCGGGGGGGAAGGAGAAGATTGTGGTATGGACCAGGCGTCGTTCAAGCAAAGTTTTGCCTTGCCGGGAAGCAAACGACAGAAAAGCTAAGTTGCCAAAGTTTGAGCAATCAGTTTTTAAATTTTTGAGTTATTTTCCTCGAACGACCCTGCTTTGTATGGAAAACCTGTGCGCGGAGGAACCAACTCGTGGCTAGTTGCGCCCTTACTTTGTTTCGAGTCCTCTCAACAACTTAAGTGTGCTGCATCTACTCGCGACAAGGTTTCTTGTCGGAAGCAGCGCCGCCAGCAGGCTGCTGAAGTTCCGCACTCAGCGCTCGCGGCTCGGGTGCCTGCGCCGACAAGTTCCCTAGAAGCGTAGGGTAAAAACATACAAAGGAAGGAATCTAGTAGAGGAAATAACATAGAAATTGATAACAGAAATAAAGTTATATTACAAGATAACTTGTCGCAGCTCTAACAGACTGTTTTCATAACATGATTAGCAGCAACAAGGGAAAAGAAGAAATGGGCGGCCTAGTCTACGTGTCCGCCCTCGACCCTCTTGATCTCGCTCACCTTGTCCACAATGGGTGCGACAAGGGCCTTGAGTGCGTCCCGATCGGCGTCTGGCGGCAAGGACTTGAGGACGTTGGTGAAGCTGAGGCCTGGATTGCGGAAGGCCACCTTCATCAGCACCTTCTGGAGAACCCCGGCGCAGATTTTGCGCGACTCGTTGGCCAGCTTCTTTGGGATCTTTTCCCGGAGCCGCTGGAGTGCCGTCGCCACACCCTTGAAGAACAGGCTGAGCTTGGCGCTGGGTTGGAGATTCTCGTCGGAGGGATACCCAAAGTCCTCCATCCCCAGCTGCGCCAGCTCCTCGTTGATGACTGCGGCAATATTCACCAGACCCTCGGTCCAGTGCTCCACAGTGTCTCTGAACGAGTTCTGGGTAACTGCGATGCTCTCCAGCAGCGCCTTGTCAGCTTTGACCTTCTCCGACAAGGTTTTCTCCCGCTCCTTGGCGGCCTCCAGCGTCTGCATCAGCGTGGCCAGCTTCAACTCCAGGTCCGCATTGGAATCCTTGGCAGCGCTGAGCTCCTTGCCCCTCTCAGCGAGAAGACCTTGCAGCTCACCGTGGCCGGGAGCATCCTTCTCACGCTCACGCTTGAGCGCGGCAAGCTCCTCGCCGCTCTTCCCGATATTGGCCTCCAACTGCGCCACCTTCTCCTCCAGCTCTTTCTTGGCGGCCTCTGCGATCGCGGCAGCGTCCTTTGCTTCCTTGAGCGACCCACCAAGTGCTTGCTCGCGCTCGGCGAGCTCCTCCTCGTAGTTGTCGAGGTTGGCCTTCCGCTGCACCAATTCTCCTTCTCGCGCGCACTGCTTCTCGGCGGCCAGCCTTTGTTCCTCCTCAGCTTCGGCCTTCTCGAGAAGGAAGGCCGTGCACTCCTCGTCGAGCCGCTCCCGCTCCTGTGCCAGGGACCGGAGAGTTTCTTGATTGTGGCCTCGGAGCTCCTCCGCGCGCTTCTCCATATCCACTCCCGCCTTCACGACAAGCGCTTCTCGGGAAGCCAGTTTGGCTTGTCGGGCGCGGTAGAGTGACAGCAGCTTCCGCAACAGCTGCTCCTCCTCAGGCTCGCCACTGCTGCTGCTGGGCGCGTTGACCAACGACAGTCCAGTAGAGGCGAGCACCTCCCCATCAAAAGTTTCCCCCTCGACCGGCGCCCTGGAGCTCGACGCTCAGGGTAGCTTGATGAAGATACCGTCGCCGGCCTTCAAGTAGGCGCCGGGCTGGGGCTCCTCAGAGCCCGGCCCCGCAGCAGCGGCAGAAGGATCGGCGGTCGGCGCAACGCCTGGCGCTCCTGCGGCCTCAGGGTCGTTAGTGCGATCGCTTGACCCCTCGCCGGCTTCTGCGGCGGCAGCCTTGGCGGCCTCCTCGCCGGCGGTCTCACCAGCACCGACCCCTTCCTCGTCGGCGCCCTCTGTCTCCATTGGCTCAGCAGCAGATGGGTCTGAGGAACGAAGAAGGGAGAAAAATCAATCAAAAATCCAAGAGAAGAAAATCAGAAGAAGAAGAACCCAAGGGAAAGTTTTTGGACAAGTGAATTACCTGTGCCAAGATCTGCAGTTGCGGTCTCGGCCGCCGCAGGATCGACGGTGCTGCCCCTTGCCGGAGAGTTCTCCCTTGCCGGAGAGCGCTCCCTTACCGGGAACCCCTCCCTTGGCGGCGTAGTCGAAGCAGATGGCACTTCGGGACCAGCTTCCGGGCGCTCCTGATGCGGCTGCTCTGCTCCTACACAAATCAACAAGCAAGATATCAACAAAGGAAAAAAGCACTCATGAGCGCCCGACAGCAGAAAGCTAACTATGAACTTACACTGGGGGCTGCTTTGAGGAGTGGTTGCCGGGTCCGTCAAGGTGGTCTCGGACCCACCCCCTGCCGACACGGTGGGGTCATCTTCGATGACAATCACCGCGGCCTTGGCCCTCTTCGCCGCTCTCTGGGCCAGCGTCCTGAAAAGAAAGGAGTCCAGATTGAAGCAAGTCAGATACAAGATAAAAACATCAAAATTGAAGAACTACAAGAGCACCAAAGAAACTTACTCTTCTTCCTCCTCGTCGGAGCTGAGCGTGGAAAGATCAAAATCCGGCTCCCCTCTGGTGCGGCGAGGCGGAGGAGTAGGATCCCTTGCCCGCTTGGCGGGGGCGATGGCGGTGGCCCGGGAAGATCCCCCTCCAGTTGCCGCTGCTGCGTGAGGCGCTCCCGCGGCAACATTGCTTGCCACGGTAGAGCATGTCGCACGGCTCGGCGGCTGTTGACCCGGCTGCCGCCCCGCTACGTCCGCGGCCCTGCGAAGACGCCTCCTTGGCGGGGCCGGGGGCTCTGCCTACGGCAAGCTTTCTGAAGGCTCGGGCTCTTCCTCGCCGGCCTCGCTCGGCTCGGCTTCAGAACCGGCAGGCTCTTCCTCACCAATGAACTCTGCGCGCTCGGCAAGGTTTGCCGCTTCTGTCGCCTCCGCCTCCTCCACAGTGAACCCGAACACGCCCGCGGCAGCTGCGGCCGCAACCTCTTCCGCCCTAGTGGCGATGCGCTGCAGCTCCTCGTCGGTGGTGTCACGGGTGAGGCTCTTCTGCTCGTCAGCGTGGACCGGCACTTCTTCCAAATTGTCGAAGAACGCTTGCACGACGTCATCCGCAGGCTCTTGCCAAGTTGGAACGATTCCGTGTGAATCGCACAACGACATCATGGCGTGGATCCGGTCAAGCGAAGAATTATTGCACAATGGAATGACGCCCCTCGGCAGCGTGAATGGGTGCTGGGGGTCACGTTTGAACAACTCCAGGAGCATTGCATCCAGCTCCAAGACGGTGAAGTTGTAGTTGAGGCCCGGCCGCAGCCTCATGATGTCCGCCGAGTTCTTGAATTCCCAGGCGGGCCTCCCCCTCTCCTGCAGGGGGGCGATGCGGCGGCGGAGGAAATCTGCGCCTACAGCGCCTACAGTGAGCCCAGCAAGCCTGAGGCGAAGGGTCCTAGTAATGGCGATCTTCAGCCTCTCGTCTTCCGGGGCCACGTTGCTCCAGTCATTGCCGCGCACTATTGGAGCTTGGCGCACGGCGGTGAAGGGCTGCGGATTCTCCTCGACGATCCAGCACCACTCCACTCTCCACTCATCCCACTTGCTGCGGAGCTCACCCTCCAAGTACGCCTCCTTCTTGCCGACTCTCGAGATCCACGCGATCCCTCCGGCAAGCGGCTCTCCTCTCTCTACCCGAGGTATGAAGAAGTGGCGGAAAAGGGCAACATTGGGGTGGACTCCGACAAAGTTTTCGCACAAATGTGCGAAAACTGCCATGGTCAGAACGGCGTTGGGGGTGAAATCAAGGAGGCGGAAGCCGTAGGTGTTCATGATATCGCAGAAGAACTCCGAGAAGGGTGGGCAGAGCCCGCAATAGAAGAACAGCGCGAAGAATGGGTACCCGTTTGGAGCCAGTTCCGAAGCAGCGGCCGGGAGTACCCTCGTGCACGGATGCGCCCGCGTCTCCGTCGCCCAAAATAGGTAGAAGTACTCCCTCAGCTCCTTCACGCCGAGCTGGGGGGAGAAGATCGCCCGCTCCTTCCGCAGCGCCGCGAGCCGCTGTGCCTCGGCCGACTTCACGCCCTTTCCCTTGTCGGCTTTCGGAGCCATGGCGGAGGTGGTGGGGGAGGTCGACGGCGTTGGTGATGCTGGTGGCAATGGGAGGCGGAGCGTTGCTCTCTCGGCTTCGAGAAGAAGGGGGGAGGAGCGGCGGAGGTTCGTGAAGATGGAGTAGTAGCAACCAGCGAGGGGGAACAAACTGCCCCTGTTTCCTCTGCTTATAAAGAGGGACGGGGCGGACGTTTCGCCCTTCCGAATAAAGAACCACCCACGATCTCTCCCACGACGCTGCATTCAACACATGCCGTTAGGGGAGAGCGCAGTGGATACGGAGCGAGATTCAGCGTGGCCCAGTCCGCATGTGCCCGTGCCGTGTCTTGGGCCTGGCCCAACAGCGCTCGGCACCGTGTCTGGCCCAGGCCCGGGGGCTCCTGTCGGTGTACTAGAATAGGGGTACCCTAGTACCCCGAACTTGTGCACGGGCAGTTGCAGCACCCCGCGGCAAGGCTTGCCGGGAGAACGCCAAGATCCTCCGTGGTTCCCTTGGAGCCATTCAAGAACAAAGTATTTAAGCTCAGGAGACAAGGC
Source organism: Triticum dicoccoides (assembly GCF_002162155.2). Classification (NCBI taxonomy): domain Eukaryota; kingdom Viridiplantae; phylum Streptophyta; class Magnoliopsida; order Poales; family Poaceae; genus Triticum; species Triticum dicoccoides. The sequence continues at coordinate 306,590,561 of NC_041392.1, read as the reverse complement.
CCCGGCAAGAGGAGCTTGCCGGGAAGGCCAACCAAGGCACGCCAAGGAACTTGCCGCGACGCGCCACGCGCTCCGGCAAGGCAACAAGGCCCCGGCAAGAGGAGCTTGCCGGGAAGACCAACCAAGGTACCTCGAGGCCCGATGAGCGACAAGCTTCCGGGCCCGACAAGATAACAGCAGCGGCAAGGCGCTTGCCGCGGCAGGCAGCCACTCTGTGGCCACGCTCCAGCGCATCCACCAACGTGTCGCCCTGGGGGCCTCTCCAGGCGCGCGTGGCGGGAGGCTGTGCAGCCAGCGGTGGCAGTGGCATGCGAAGCTGAAAAGATCGCCATCGTGGCGAACGGTGGCGCCCCTAACGGTCCTTTTCTGCACTGTTTGGGCGACCCAGATGGGCATTTAATGCCCTTGTCCCCTGCCGTCAGGGTTAGGTAGGGTGCACTGTACAAGTAACTGTACCAACCACCCCACTTTTTACATTTGTACCCTTCTCTGCGTTGCCACCTGTCGGTGACCCCTTGAGCATATAAAAGGAGGCCCATGCGCAACGTAGGAGAGGTTCGACCCATTCGTAACCCAGAAAAACACTACGCTCTCTCTCTCTGGAGCAAGAACACAAGATAATCAAACAAGCAGCAGTAGGGGTGTTATCTCTCCGGAGAGCTCCGAAACTGGGTAAACTGCTCGTGTGCTTCGCCTCGATCTGCTCTTCGTGCGATCTCCGCCCCCCGCCGAACCGAGAGGGGCTCGGTCCGCCGGCCCCATAGGTGTTCGTGGATCAGTTTCCCTGACAGCTATACTACTAAGTATTAACCATGCTCTTATACACCTAGATGGAGGGATTAAATTAGGATGAGTTGGAAGGGGGCAGAGGAGATGTAAGAAATGGTTCATCATACTCCCTTTGTCTAGGTGTATAAGTCATCTTAGGTTGTGCATCGTGACGAAGAAGGAGGGGATAACGAGAGAACTTAATGTTCTTTTGCTAATTAATAGCATTGCATGCAATGAACTAACCATTGCATGTCATGTTTGGTAGTCTCAAGTCATTGAAAGCATGCACGACCCACATCTCTTATTGGTTGATATGTCATGAAACAAGAAACGAGTAGGGAGTTAATGTACCGTGCCTAAGTGTTTTGGGATTATTTGGTTTTCATAAGGTTGGTCATAATGGGAGTATCATAAGCTGTATCATGCATGCCAATTAGACTTTTTGGATGATGTGGCACACAATTAAATGAGGAAAGAGAGGGTATGGTATCATATCATGATACTGTATAATATTAAATGTTGTACTACTTTTTGTCATGCATGAAAATTAATAAGGCAACCAAGATACTAACTTATGATACTATGCATTACGGAGGTAGTATCATATGCATGATACTAGTATATGATACTTCCCATTACAACCAGCCTAAGGTGACTTACACACCTAGATGGAGGGAGTAAGTCTTTCACCATCATTGTAGTAAAAGTTCTCAACTAATCTCATAAATGGCAAGCGAGAACTCTAATGGAGCAAAATCATACATGGAAGATTCTAGACTAAACCATAAATGGATACACTTTTATTCAACTGAAATACTCTAATAGAGCAAGATCATGCATGTAAGCTTCTATACTATATAAATAAGAAGTCTCGACATGCTTAGACAGTGGATTACTTTGAGCGAAGACTAATGATGAATATTTGACTTGGTAATGCATATGACCAAGTGAACCTCCTTGGAGTCCCTGTGCACCATATTGGGGTGAAAATCATACCAGGCGTCTTCCATGTCCAAATTGCCGGGAACGGAGTAGCTCGGCACAGTCCCAATCAACGTGATGGAGGCGGCATGGGCGCCCTCATACCTCGGAGGGGCAGTAACGGTGAGCACACACCTATACACTGGCCTTGTGTCAGCGTCAGCGGTGGTTCCCCTAAAGCACAATACAGAGATGGGGCGGCGGCCTGCGCGGGCCTTGCCGGTGCCCACGGCCAAGAGGAAGTCATTATCGTCCTCCTCCGAGACTAGCAGGCAGCAGTGATCCTCCAGTAACTCTGGCACGGCGAATGGGTAGCACGTCTCATACTTGATGTTCACTGCCGCGGGCTAGTAGTGATTGACAGATGGTGCCATGAGGTGATGCATGAGGCTCGCCATCGAGCCCTCAAATGGCGGCGTGCACTCATAGTAGTAGCAGGGTGTGTGCGCGCATCTGGAACTATGCTGCGCTAGCGAGTGTTGGTCGACGTACCTCTCGCAGCCTAAAGTCTTGTAGACGCAGGGCACCTTGTAGGCATCTCCTAGGCCATCCATGAAACGGGAGTGGATATAGGGCATGTTGCGCCCTCTGAATGGAGCGCAGGAGGGAGTGGTTGTAGGGGACGTTGCGCCCGCCGAATGGAGCACAGGAGTAACACACGAAGCAATAGATGGTCTCCTTACTAGTACTCCCTAGTCTCTACTCTTATAAAAAACCGAGTTGGTGATGATGGTGTGCCTGCAATCTTGTAATATGGACTGTCCGATCTATATCTGACGGATAGAAAGCAAACTATGATAATTTTACAAAAGATACTCGCACCTCTCTCCACATTTACAGATAAGGCCTTGCCTCGTTCATCCTTATCAGCCACAACCTCATTGCTGAGCAATTGAAAAAGGAAGTCTCTGGAACAATCTGGCATGGTGGCCGCTGCCGGCACCGCCCATCCCCATGCCTCCGCCCAGTCTGACAACCAGTCACCACCACGCCCCACTCCTCCTCACCTTATCTCTCATCTTTCTCAAGATATCATTTTTGATGAAATTCTCAAGATACCATTTTTCTAATAAAATTCTCTAGATATGATTAGTTTTTACACATGGGATTACTCCTACATGGGTTAATCACAATAGGTGTGTTGTAAAAAATGCATCTTGATGTTTCGTGCAATGCACGGGCATCTTGCTAGTGTGCATATAATTCCAAACACCACATAGACATGATCTTTGACCATTTTACAACTATGTTAGTATCATTGTTAGTGGTTAGACGGTGCAAGTTATAGCCCCGGGTGTTTGAACATTTTTTAGTAATGATATCTGGCGATTGTTCGCCATGAGCTCAATCCCGGCGAATCCCAGGTAACCATCAGATTTCCATCCGATGGTGGCCTGTTTTTAAGTCATAGTATTTGACAAAACCACCACCCTTTCATACATACTGTAACCACATCGCGGGCCTTTACAACTGCCAGGTCTCTTAGCGAACGTTTGTTGGGGATTGGAGTTAGCACTGATGGCGGTTCGTAGTCGTTCCACGCTCGGGCATTAAAGTTTGTAACTATTTTAGAATATACTACTCCTCCGGTGCTAGTAGTAGAGAAGAGTCCTACTCCACTATATGCAAACTAGGGCATAGTAGTAGGTATTGTAGGGAGTACAAGTACTGCGATCACTCAAGCAAGTTTTCTGGCATCGATCTGACCCTATGTTGCTCGATGTGTCTCTAACTAAAGCGGTGTCCTGTTGTCATCATCAATTGTCCACTTCCCGCAGCACATATTCTCTTATCCATCTTCGTCTGCACATAATCTTCCAATCTTCCATCCCCGCTAAGGCGCCTCCCCCCTCTTTCAAAACCCAAGCACTAACAATGGCAGAACCGGGTAGCGTCCGCCGAAAGAGTGGCTGGGATTTTCTCCCCACATAGGTAATCAAGCTCATTGTTTTGCGTGTGGACAATCTCAATACCATGCCGCTCGCGGCGTGCTCATCGGGGCTATACCGTTTGCTCAAAGCCTTTAGGCCAAAGCTTTTTAAGCCAGCTCCTTGCTTGCCGATGTCGGCTGATCTTCAGAAACAGCGTGTCACGTAGCATAACAATCATAGGGCGGCGAGAATCAACCCCCTCGACTAAGATCCGATCCCCGTCACCCTCAACTACATTAACTGTATGTACTGGGTCGGCATGAACACGTCTTGGATGGCGCTCATCGACGGTCGCGACAGCTGGATGCTCGTGGAGGTCAAGACCCGGCGATTGATCCCCTTCCTTTGATTAACACTACACTGGTTTGGCACTGTGGCCTAGAATACACGGAATCTTACAGTAGCCAACATGATACCCAAGTTTGATTTGCTCAAGGTTGTAATCTGCCAAGTGCCCACAAGTTCTGTGAATTATAAGGACTTCAGGCTAATTGCGTTTTTCAACCGCGGTCTCGCCTATTTGACAGGTCGCTGCGCTAAGTGGATAAATTTGGACGTCCATCGCGGGATCATACATCCTCCATGGTTCCCTGATGCCATTGAATACAAGGGCTTCATTTACACTATGGACTCCTTCTATGGTTGTACGTATTGCTCGCCTACTCCAGTCATCGCTACAAATGGTTGTTACAACAGTATGTTAATTTCCTATGATATCATGATGGCTTGCTTATATTACTGTCAACATTTACTGAAAAAATATTCATGCTCATACCATGTTGTTCTTAAGATTGACTACAGTACGAGCCCCATTTTATTTGACTCCAACTTGATAAGATGTTGTAGGCCGCCTGGTGTCCCTACCCTTCCTAATCTGAGAACCTTTCAAAGAAAAGCAACATGGCAGTTGCAGGTTGTTCCTGGCTCGATCAGACGATGGCGAATGATTGATGATCGTTCGCACGTACCGGACATGTTGTTTCGAGGAATACAATCACAGTCACTTCAAGGTGTTTGAGCAGGATCCCAGTTTCTCCGGGCCTTTAGGCATTTTTGATTGGAGGATGGTAAGTAGCCTTGGTACACGCTCTCTGTTTCTTGGACTGAATTATCCGATTAACCAGGAGATAACCAACAGCAAGGATCATGATGGCAGCGCAGTTTCGTTCATCAAGAAAAACTGTGTGTACACAGCGTACCATGCGTCTCTCCATACACCATACCCTGATATGTGTTGCCTTGCTCTACAGCCCAAAGTAGGACAGAGGGTCGCAAGTATCAGACTTCGACCTGCTAGCTGGAGTTTCCCCCGTCAGGAACCCATCTGGTTCAAGCTGTCAGCCAATCGCCACAGCCTAATAAATAGTAACGTCTAACTGAGCCAGTTAGTTATATGCTACACTTGGTGTAGTAGGATCTTTATTTGCTTTGATGCATACACTTGTTCTTTTTTAGACCTTTTGTAATGATGGCTCATGTTTGGTTCAGAAGAGAGAGCTGCGTCTTTACTCTTCTGGCCTGCTTACTGCTTCTCTTGCACCCAAAGTCCTGGTTGCTGTTGCTGATGTTTTCAATGTACATTTCGTCTGTTGGTTGAATCAATGTGTTGTTAGAACGACAAACACAATGTTTTGGAAGTCGTTGCACTGTATGATCCTTTAGTGCCCTGTACGTAATCCTGGCAATAGTTTGGACTAAAACTTAGTTCTTGGATTGATTTTGATTTGGTTTCTATAGGTTTGGTCTCTACTGGTTTGAGATGGAAACCAATTTGGTTTGGTTTGGGTTGTGCCTAAGAATGGACTAGATAGTTCAAAATAAGTGCAAACTATGGTTTGAGACCAAATGAATTGACTAGTCTGAGACGCTGCTTCCCCCTCTGCCAAACTTCTGAGACGCCATCGAACTTTGCTACTTCTACCCACACACGCTACAAGACGATTCATGTGCATACGTATTCTATACATGGCAAGACGTGTAGTATGGCTACAGAACTGATGAACCTGCTTGTGTGCTAGCTTCCTTGTGCTAGCTTTGCACTCGTTCGTGTTTGCTCTCGGGAGGATCCAAGCTTCGGTGCTTTAAATCGAACAACCATTGAGGACGACTGGAGCCCGTCCTCTCCATGTCTGATCTAATTCATGACGTGCCTTATCATAGGCTTTGTCCATTGTTTGAACCAGTGAGTTCAATCCAAAAGTTGGAAACGGTTTGGACTGGGTTGGATGAAGAGCATATATAGTTCGGTTTGGTCTAGATTCTAGCTGAAAATATCTGGGTTCGTTTGGTTTGGATGTGCTTCGTGTATTCCTATAGATTGGACTAGTTTTAGTTTGTATCTCAAACTATTCCCAGGTTAACCCGTACATAGCACATAGTATTTTTGGTACGGAACACATTTTCCACTTGTCGATAACATGCAGCCCATTGATGAAGGCCCAATAGAGGAGCCCATAATTAACTGGAAGGGAGGCTCTCACATGAATCCAGCCCAGGTACATGCTCATGGTCCCCTAAACATAAATAAGTAAATAAATAAATGAATAAATGAATAAAGCTAAATGCTGATGCACCAGTTCTTTAAATTCATGATTTGAGAAGTCAAATTTTCACAGGAGGATATTATTTCCTATGAGAGTGTCATTACATTCAGTCGATATTATTCTTAGGCAAAGATAGTGACCAGTCTTTCTTCTCCCACCATTTTCTTCCTGCAACTAGTGGACCCATGTAAATCATAGTCAACGTCGTAAATAGTTCCGGTCCATTATTATTTTTCGATAAGAATGCCCAACACATTGGCGACACCACTTTATCCGAGGGCTTTTGAATGTCCTCCGACTTGGTGCGCTTGCCGCGCTACCGCCGTCCAGCTCTGTCAACATTGTGAATCAGGAGAGGACTATAGTTGTGAGTATGACAGTACGGACCCACCAGGTCCACTCCTAAACACAAGCAAGTGCCTCTTTCACTACTCAGATGCACCCCTCGTTTTTTTACTCTAATCCACCCTCCTGATATCTGGGACCCACATCATTATCAACATATTGTCAATTAGCGATAGAATTGCACAACTTTTTTTGAGGATTTGTTCGGAGGAGCAGGCAATAAACTGGGTTGTGCGGTCTCTATGGCCCGTCTAACAACATGACCAGCCCAGCAGTTTTTTCTTTGGAAAAATAGGTAGCCCACTATTTCTTTTTGAAGAGTACCCAAGCTAGCCCTATTTTTTCTCTGACTTACTGGGTTGTAAATCTTTCAAGACAAGGAGTGATGCATTCTGGCCTGGCCAAAGAGTATGGGCAATATATCTTAAAAGTAATATGAAAGGGGTTGCTAATTCCAAAAAAATTATAGCAAATGGGCAATTAGTTTTATTTTTTGTATTTGTTCTTCACTGATATTTTATATTTCATTGGATTTTAACATGACATAGTACTACTTTATTTTTAAATTTGTTTTTGTATGGCTACTATTTTTTGGATTAAGAATATTTTGTTCCCCGGCAAAAATATATGAATTTTTAAAAGTTCGCACATTTTTTGTTTCAAATTTTAACCCTGGGACTGACCATAAAATGGGCAGCAATTCTAATAATGGAAAATGGGATGCAATAAATTCCATATGAGTTAGCAAATGGGCAGTAAATTATAAAAATAATAGCAAATGGGTTGTACAGGCCATAGATTTTGAGGCTGGCTTGTTTACGCAAGGCTTTGTCAGTCAACACACGATTCTAGCAGCAGTGACTATTAGATGTCCATCCAACGGCCGATGTGCTTCATCAATCTCTGATCTTCCTGCCCCAACCGCCTAAACCAGTGCTGGCGGGACTGCGTGCTCCCTCCTCTTATGGCCAGCTGTGATGCCGCGCAGGCTTCACCGGCCCACCCTACTCCCTCCGCTGGCCTGGCCATCCCTCTACCCACCCACACCTCTTGTTATTCTCTGGTGACGGTAGCCTCACGCCACGGCCGAACCAGTCAATCGTCATACTCTCCTCAGCGTGGGCATCCATTGTTGTATCTTTTCCGGCTTCGGGTCATTCCATTCCTAGGCCTCACCGTTGTCCACCGCGTTGGTGCTCTAGGCGCGGCGTGCTCAACATTCAATAAACGACAGCCATCGGAATAGGGATGTACATGGAGAGGCTAACAGTAGGGACCCCCGTGTTCCATGGCCACACGCAAGCAACTACCTGATACGTCTCCAACGTATCTATAATTTTTGATTGCTCCATGCTATATTATCTACTATTTTGGACTATATTGGGCTTTATTTTCCACTTTTATATTATTTTTGGGACTAACCTATTAACCAGAGGCCCAGCCCAGAATTGCTGTTTTTTTGCCTCTTTCAATGTTTCGGAGAAACGGAATATCAAACGGAGTCCAAACGGAATAAAATCTTCGGGAACGTGATTTTCTCACCGAACGTGATCCAGGAGACTTGGACCCTGCTCCAAGGAACAAAAGAGGCGGTCATGAGGGTGGCCCCCCCCTAGGGCACGCCCCCTGCCTCTTGGGCCCCTCAGTGCTCCTCCGGCGTACTTCTTCCTCCTATATATACACACGTACCCCCAAACGATCAGAACAGGAGACAAAAACCTAATTCCACCGCCGCAACTTTCTGTATCCACGATATCCCATCTTGGGGCCTGTTCCGGAGCTCCGCCGGAAGAGGTCCGTCATCACGGAGGGCTTCTACATCATCATCATAGCCTCTCCGATGAAGTGTGAGTAGTTTACCTCAGACCTTCGGGTCCATATTTAGTAGCTAGATGGCTTCTTCTCTCTCTCTTTGAATCTCAATACAAAGTTCTCCCCCTCTCTTGTGGAGATCTATTCGATGTAATCTTGTTTTTGCGGTGTGTTTGTTGAGATCGATGAATTGTGGGTTTATGATCAAGTATATCTATTAATAATATTTGAATCTTCTCTGAATTCTTTTATGTATGATTGGTTATCTTTGCAAGTCTCTTCGAATTATCCATTTGGTTTGGCCAACTAGATTGGTAGTTCTTGCCATGGGAGAAGTGCTTAGCTTTGGGTTCGATCTTGCGGTGTCCTTACCCAGTGACAGAAGGGGCAGCAAGGCACGTATTGTATCGTTGCCATCGAGGATAACAAGATGGGGTTTATTTCATATTGCATGAATTTATCTCTCTACATCATATCATCTTGTTTAAGGCGTTACTTTGTTTTTAACTTAATACTCTAGATGCATGCTGGATAGCGGTCGATGAGTGGAGTAATAGTAGTAGATGCAGAATCGTTTCGATCTACTTGTCATGGTTGTGATGCCTATATACATGATCATGCCTAGATATTCTCATAACTATGCTCAATTCTGTCAATTGCTCAACGGTAATTTGTTCACCCACCGTAGAATACTTATGCTCTTGACAGAAGTCACTAGTGAAACCTATGGCCCCCGGGTCTATTCTCATGATATCAATCTCCATTACTTTAATCTTGTTTTGCTTTTTAATTGCCTTTACTTTTTACTTTGCATCTTTATACCAAAAATACCAAAAATATTATATCTATCAGATCTCACTCTCGTAAGTGACCTGAAGGGATTGACAACCCCTAATCGCGTTGGTTGCGAGTAGCTATCGTTTTGTGCAGGTACGAGGGACTTGAGCATGGCCTCCTACTGGATTGATACCTTCGTTCTCAAAAACTGAGGGAAATACTTACGCTACTCTGCTGCATCATCCCTTCCTCTTCGGGAAAAACCAACGCAAGCTCAAGATGTTGCAAGAAGGATTTCTGGCGCCGTTGCCGGGGAGTCTACGCAAAAAGTCAACATACCAAGTACCCATCACAATCCCTATCTCTCGCATTACATTATTTGCCATTTGCCTCTCATTTTCCTCTCCTCCCAATTCACCCTTGCCGTTTTATTCGCCCTCTCTCTCTCTCTATCCTCCCTCTCTATTTGCCTCTTTTGCCCGTTTGCTTTTTGTTTGCTTGTGTGCTAGTTTGCTTGTTTGTGACTATGGCTCAAGATACCACCAAATTGTGTGACTTCACCAATACCAATAATAATGATTTCCTTAGCACTCCGATTGCTCCTCTTACTGATGCTAAATCTTGTGAAATTAATGTTGATTTGTTGAATCTTGTTATGAAAGATCAATTCGCCGACCTTCCTAGTGAAGATGTCGCTACTCATCTGAATAGCTTCGTTGATTTATGTGATATGCAAAAGAAAAAAGATGTCAACAATTATGTCGTTAAATTGAAGCTATTTCCTTTTTCGCTTAGAGATCGTGCTAAAGCTTGGTTTTCGTCTTTGCCTAAAAATAGTATTGATTAATGGAACAAGTGCAAATATGCTTTTATCTCTAAGTATTTTCCTCCCGCTAAGATCATCTCTCTTAGAAACGATATTATGAACTTTAAACAACTTGATCATGAACATGTTGCACAAGCTTGGGAGAGAATGAAATTAATGATACGTAATTGCCCTACTCATGTTTTGAATTTGTGGATGATTATACAAAAATTTTATGCTAGATTGAATTTTGCTTCTAGAATTCTTTTAGATTCGGCCGCGGGAGGCACTTTTATGGAAATCACTTTAGGATATGCTACTAAACTCCTAGATAATATTATGGTTAATTATTCTCAATGGCATACTGAAAGATCTTCTAATAAAAAAGTGCATGCGATAGAAGAAATCAATGTGTTCAGTGGAAAGATGGATGAACTTATGAAGTTATTTGCTACTAAGAGTGTTTCTTCTGATCCTAATGATATGCCTTTGTCTACTTTGATTGAGAATAACAATGAATCTATGGATGTGAATTTTGTTGATAGGAATAATTTTGGTAACAACGCTTATAGAGGGAATTTTAATCCTAGGCCATATCCTAGTAATCCTTCTAATAATTATGGGAATTCCTACAACAACTCTTATGGAAATTATAATAAGATGCCTCTGAATTTGAGAATAGTGTTAAAGAGTTTATGAATTCACAAAAGAATTTTAATGCCTTGCTTGAAGAGAAATTGCTTAAAGTTGATGATTTGGCTAGGAACGTTGATGGAATTTCTCTTGAGATTGATTCTTTAAAGCTTAGATCTATTCCTCCTAAGCATGATATCAATGAGTCTCTCAAAGCCATGAGAATTTCCATTGATGAGTGCAAGGAAAGAACCGCTAGGATGCGTACTTCCAAAGATGCCTTTATTAAAGCGAGTTCCTCCAATTCCTATGACAATCAAGATGAAGCTCTAAAATTTATTGATGTGTCCCCTATTAAATCTTTATTTTGCAATATGAATCTTGATGAAACTGAATATGATCTTCCTTTACCTAGAAGGCATTCTAAAAATTCGGAGTATTTAGATCTTAATGATGAAATTGACGAAAGTGGGATTGAAAGAAATAAAAATCTAGATGTTGCTAAAGCCACTATATTGGATTTCAAGGAATTTAATTATGAAAGTTGTTCTTTAATTGATTGTATTTCCTTGTTGCAATCCGTGCTAAATTCTCCACATGCTTATAGTCAAAATAAAGCCTTCATCGAACATATTGTTGATGCCTTGATGCAATCTTATGAAGAAAAACTTGAGTTGAAAGTTTCTATCCATAGAAAACTCTATGATGAGTGGGAAACAACTATTAAAATTAAAATTAAAGATCATGAGTTTTATGCTTTGTGTGATTTGGGTGCTAGTGTCTCTACTATTCCCAAGACTTTGTGTGATTTACTAGATTTCCGTAATTTTGATGATTGCTCTCTAAACTTGCATTCTTGCGGATTCCACTATTAAGAAACCTATGGGAAGGATTAATGATGTTCTTATTGTTGCAAATAGGAATTATGTGCCCGTAGATTTCATTGTTCTTGATATAGATTGCAATCCTTCATGCCCTATTATTCTTGGTAGACCTTTCCTTAGAACGGTTGGTGCGATTATTGATATGAAGGAAGGGAATATTAGATTTCAATTTCCATTAAAAAAGGGCATGGAACACTTTCCAAGAAAGAAAATAAAATTACCATATGAAACTATCATGAGAGCCACTTATGGATTGCCTACCAAAGATGGCAATACTTAGATCTATCCTCGCTTTTATGCCTAGCTAGGGGCGTTAAACGATAGCGCTTGTTGGGAGGCAACCCAATTTTATTTATTCCTTGCTTTTTTCTCCTGTTTAGTAATAAATAAATTATTTAGCCTCTGTTTTGGTTGTGTTTTTTGTGTTTAATTAGTGTTTGTGCCAAGTAGAACCGTTGGGAAGACTTGGGGAAAGTCTTGTTGAACTTGCTGCAAAAAACAGAAACTTTAGCGCTCACGAGAACTGCTGTCATTTTTATTTCAAGAGTGATATTTAGTTAATTATTTTTGAAGATGATTGATAGATAAATTCCTCACGTCCAGCAGTTTATTTTAGAATTTTTGGGGTTCCAGATCTTGCGCTAGCTACAGATTACGACAGACTGTTCTGTTTTTGACAGATTCTATTTTTCGTGTGTTGTTTGCTTATATTGATGAATCTATGGCTAGTAAAATAGTTTATAATCCATAGAGAAGTTGGAATACAGTAGGTTTAACACCAATATAAATAAAGAATGAGTTCATTACAGTACCGTGAAGTGGTCTTTTGTTTTCTTTCGCTAACGGAGCTCACGAGTTTTCTATTTTGAGTTTTGTGTTGTGAAGTTTTCAAGTTTTGGGTGAATTCTTTTGATGGATTATGGAACAAGGAGTGGCAAGAGCCTAAGCTTGGGGATGCCCATGGCACCCCCAAGATAATCCAAGGACACAAAGAAGTCAAAGCTTGGGGATGCCCCGGGAGGCATCCCCTCTTTCGTCCACTTCCATCGGTAATTTACTTGGAGCTATATTTTTATTCACCAACATGATATGTGTTTTGCTTGGAGCGTCTTGTATTATTTGTGTCTTTGTGTATTAGTATGCCACAATCATCCTTGCTGTACACACCTTTTGAGAGAGCCATACATGAATTAAAATTTGATAGAACACTCTATGTGCTTCACTTATATCTTTTGAGCTAAGTAGTTTTGCTCTATGTGCTTCACTTATATCTTTTGAGCGTTATAATTTTGCTCTTTGTGCTTCATTTAGATCTTTTAGATCACAGTGGTGGATTTGTTTTAAAGAAACTATTGGTCTCTCATGCTTCACTTTGAGGTAATTTGCTTAATAATAATATGCTTGGTATTCAAGATTTGTGAAACTTTCCTTTGAGTGTGTTGAATACTACGAAAAGATTGAAGCTTGATAATTGTTTTGAGATATGGAGGTGATAATATTAAAGTCATACTAGTTGAGTAGTTGTGAATTTAAAGAATACTTGTGTTAAAGTTTGTGATTCCCGTAGCATTCACGTATGGTGAACCGTTATGTGATGAAGTCGGAGCATGATTTATTTATTGATTGTCTTCCTTATGAGTGGCGGTCGGGGATGAGCGATGGTCTTTTCCTACCAATCTATCCCCCTAGGAGCATGTGCGTAATACTTTGCTTTGATAACTTCTAAATTTTTGCAATAAGTATGTGAGTTCTTTATGACTAATGTTGAGTTCATGGATTATACGCACTCTCACCCTTCCACCTTTGCTAGCCTCTTTAATACCGCACACTTTTCGCCGGTATCATACACCTACCATATACCTTCCTCAAAATAGCCACCATACCTACCTATTGTGGCATTTCCATAGCCATTCCGATATATATTGCCATGCAACTTTCCACCATCTAGTTCATCATGACACATTCCATCATTGTCATATTGTATATCCCGGTACACCGCCGGATGCATTCACATAGAGTCATATCTTGTTCTAAGTATCGAGTTGTAATTGTTGAGTTATAAGAAAAATAAAAGTGTGATGATCATCATTATTAGAGCATTGTCCCGGTGAGGAAAGGATGATGGAGACTATGATTCCCCCATAAGTTGGGATGAGACTCCGGACGAAAAAAAAGAGGCCAAAGAAGCCCAAATAAAAATAGGCCATAAAAAAAAGAGAAAAGGCCCAAATTAAAAAATGAGAGAAAAAGAGAGAAGGGACAATGTTACTATCCTCTTACCACACTTGTGCTTCAAAGTAGCACCAAGATCTTCATAGTAGAGAGTCTCTCATATTATCACTTTCATATACTAGTGGGAATTTTACATTATAGAACTTGGCTTGTATATTCCAATGATGGACTTCCTCAAATTGCCCTAGGTCTTCATGAGCAAGCAAGTTGGATGCACACCCACTTAGTTTCTTTTTGAGCTTTCATATACTTATAGCTCTAGTGCATCCGTTGCATGGCAATCCCTACTCACTCACATTGATATCTATTGATGGGCATCTCCATAGCCCATTGATACGCCTAGTTGATGTGAGACTATCTTCTCCTTTTTGTCTTCTCCACAACCACCATTCTATTCCACCTATAGTGCTATATCCATGGCTCACGCTCATGTATTGTGTGAAGATTGAAAAAGTTTTGAAAAACGTTAGAGTATGAAAAAATTGCTTGGCTTGTCATCGGGGTTGTGCATGATTTAAATACTTTGTGTGGTGAAGATAGAGCATAGCCAGACTATATGATTTTGTAGGGATAACTTTCTTTGGCCATGTTATTTTGAGAAGACATAATTGCTTTGTTAGTATGCTTGAAGTATTATGATTTTTTATGTCAATATAAAATTTTGTCTTGAATCTTTCTAATCAGAATATTCATACCACAATTAAGAAGATTTGCATTGAAATTATGCCAAGTAGCACTCCGCATCAAAAATTCTCTTTTTTATCATTTACCTACTCGAGGACGAGTAGGAATTAAGCTTGGGGATGCCTGATACGTCTCCAACGTATCTATAATTTTTGATTGCTCCATGCTATATTATCTACTGTTTTGGACTATATTGGGCTTTATTTTCCTCTTTTATATTATTTTTGGGACTAACCTATTAACCGGAGGCCCAGCCCAGAATTGCTATTTTTTTGCCTATTTCAGTGCATCGAAGAAACGAAATATCAAACGGAGTCCAAACGGAATAAAATCTTCGGGAACGTGATTTTCTCACCGAACGTGATCCAGGAGACTTGGACCCTGCTCCAAGGAACAAAAGAGGCAGTCATGAGGGTGGGGGCGCGCCCCCTGCCTCGTGGGCCCCTCGGTGCTCCTCCGGCGTACTTCTTCCTCCTATATATACACACGTACCCCCAAACGATCAGAGCAGGAGCCAAAAACCTAATTCCACCACCGCAACTTTCTGTATCCACGAGATCCCATCTTGGGTCATGTTCCGGAGCTCCGCCGGAAGAGGGTCGTCATCACGGAGGGCTTCTACATCATCATAGCCTCTCCGATGAAGTGTGAGTAGCTAACCTCAGACCTTCAGGTCCATAGTTAGTAGCTAGATGGCTTCTTCTCTCTCTTTGAATCTCAATACAAAGTTCTCCCCCTCTCTTGTGGAGATCTATTCGATGTAATCTTCTTTTTGCGGTGTGTTTGTTGAGATCGATGAATTGTGGGTTTCTAATCAAGTCTATCTATGAATAATATTTGAATCTTCTCTGAATTCTTTTATGTATGATTGGTTATCTTTGCAAGTCTCTTCGAATTATCCGTTTGGTTTGGCCAACTAGATTGGTAGTTCTTGCCATGGGAGAAGTGCTTAGCTTTGGGTTCAATCTTGTGGTGTCCTTACCCAGTGACAAAAGGGGCAGCAAGGCACATATTGTATCGTTGTCATCGTGGATAACAAGATGGTGTTTATTTCATATTGCATGAATTTATCTCTCTACCTCCTGTCATCTTGCTTAAGGCGTTACTCTGTTTTTAACTTAATACTCTAGATGAATGCTGGATAGCGGTCGATGAGTGGAGTAACAGTAGTAGATGCAGAATCGTCTCGATCTACTTGTCACGGACGTGATGCCTATATACATGATCATGCCTAGATATTCTCATAACTATGCTCAATTCTGTCAATTGCTCAACAGTAATTTGTTCACCCACCGTAGAATACATAGGCTCTTGAGAGAAGCCACTAGTGAAACCTATGGCCCCCAGGCTATTCTCATCATATCAATCTCCCTTACTTTAATCTTGCTTTGCTTTTTTACTTTGCCTTTACTTTTTACTTTGCATCTTTATACCAAAAATACCAAAAATATTATATCTATCAGATCTCACTCTCGTAAGTGACTGTGAAGGGATTGACAACCCCTAATCGCGTTGGTTGCGAGTAGCTATCGTTTTGTGCAGGTATGAGGGACTTGAGCGTGGCCTCCAACTGGATTGATACCTTGGTTCTCATAAACTGAGGGAAATACTTATGCTACTCTGCTGCATCATCCCTTCCTCTTCGGGGAAAACCAATGCAAGCTCAAAACGTAGCACTACCTCCTTATTACGCAAAAAAATGGTTCCTCCCATTGACATCTGGGCACACCGGTTCGGAGGCTGACCTGTGGGCCTACTAAGTTGACGCGTACGTAGGGCTTTGTCAACTTAGTCAACAAACAATTCTAGCAGCAGTGACCGTTGGATTTTAATCGAACGTTCCCTCTGCATCTCCATCGCTACTCTTCTTGCACCAGCCGCCCAAACCAGCGCCGGCGAGACCGCCTGCTCCTGCCTCTAGTGGCCCGCTGTGCCGCTGCACAGGCCTCACCGCCCCACCCTACTCCCACCGTAGGCTAGGCCATCCCTCTACTCTCTACTCACCCACAACCCGTGTTATTCTGCGGGAAGCCTCACACCGCAGTTGAACCAGTCAACCCTCATACTCCTCTCCGCGTGGGCATCCACTGCCGTGTCTTCCCCGGCTCCGTGTCGTCCCCTTCTAAGCCTCGCCGTCATCCACCGCCTTGGTGCTCTCAGCGCGGCGTGGTCAACATGGTCAAGGAATGACTTCCATCGGAAGAGGACTACACGTGGAGAGGCTGCTAGCTGGGTCCACGGCCACAACAAGTAAGTGCCTCCTTATTACGCGTAAAATAATTATTCATCCACCTGACAGGGGGGACCCACCAGAAGGGAGTCTGTATTTTGCAAAAAACAGTTTCCTCCCTAACAGCTGGGACCTACCAGCTACATCTTTGCACGCAAGGAAGTGCGTCCATATTACGAGCAAAAAATGATTCTCCCCCTGACTGCTGGGTCCCACCATCATAACTTCACACGCAAGGAAGTGCCTCCTTATCCTCCCTGACAGTCGGGACCCACCTAGTCGAAGCAAACATAGCATTGTCATTCTGGTCGAGAATGTGATAGTCGAGACAGTCGGGACCCACCTGGTCGACTGGTCGATCGGTCTCTCTGCAACGATGAGCCGTGGTCGAGCAAGCAACAACACATGTAGTAGTAGAGCCCCCAACGTAGCAGTTTAGGCAGTCTAGTCAAAACTGTGTACACGTACGTACAACCAGATGCCAAAAAATATGGCCACGTACATAAATACGAGTGGGGTCTCGAACGCCTCCTCACGCATTTGTACGCCCGCAGCAATAGCGTCTTGTTCATCGGAAGCCAACCGGTTGGGTCAGAACGAAGAAACTGTGTCGTGTTCATGGGGACGCAACAGAATGCATCGTGTTCATCGGGAGGCAATGGAATACGTCGTGTTCATCGGGAGCCAACCGTCTTGGACGGACAGATGAAATGAGGTATGGCGTACCACAGAACGGAGAAACAGGCCTTCTGTTCGACCGCGTATGGTCGAAACGGGGTCCAGTTCATCAGGAAGGGTCTGGTGTACTACAGAATGGAGGAAACGAACTTGTGTTCGACCGCGTATGGTCGTAACGGGGTCCTGTTCATCGGGAAGGGTCTAGCGTACCTTTAAACGGAGGAAACAGAATTGTGTTCGACCGCGTACAGTCGAAACGGGGTCCTGTTGATCGGGAGGGGTATGGCGTACCGCAAAATGGAGGAAACGGACTCCTGTTGGAGCGCCTACAGTCGAAACGGGTCATGTTCATCCACCGTCTACTGCCTCGCTCCAGCCTCCACCTGCTATTGTTCATCCACCGTCGACTTCCTCCATCCTCCACCTACTACTGTTCATCCACCGTCGACTTCCTCCAGCCTCCACCAGCGAACGTTCATCCATGCGGTCATGTTCATCCAGCCTCCACCGGCTACTATTCAATCAGCCCTCCACAAGGTCCTGTTCATCCACCCCCAATAGGCTCGATCGGGGTCCTATTCATCCAGCGGCAATGACCTGTCCTACCACTAGGTCATGTTCATCCAACCCCCACCGGGAACTGTTCATCCAACCCCAACAATGTTCACTACTCATAAAGAGGCAGCAGGTTCAATCGGCTTCAGTTAGCAGCAGTAGCAAAAGAATCCCTCGATCGGGTTTAGTTAACAGCAATGGATCGATTGGGGTCAGTAAAATAGGTAGTGCGATCGCTTGGGTTCAGTTAGAGCCCAATGCCTCGTTCGGGTTTAGTTAGAGCGCAATGCCTCGCACACACACGCGTACGTGTATGAGAGAAATGCGTAAGCCTCTCCATGCATCGCTCAGCTCCAACCACCGACCGTAATCTGGAACTCCTCAATATTTTCTTCGCCCTCGCTTCTACCACGATTTTTTCCGTCATGGACAGACCAAAATATGTCATGCAGGTGCGTCTCCAGCCCGCCCAGGATGAAAAGCCTATTTTCTGTCATAATTTTTTGTCATAGAAGTAGGATCCTACCACATCTATGATGATACCGAGTTTTGTCACAATTATCGTCATAGAAGTGTCATAAACATGACATATTTTTTTCGTTCAGCCCAAAATTTCATAGATGTTTTTTTTTGTAGTGCATGCCGCCTCCCCTAACGACGGCCGAAGGAAGTAGTAAACACAGTACGAGCAAGTCCCTAGGTTATCCAGGGTCATCCTAAAAGCGAATAGGGATCGCTAGTGGGCGATATTGCTGGCTCGACGCAGAGTGCAGCAGATGGTGCGGGCTGCAGAGCAGGAACCACGACGACGCAGGGACAACTATGGCAGTGGCGGCTGCTGCACGAGGCACATGCTTATGTCCCAGATGGCGGAGGGCGTAGCGCCAGACGTCGTCGATGCATGCCTCGGGGATGTGACGGAAGCCCTGGTGAGCGTTGGACCCGAGGCAGTACCGGGGATCCCCGATGTCTAGTCTGCCCCAGCCTCGATCGATCAAGGTGTGTAGGTCATCGACTTGGCGGCCTCCGCTCACACTGAGCCCATGATCGACATGCTGATGGAAGATGGTTGCTGTGTGTGCTGGGTCGGCGTCAGGTGCACAATAGCGCTTTTGTGCGCGCTCGGTTCATTATATTCTTGTAAATTAGCGATATATATAGAAACAATTTCTTATTTAACACTATCTTAAATTGCGTTTCCTTATTTGACACTGAAAACTTTTTCTTCCCTATCTAGCAATGAGTCTAAATTTTATGCCTTTTATGACACTTTCATCCATTTTGAGCCTACATAACACCGGAAAAGACTCGTTTATCCTCCATGTGGCATGTGTGCGCGTGGGGCATTAGCGCACATGCAACATCAGTGCGAGAGCAGTAGCACACACGCAACATCAGTCCGAGAGCAGTAGCACACACACAACATTAGTGCGAGGGCAGTAGCACACACACAACATCAGTGTGAGGGCAGTAGCACACACATAGCAGCACATACACACGCAACAACACACGCACACGCACACACATAGCAGCACACTCGCACACACATGCAATAGCAACACACACACACAACAACACACATGCACGCAACCGCATGCGCACACACACACACACGCACATACACACCCAGTAGCAAATACATACACTTACACACGCAGTAGCAAACACTCAAATAACAGCGCGCGCACACACACACACACACACTCAACAGGAGGAGACACGTACGTGCACACACATGCAACAGCACACACACATGCACACAAAAATACCTCTTGAGGGCAAAAGCGTCATTCCATGTGTCATTTAGGCTCAAAATGGACAAAAGTGTTATAAAAGGTATAAAATTTAGACTCCTTGTTAGATAAGGAAGAAATTATTTGGCGATGTCAAATAGGGCATAAAATTTAGGCACGGTGTTAAATAAGGAATTCTCTCTGGTATATATGCTCAATTGATTTCTTCATGCATGTCAAATATGTCAATTGTATGGGCTGGCCTATCTGTATATTATCTGAATTTGCAATATGGACAATTAATATGCAAATGCCTTCCGGACATCGGTGCTGATCGCCATGTTGAAAACATGGACATCTTCTACTCTACCGGGCACACGCTTAAACTGAATGATGTATGTATGATACTAATACTTTCCATGAAAATTTAAGAGCTTGGCTAACAATATTTGAGTAACATATATATAGTGGTGACACTATTCGACAAAACGCGGATCTTGGTAACAAGGTACTTAACAATTTTGACAACCATATGATACATATCTACATAGTTAACATGGTAACAACTAGCACATTTTAAGAGGCTGAGGGTAAACAATCACAACTATCCGCTGGAAGTAGCTTGATCATGGTGACTCGACATCTCGTGAATGAAAAGGAAGAACTCTCACGTGCCTTGGTAGAGCATGAGTAGTGTTGTGTCTTCAATTTTCCAATGTGGATACATTGCCACGACAAACGACAATTTGTTAATTTGAATGGTTCCATTTTTGCACGAAATGCAGTACCTTGCAATCACTTTGGCGTTATTAGCAGTCACAAGTGTAATTGGACCACGGTGGGAAATCGATTCAGGAACAGCCGCAGTGGGCAATTTCTGTTGCAATGTAGAATAAAAAATTGTAACATATCGTTGAAGATATATATAGTTTATGAACGTCAACATAAAAATAGGACTTTGTACCAACGTTTCGTGCACACAATTGGTCATGTTCAATGTATGCACCAGAGGTAGAATTAATCCCACCCAAAATCCAACATTCATACACTGTGCTATCTCTGTCAGATGATCAACAAATTTTATGCCATGCTTCAAGTCTTTCCAGTGAAATTTGGTACGCTGAGTAACATACAAATCATTAACTACGCATTCAACATATCCTACTTAAAAGGTAGAAATGTATTATTTATTTAGAACATGGTAGAAGAATATATAGGGGGCATAAATTGGTAAATAGAATTTGTTACTGCCTAGGAAGGGAGTCAGAAAATGAAATCACAATTGTTTGCTTAAATAGTGATCAGTTAGTCAGAACAAATACCCTAATTTTGCTAAGTAATATGCCAACATGAAGAAAGTTGACAGAACAATAACCTTGATCATACTGTGATCGGCTGATGACGTTGGGGAAGTAAACATCCATGTTAATTAGACCAGGCTGTGGTTCATGCGCTAGAAATTTATTGCCAACTTTCAGTTCATAAAACATAGACATTTTTCTCCAAATGTTTGCATCAAAATAGGAATGACCATCTTTATCAAGTTTTACGCTAACTGTCATTGTAAATCCATGTTGCTTTGTCAATATGACATCCATGGAGTCATCAACAAAGTAAAGGCCAAGATTTCCTTCTATTCGTGTTCTTGCAAAGCAAGGGATGTACGGCTTGAAATGAAAAATTAAGATCGTAAATTCGATATATTAAAATAATAGAGCAACATGCAAATGTGGGCGTAACTAAGAGAACAGAACAATATATAGCTGAAAGAAAAGTACAAAAATATATAACTAAAAATAGGTAATGTAACAAAGATTTGATGCAAATATGAGACTAACTGAATAAACAATACATCGTTAATTTGCCTAATGTAGAAAAAAAATCGTGTTCGGCGTCTAGGCTGCATGTGGCACCATACCTTTTATCCAATATACGGTATGTGTTCATAAATTTAGGCCATGCCGACCATCGTAGGGTGAGATTGAACATATCGAGCGCTCCCTGAAGTCATCTGGAATGATGAGATAGAACTTCGTTTCCAACTGGTCGCGACCACACTTGCCTGATTTGTGCTTGCACTATGGACACTTGAACCAAGACCCTCGAATCATCTAGAACAAAAATGAATCCACGGCGATTTCCGCTGGTTGATTAATAGCGATGGATGGACTGTGATAAGAGATTAATGAATATTTTGCTAAATTAATTACCTTCTCCATGAGAAAAATCCCCGGCCCAATCTCGCGGAAAACCCCAATCGACCAAAGTGCAGAGAGTCGGTGTAAATCGTTGCAGATAGGTGGCGGCAAGCGGTAGGGGTGAAATCTCGTGCCGTTTGGAGCGCGACCTCTGCTCGCCGATGACATCCGTCGAGCTTAGGATGGCCGCCGGGATAGAAGTTGATGAGGTGCAGAGTTGCGGAGGAGTGCGCGGCGAGTGGGTGGGGATGAAGTGGGCAGGGGCGAGGGTTTTCTTTTTTCCGTTTGGATGTGTGGGTGAATGTACATGGTTCATAGAGGCGATGGAGATGAACCGTGTCCGATAGTAAATCACCAAGATTGAAGGGGAATCCAAATTTCCTTCCTAGTTTGTCATTCAGTTTTTTCTACAATCAACATGCCCCCTCCAATGCAACGTGTTCAAATTTGGAATTTTTTCGGGCTCATTTACCATATTTACGCGATTATGTGCCGTTTCTAGGCATTAATGCACATAATTCAAATTCAAACAATCGGTGCATGAAAAAGTGCAAAAAAACCAGTCTGGAAAAACCATGATCATGGTATTTAGTAAATTCTCATGCCTTTTACAAGGAATGAGCCGAGATTTCAAGGATATCTGTGGCAAGAGTTAACCACAAATGTGTCGTTTAGTGTTTTTTCAACTACAGAAAAATGAAATACATGCTTGAAAAATATGCGGCTGACATAGTGCCATGGTCTGGCCTCACCATGCCCTGGTAAAAATTTGAGAAGGTATGGCTTATGTCATCATGCACGCCCTTCATAAATCGAACCATCATCGAGGATGTTTCATGGCTTCGAGAGGGAAATCACCAAGATTGGAGGGGAATCCAAATTTCCTTTTTCCTTTATCCTTTAGTTTTTTCTGCGATGAACATAGGCCCTGCAAATCACCATGTTCAAATTTGGCACTTTTCTAGGCTCATTTACCATATTTAGGCAATTATGTGCATTTTCTAGTCATTAATGCACAAAATTCAAATTGAAACAATTGATGCACAAAAAGGTCTAGAAAACCATGCTCGTGCTATTTAGTAAATTCTCATGCCTTTTAAAGGAATGGACAGAGATTTTAAGGATATGTGTGGCACGAGTCAACCACAAACGTGTCATTTATTGGTTTTTGAACTATAGAAAAATGAAATACATGCTTGAAAAACATGACAACTTGAATGGTGCCATGGTATGGCCTCACCATGCCTTGGTAAAAAAATTGAGAAGGTTTGGCTTATGTCGTCATGCACGCCCATCATAAATCGAACCATCACTAGTAAGTTTCATGGTTTCGAGAGGGAAATCATGAAGATTGAAGGGAATCCAAATTTCCTTCGTCCTTTGTCCTTGAGTTTTTTCTATGATGAACATACACCCTGCAAATCACTGTGTTCAAATTTTGCACTTTTCTGAGCTCATTTACCATATTTAGGCGATTATGTGCATTTTCTAGGCAATAATACACATAATTCAAATTCAAACCATCGATGCATGGAAAGGTGCACAAAAACGGTCTAGAACAATCATGCTTGTGCTATTTCGTAAATTCTCGTGCCTTTTAGAAGGAATGGGCAAAGGTTCCAAGGATTTTTGTGGCAAGAGTCAACCACCAACGTGTCATTTATTGGTTTTTCAATTGTAGAAAAATGAAATACATGCTCATGACGCCTGACATGGTGCCATGGCATGGCCTCACCATGCCCTTGTAAAAATTTGAGAAGGTTTGGCTTATGTCGTCATGCACACCCTTCATAAATCGGACCATCACCAAGGAAGTTTCATAGTTTCGAGAGGGAAATCTTCAATATTGAAGGGGAATCCAAATTTCCGATGTCCTTTGTCCGTGAGTTTTTTTCTATGATGAAAAAACACCCTGAAAATCACTGTATTCAAATTTGGTACTTTTCTGGGCTCATTTACCATATTTAGGTAATTATGTGCATTTTGTAGGCATTAATTCATATAATTCAAATTCAAACAATCAGTGCATGAAAAGGTGCACAAGAACGGTATGGAAAATCATGCTCGTGTTATTTAGTAAATTCTCATGCCTTTACAAGGAATGGGCAAAGATATCAAGGATATGTGTGGCAAGAGTGAACCACAAATGCGTAGTTTATTGGTTTTTCAACTATATAAAAATGAACTACATGCTTGTAAAACATGACGCCTGGCATGGTGCCATGGTATGGCCTTAGCATGCCCTGGTAAAAATTTGAGAAGGTTTGGCTTATGTCGACATGCACACCCTTCATAAATCGAACTATCATTGAGGAAGTTTTATGGTTTCGAGAGGGAAATCACCAAGATTGAAGGGGAATCCAAATTTGCTTTGTCCGTTGACCTTGAGATTTTTCTACGATGAACATACACCCTGCAAATCACTGTTTCAATTTTCACACTTTTCCGGGCTCATTTACCATATTTAGGCGATTATGAGCATTTTCTAGGCATTTGGCGCAGTTAAATCCAATCGAGCTACAGCTACATAGGTGGGTTGAGAGGGACGTGATTGTCGTTCAATCACAGTGCATCCTACGATGCACACGTGCGATCTGCGTGGATGGGGTTCCGGCCAATTATAACACAACACACAATCGCTTAGCACACACTATTTCTGGAGGCGACTAAGATGAACCGTGTGCGATAATGAATGACCAAGATTGTAAGGGAAGCCAAATTTCCTTCATCATTTGTCCTTGAGCTCTTAAAAACCACCACATTGTACTATTGCCCAGCCACTCCGCCCAAAGCTCTCTCCAAGCATCGTTCATGGCACAGCGCCGCACAGTAACTGTTAAGGAAGTGACGGCATCCCGCCGCGCCGATTTCCTCGCTGCCCGTGACCACACACATGGTTAGGAAGCGATGGCATCCCGTCGTGCCGAGTTCATCGCCGCCCACGGCCGCACAACTACGTGGGCATACTTTTATGATGCCATGGCCGAATGGGTGGTAGATCAAGAGGCGACCGAAGCCACACAGAAGGAGCGGAAAAGGAAGAAAGCGGTAAAGAAAAGAGTCATGCTGCCGCAATAAAGAAGAGGCCGCACACCATGCTGAGGAGAGCTCGGCGGAGATCCAAGCATGGTGGGTTGCCGCTGACAAGGTCGGGAAGGAGAACGATGGCATCTGGCCAACATGCCCTGATGCCAGCATGTGAGAAGTAGTTAATGCGTGGGCCGCGAGTAAGTTTGTTTAGTTAATTACGAGCATCTACCAGTACTACATACTAGTTTTAGAGCAAATTATTGGTACTCTCTATTACTAACTTACAATGTTGATAAGCGCATCCTTTGAGGGCTTTGAGCGTTGATTAGCATGTGTTCACAGAAGTTTTGTAGTCGTACCCCGACCCTAAATCATCCCTAAACATCCACCCATAGCCACCTGAAGCCACCGGAGACTAGAGCTAACCACATCTGGTTTTTAGTCCCACCTCGCCGTGCAAGTTGGCTGCACACCGGCTTAAATAGCCGCGCCCGCGGATGGCAGCAAGCTTCTCTTATGTTGCATAGGATCAATTCTGGCTATGTGAGCGAGGCAAGTTGACACTTGATTACATTTCATAACCGATGATTGTTCATCAAGTGTCACCTTTTGCCTCGTTCATGTAATTGAATAACCCTGCTACAATGAAAGATATTTTTAAATTTGCAGGTGCGGCTGCAGATGCTCATAGATATAAGAATTATGAGAAGATCTATAAGTCAGTTATGTGTTTCCCCTGCCCAAGTTTCAAGTTTCGCAGTGAATTTTTTTCATTAGGCGCGCAATTTCAGAATTTATTCCTCCCACCACATCCCCACCCATCACATTTCCGCAGTATCGCCCCCTGCCCCCCGCCCCCCTCTCGGCAGCTCAAATCGCCGCTGCCATAACCACATCTACAACTTGCCCGAGCATCGTTGATCCAGTCAGGTAACCCACCGATCTCTATCACGGCCCTAGCCTAAATTCTTAAAAGGCGCTTGTGAAACATCCTCATGCCTCCAAGTCCCCACTGCCCCTACTCTAGAGCATCGCCACGCAAGCCCAACCACATATCACGTGGAGGTCGAGGAGCTGATGGCGGTCGATGGCATGTTGTGCATTGTGCGTGTTGACCCAGAGGAACACCTCACCTCCACCGCCGTTGACTTGGTGCAGGCTCTTTCCCAGATGAAGTGCCCCATTGACTAATGGCCATGTTTTGTACAGTTGATGTATTAATCATGTTGGTGCCTTGTTTATTTCAGTACTGCACACTATGTGATGTTCAAGTAATAATTGTCCAGCTGAATTTCACCAATACCAGCAACAAACTTACAATACATGACTCAGGATGTTGTTAAGCCTATTTTAATTAATAGTTGTATCCATTTATTAACTTGTCCCTTTGGTACCGTGCTACTCTCCGCAATGAAGATATCACTAGAGATGTTGTCATTTTATTTCCATTTGCTATTTTTCATGGATTCTAACCAGATTGTACTAAACTGCCTTTCCATGTACTTACGCAGGGCCATAACGGGTGGTGTTGTTTGCTGTCGAGGTTAGCTACACCCCATGTCTTATAGTATTTTATATCATTTGTGCAATTGCTATTTAACTTCTAACATTTACTAGTTGCTTGTAGGTACACATGTCAGCGGTACTGATCCACGCTTCGACACGGAGGAACATCTCACCTCCGCCTCTACTGACTTGGGGCGGGTTCTGGCCAAGATGAAGTGCCCCCGCAACTACCCCTTAGGACTTACCAAGTATGAATTGACCAGTTCAATCTTACCAATACCGGTTGCAATGGTTATGTTTTGTGCGTTTGATGTATTAAGCATGTTGTAGTAGACATGCCTAACACATCTTAACTATTTTCCCTACCTTTTTATAGAAAATTGGGCCATTCTCTGCTCTGGCAGTACTTGCCTTGCGATGCTTCACTCTGTCAATTGCATTTTTATTAGTACCAATTTCAATGGCTATACATCAACCGTACTTACGCAGGGCCATAATGGCGATGTTTGTTATTTGCTGTTGAGGTTAGCTGCATCCCAGGTCTTACAGTATTTCACAATCATTTGTGCAATTGCAGTTTAGCTTCTAACATTTAGTTGCTTCTTGTAGGTACACATGTCAGCGATACTGATCCATGCTTCGACCTGGAGGAACACCTCGCCTCCAATGCGACCGACTTGGGGCGGGCTCTTGCCCATATGAAGTGCCCCAGCAACTATCCCTCAGGACTTACCAAGTATGAACTAACCAGTTCAATCTTACCAATACTAGTTGCAATGGCTATGTTTTGTATGGTTGATGTATTAAGCATGTTGTAGTAAACACGCATAACCCATCTTATCTATTTACCCTACCTTTTTATAGACAACAAGGCCATTCTCTGCTCTAGCAATACCTGCCTTGCGATGTTTAACTCTGTTAATTTCATTTCTATCAGTACCAGTTTCAATGGCTATAATAGGTTGTCTATAGTGAAACGTGCATGTAGTAGTAAACAAGTCTATCCATTTTTCAATCCATCCCTTTGCTACCGTGCTAATCTTTCGCAATTAAGATATCACTATAGATGCTATCATTTTATTACCATTTTCTATTTCTGGTGGATATTAACCCTCTTCTAGTTAACATTGCCTTTCCATGTACTTACGTAAGGCTACAATGCACTATGTTGTTGTTTGTCGCCGAGGTTATCTATATCCCATGTCTTATACACCATCTGTTCCTAAATATAAGTATTTTTTAGAGATTCCAATGAGACTACACACGGAGCAAAATGAGTCAATCTACATTCTAATCTAAACTATGTCTATATACATCTGTATGTAGTTCATATTGAAATCTCTAAAAATAATTGTACTTAGCAACGGAGGTAGTTGTATTTTACATCATTTGTGCAATCATAGTTTACCTTATAACACTTACTTGTTGCCTGTAGGTACATATATATATATATATATCAGCGGTACTGATCCACGCGTCGATCCCTTGTGCGTATGGGGCAATGAGATATTCATGAACAAGCGTCAAGTGAGGAAACTAAGAATGATTGTTAGGTGAAAGACACGGGTGATGAGAATTAAGCTCTTTATTTATACTTTGTCAAGACAATAGTGAACTTTAGGATGGTAAGTAACGTGTTGCCTTTTCGCCCTGCCCACAATGAGTTATTCTATTAGACATGAATATCTGAAAGTTTTCTCTTTTTAGTGGTTTCCAAAGAAATTTACTGATTATTACCTTGCAAACTACATGACCGGAGTAGATGCAACTAAGGTTGAAGTATATAATTCATACTACCATGATAATGATCTAGAAGTCTTCCTGAAGGTGGTGAAGGATGGGTGGGCGATTGTCACAAGGGGTTGGACAGAAGTTGTCTCTTCACCTTCACCGCTTCTTCAACACCATCGGCAACCATAATGATTAACACGTGTCTCTTCGCCTTTACCGCCTCTAAATATTGTGGTTCATCATAGTTAATTGCTGCCTAATCCTGCAATTACTAGACATATTGTTGTGATATTTTATTTATGGATTGGTTGTTGAACCATTATGCTGATAATTTCAATTTCACGTTTCATATTTCAAAATTTCCAATTCGAATAATTAATTACAGGTAAAAATAAAATTACAGAGGAGCGAATAAGATAATGTACACACGGTTAGAAAGAAAATAGTGTGTGCGATGGAAATATATAGAACAGACGATTCGTTGACGTGAAACGTTTGCGATGCTCAACGGATGCACACATGGTTTCGTCTCACATGCGTGTGCGATTCATGGTAATACAACAAATGTTTCAAACCTGTATGCTTGTGTAATATTGGACAAAAAGAAGACGGTGCATATATGGAGCTCGTGTGTGATGGGAATACTTATCGCACACAGTTATGTGAATGTACACATTGGCGATAGTAGAGACACCGAACACATTTTGATATTTATGAAATGTGTGCAATAACGTACCTATCGCAAACACAATGGTAGATTAAATGTTTCTGATATCCACCTTTTCCACATGACTATAGCAGCGTAATCATTTCAGATGTCTCTCGGATCAGAAACCTAATGTTGAGAGATAACATGTGGGACATGTGTGACTTCTCATATGTTTATTCTATGGCAATCGTCAGTAGGCGACAGTTCTTGGGTCGTGTGGGAAGGAGATACGTCTCCAATGTATCTATAATTTTTGATTGTTCCATGTTATTATATTATCTGTTTAATGTGTTTTATATGCATTAATATGCTATTTTATATTACTTTGGGGACTAACTTATTAATTTAGAGCGCAGTGCCAGTTCCTGTTTTCCCTTGTTTTTTAGCTTTCGCAGAAAAGGAATACCAAACGGAGTCCAAATGGAATAAAAACTTTGCGATGATTTTTCTTGGACCAGAAGACACCCAGAAGACTTGGCGTGCAAGTCAGAAGAGACACGAGGCGACCACAAGGGTGGAGGGCGCGCCCAGGGGGTAGGGCGCGCCCCCTACCTTCTGGGCCCCTCAGTGACACCCTGACCTAGATCTTCTTCCTATATATTCTCATATATTCCCAAACCACTAGAGGCATCCACGAAAACACTTTTCCACCGCCGCAACCTTCTATTCTCATGAGATCCCATCTAGGGGCCTTTTCCGGCATCCTACCGGAGGGGGATTCGATCACGGAGGGCTTCTACATCAACTCTATTGGTCTTCCAATGAAGCATGAGTAGTTTACCACATACCTACAGGTCCATAGCTAGTTGCTACATGACTTCTTCTCTCTCTTTGATTCTCAATACCATGTTCTCCTCAATGGTCTTGGAGATCTATCCGATGTAATCTTCTTTTGTGGTGTGTTTGTCGAGATTCAATGAATTATGGATTTATGATCAGCTTATCTATGGATATTATTTGAATCTTCTCTGAATTCTTTTATGCATGATTTGATATCTTTGTAATTCTCTTTGAACTATCGGTTTGGTTTGGCCAACTATATTAATTTTTATTGCAATGGAGAAGTGCTTAGCTTTGGGTTCAATCTTACGGTGTCCTCACCCAATGACTGTAGGGGTAGCAAGGAACGCATTATATTGTTGCCAGCAAGGGTTTCAAGGATTCTAGCATGCGGGTGAACATTTATCATCTAGTCCTTAAGCACAGTTTCTGAGATGCCAATAGTTCTATCTAGTCCTCTAAACAAATCACTTATACCACCGAAAGCATCATCTCGTATAGGTCAACTCCAATCATCACTCACGCTATTCGTTTCCTCATGACTCCCAAGAGGAGGTTTAACAGAATTATACATGTCTATAGTCCCCAAAAATCATATGTATGGCTACCCCTAAGAATCCATGGGTAGGGCATTCAAGCTTCTAAGCTTGAGTTGAAAATGACAATTCAAGTGCTCATCCTATTCTCCCAAGGTCTAAGATAAAGCACATCGTAAGCCACTCCAAAACCTTGTTTCCTTCCTATGAATCAACTCCAACAACCCATTAACTTCCATCAATCACTACATAACCCATTAATTGTACAAATCCAATGTCTATGGTATTCCACACAATCTTCTAAAGTCCCTATAATCCCCAAATACTTTGAAAGGGATACGTTACTGTAGTTAGTCCACCAATTTCCATCGTCGTGGTCAAGTAAACTCCAAGGTCAAGCTTATATATATCCCTAAATCAACACCGACAATTAATACATTCTCCTAGTTTATTGTCCTCCAAGAAACATGGTATCATGATTGAGATCATTAGTCTAAATCCAATTTACTCTGAACCATGTAGACTCACTTTAGCATCTATACTCCACTAGGATCACCTATTTAAATCCAGATATCGTGTTCAACGAGAATTCCTACTTGTTTCCCTCAAGTTATTATCGTAATGCCAGCTGTCTCCTATCAATGTCCCTTGGCTAAGTCTAATCCTTATGCTTCCAAGAATTTCAGCTTGCGACCATGATGGTCCTACCAAATCGAATTTACTCAGGGGTAATGAAAGCTATGGTAATCTATAATCATGATCCCTCCAAGTTCATCTACCAACATGACAGCCTTATAATCCACCAAAGAGTCTCAAATAATTCCTCAAGGTCATTGATATAAACTCATCAAGTCATTTGTACTCTATTCCTATATCCTCAAACTGGTCTTCCCTATGGCATTATCAGTTCTGGTGCTATATTAGGATGATAATGTGCTTGTTACTGTGTCCACTAGTTCCATAATGAACCCGGTGGGAAGCAAGGGTTACTGAGGCTTCACTAGTCCCCTTGCAATTTGTAGGTTAACACACGGTTAAGAATTCGAGCTAGGGTATCTCGTGAAGTCTCGAGGGGTCTAGGGATGGGTTTCTAGTCTGGAGGGTTAAACATAACTCCACAAGGTTGCACCTTGTCGAGGAGGCGGTAGCAAAAAGTCTTCATTGCTAGCTGGTTGCTGAGGTAGAATCCTTGGTGTATCTTGTCTTGCTGGTCTTCAGTTGAGGAGAGAGATGAGAGGGAAAATAGCATAGAGGAGGGGAATGCTAAAAGGGGGATCTATAGTGCAAGTGCAAACAAACAGGTGCAAAATGGGACAAACCAAAGAAACAAGGTAAGGAAGGTGATATAGTCACGTACTTGTTGCCTAGGGCAAAAGTGCGACCTATATCAAAACACAAACAAATAAAAACAAGCAACACACAATCATGGTTCTATTCGAACCATCATACGGAGTCGACTGCGCATAGGGGGTA
Organism: Triticum dicoccoides; assembly: GCF_002162155.2. NCBI lineage: Eukaryota > Viridiplantae > Streptophyta > Magnoliopsida > Poales > Poaceae > Triticum > Triticum dicoccoides. Next base: position 306,559,004 of record NC_041392.1, on the reverse strand, counting down.
AACGACTCATCCTACCCTAGGGGTTCTCGGATTCAGTAGTCGTGCTTTGCTCCGTGCCTCGTGCAGTCTTCTGGGTTTTCCTCGGGGGTTGCTACGTCTCTTGCAGTTGTTTGATGAAACAATCTGGGTTCAGCCTGAAGATTCTTCAACAACTTCTCGCCTGTTGAAGTGATGGGGTGAAGGTGGCTCCTCGTAGCAGGCATTGACTCAGTCTTCTGTTGTCTTCTTAATCATGATGATCCCTTTTTGTCTTCTAAGGTGTCAATGGTACCAAGTAGGTAATCCTTTATGCAATGACATTAACAAGGCATAGTAGGGGTCCAACATGTCGGTTACATTGATGACAACATCGAAACCAAGAGCGGGGGATGAGGAGAACCGTTCTCCTGCTCACTATAGTGAGGCGGACCAAATGACAAGGTTTCATCCACCGGTGGTTGCCGATACAACAATGGTAAGGACATGATTGCTCTATTAGCGATGTATATCATGATCCTGCATATCTTACACCCTAATCATCATAGGATCAGGTTGCATCAACCTGGGGCAAATTCAAAGGTGTCACCATCTTCCGAGTCTTGGTTTCCTCAATCATTGCGAAGGAATTTTTCATCTTGTCATGGTGTCACCAAGCTTGTGTTCAGAAGGTGTGGGTGAATGTCTGGCAAGATGTCTTCTTCTCAGTTACCCACGAGGATTATAGGGAATCCAATGGTTAGGGGCTTAAAGGTACTAGCGACCATTTGCAAAAGTTTTGAAGGGGAAGAGATCAATGAGGAAAATATATCTTAGTTTTTGAAAAACTCAGAAGGGAAGAGAAGTGTAGATAGTTTTTGAAAATTAGTAATAGTTTTGAAAATAGTTTTAATCTGACTGACGACCATGCTAACTAAGGCTTTCTTCAGTCAGGATGGCTCTGATACCAGCTCTGTGGGGACCCGGACTCATAAGTCGTGATCACCGAATGCACGTGTACAGTGATCCCAGAGATCAATGCTCACTGAACACACAGAAGCTGAATAACAAGAGTCTTACATCCACACATACCGTCTTACATGAATTATGACCGTTATGGTCGAGTCTTGAGTATAACTTCGCAGCGGAAATCTTCGTCGATAACTCAGACCCATGCCATCTGCCTTAACCCTACAGGCATTCTGACTGGGAAGCGTCCTGGCTCGCATGTTCGTCACCGAAGTATTCTTCATCATATCCTGTTCTTTCATGCCTGGCCAATAAAATAACCAATGGCAAGCCAATGAGTACTTTGAATGTACTCGCAAGCAACCCATGTTTTGGTTCAAGATAAAACAATGCATGATATAGGTAAATTTTTGCAGAAAGCTAGATTTGAGTGCAATGACATGTTCAACAACTTGTAAGACATGCATCAGGAGAATTGAATTAACCATGAGGACAAGTTACAGATATCAACATAAATAGAGAGGGCATCAACCCAACTCAATCATGTCAAGTCCTTTGACTTGACCCAAGTAGTTCTCCCCACTTATCCAAACACACACTGGTTTGTAAACATGTGGACGTAGCCCAAGAGCGGTTACCCAACTGTCCTTGACCATGGACACGGCTATTCGAATAGTTTTACACTCTGCAGAGGTTGCACACTTTACCCACAAGATCCGAGGAACTTCCGTGTTATCCACGACCCGCGGTACCTCAAGTACCCCGGGTAAGCACCCGATCACTATCTTTCCCTAGACGACACTAACATAGAGTCCACTCGATTGGTAGTAACCCCCATGCCCAACATTACCACATAACACTTTTGTGGAGCCATGCTCCATAATCATATCACATCACGAGCACGGGGTACCAACGGTGTGTCCGGTGCCCTGTGAAAACAGTCATGGCCGCCCTACCTGGCACGACCCCGTCCCAAGAAAGCGCAACAACAACTCTCCCGTCACTAGTAATGCGGGCTCCAAGCTAGTATCGACCTAGGTAATCAATAATGACCTTTCCCATATAAGGGTAGAGTGGTTGCGCATGTAAGGTTGGAATAACGGTCGCAACTTAAACCAATCCGTTTTGAAAACAACACACACACTTGCCTTGGTACACCACTTCGTCATCAAGTGGTTACCCAACTCAGTATCTCCTTCGGGCATAAGTGGCACCCGACAGGGTTTTCGAAAAGTCTTTTGAAAACAATATTGCTCCCATCACCATGCATATTCATGTCCCTTTTTGCGTAGCAACTACTTTAGCATCCTATCTACTCCCACCGGCATAACCCTCATAGGAAGGTAGGGTCATGCATAATGCAAGTATCAACAAGGAAGTAACAGAGGTAACCCATAAAGGTGGTTACCACCTCATCATGATTCTGTTGCAACAACAATATGGTGCTATATGACATGCATAAAAAGGGTTTCATAGGCAAGGTCAAAGGGCTGCTTGCCTGGTTCATCAGAGTCCTGAGATCTTCTGGTCCTTCTCCAAGTACTCCGTCTACTTCTTCAACTAACATCGAAACAATCATAATAAGCAACACAACAAGGCAGAAAATAAAAGTGCTCTAAAAATTTGAGTTGGACTTTTCTAGGATACCTATGGTCATATGAGGAATGACCAAAGTGGTTTCATTGGGATTGGATCAGTGGACATTTCTGAACATTTCAATATGATGGAATCAATGGATTTATGGATTTGCAAGAAGTGTACAGAAATATATTTTTGAAAAATGAGCAGAGGCACCCATTTAACAAAGTATTATGTTAGAAGTATCTAGGATTTGGTTTCACTGGATTTGGAGTCAAAATGAATATTCTATGGATTTGTAAAGTTGACAAACATGAAGAAATGGATCATTATTTTGTAGGGCACAGAAAGTATTTATAAAAATGTTCATAACCTAAGTTATGAACTTAGATATACCTGCAAATTTGAATCATGGCATTTAGATCAAATTTGAGCTCTCGATGATTTTCTATAGTTCATCACAGAAATGAAAAATGGGGTTTTAATAAATATTTATGAAGAGAAGTGTCTCGAAAAATGTGCAATTGCACCATGTTGTAGATTAGGATTTATGGAGTCACTATAAATTTAAATCATCAGATTTGGAGGTAATATGGATATTTGGGAGATTTTACAAGTTTTTGGAAAAAGAAAAAGACAAAGGAAGGGGGTTTATACCTATACTGCGCGTTGGGTGCAGCATAGCGCCGCAGCGCACTGGGCCGGCCCAGCGGCTCAGCCACGTGGATGACAAGGCAACTTCGAAGGCGCCCAGGCAGAGTGCGCCTTCGCTGTGGGGGAAATTGGAGAGGGCGAACCCACCTCCACTTGCCAGCATAGCCCGGTGGCTAGGCCACTGATGAGCGGGGCCCGCCTGCAGGTTTGTCCTCAACCTCCCGCGCGGGCGCGATGGGAGACAGAGCAGGCGTTCGACGTTGGCCGCCGGCGCTACAGGGCATCTCCGGCATCGCTCTGGCAACCGGCATGCTAAGGGGACCCGGGCGCGTCCAACCGTGGGTGGCACGGTAGCCCAGGGGCACTGGGTTGAGCAGGGCGTCGGCCGCGGTGGATGAGGCTGACGGTGACGATGGAACTCGACGGCACGACCACGGGGAGGAGAGGGAGAAGCACGGGAGGGGCTTGCGGTGATGGTGGAGGTGGTCTAGTGCGTCCTAGAGGGGAGGAGGAGGAGCGGTGGGCGGAGTCCGGCGGCTCGGCTCCGGCCATGGGGAGCGACGGAGGGCGCGAGGAGGGGAGTGGGTTGGTCTAGGGAATGCACGGGAGGGAGAGAGGGCCAAAGGAGTAGAGAGGGGGCTCGGGGTGGCCTTAAATAGAAGGGGGCGAGGTGCACAGCAGGGCCGTGCACCGGCGAGGCCGTAGCCGTCGCTGAAGGGCACGGGAGGGCTTGGCTTTGAGTCAGGGGTCTTCCTAGGCGTGGTATACGACCAGGGAAAGGGAGGGGGAGAGAGGAGCGAGCGCGAGGCGGGCCAGGGACGCGGGCGGTGATTGGCGGATGCGGGCGGTGCTCGGGCACGCGCCGCAGGGGCGAGAGGAGGGCGCAGGAGCAAGTGGGAGACCTGCTGGCGTGATGCGGACGCTGAGGCGCATCGACTGGCATGAGGGGGAGGCCCGAGGTGGACGGGAGCGTAGTGTCAACTGTCGGGAGCACGGTAACGTGCTCTAGAGCGCGTCTTTGGCCGGCATGCGCGGCTTTTCCACGCACACTCGCGCGTACACTTGTGTCTAGTGGCTGCAGGGGGGTAAACATAGTGGAAATGGCATTGGATGCCTTGGGGAGCCAGTAGAAGAGAGGAGGGTAGAGAGAGGGTGAAAATGCTGCTGTCCAAAGAAGAAAAGTGGATCCCTACCCTCCTTCATCGTTGCCTCTCGGGTAGGGAAGCACATTAGAGGTATAGGGGGACTAGGAGAGGTTGTGGGAAAAAGTTCAGCTCATGGAGATTAGTGTAAGTGGCCAAAACATGAGTTTTGAAATTCTGCCAGAAGGTGTTTGATGGTGGTTTGGGCTATCTAAGTTGCTCAATTTTCTTTGAAACTTAACAGGAGTGGGAGGCATTACAAATTAGTAGTGCCCACCAATTTTGAGGTCAAAATGGAGAAAGTGGCCAATGCAACTTTTATAAACCCTAGAAATGGGCAGAAACAGTTTTGGCTGGATTTTATCATGCTATATTGTTCTCCTTGATGCACCACTTTGTGTAGTGTCATAATTTTGGAATTTGAGCATGTCCACAAAAATTCAGATCAAATGGACACAATTGGCAATGTAGAGTTGTTCAAATTTGATTCTTGACAAGAAGGGTTTTAGGACACTTTGATCATGATATCCTTCTCTCCAACTTGTGCCATTTGGTCTAGATGCAGTATTACACCATTTGAGCATGTGAACCAAGTTTTAGAGCATTTGGACATGTTTGGCAGTGCAAAGTTGTTCAAACTTGGAAAAGGATAGAAATGGTTTTGAGGGGGTTTGATGATGTTTTATTGATCTTCAAGGCATTAGGCCTTGCATGATCATCAAATATGTCATATTTGACATGCTAGAATTTTCTTGGAATTAATGAAGAAAATTTCCTTTGTAAATATTTCAAAATCTTGAAATATCCAGAAAGGGTTTTTGAGGGGTTTGACCAATAATTTGAACATGACCATGTGTTGAAACTCTTATATATGGACAATATATGTCCACTGAGCTTCCCTAAATTTTCTCAAATATTTTTGAAGCTTTAAAATAATTTTAACCTATTAAAGACCATTTCTGGACTTAAGAAAAAGCCTTTAAATAAAATAGGAAAATAACTTTTAAAATTATATTTTTGTGGTTTCTGGGTGTCCTATATCTAATAGGTGTCAAATATATTTTTAGAAAGATTATTTCTGCCCTTAATTAAGTACTTGAGGTGCTAATCTCAATTCAGGGGGTTTTGGAAAACTAATTTTTGAAAATACTATTTGGCCAAATTATTTTTTGTAAGAAATTATTTTTATGTCCTATACACATGGCATGATCATTGGGCAAGGGTTTGGATCAAGGAGAAGGAGTATAAGAGTTGGAGGATTTATTTGATTTTTAGAGCACTTGCAACCAACACACAAAAATCAAAATCAAAAAAAGACCTAAACACTCAAAAGTTTTTGTCAAACCACATTTTATCATGATTAATTAGCTTAAGTGTTGTGGCATGAAAATCAGGGTGTGACAATAAGTTTCTGATCTACTATTTTGCAATCTTTTACTTTCCGATCTGTAAAACAAAAAACCAAAAAATATTTACTTTATCTTTTGTTTAGTTTTATCTATCTTTATTAGATCTCACTTTTGCAAGTGACCGTGAAGGGATTGACAATCCCTTTATCGCGTTGGGTGCAAGTGTTTGATTGTTTGTGCAGGTATTGGTGATTTGTGCTAAGTCTCCTACTGGATTGATACCTTGGTTCTCTAACTGAGGGAAATATGTATGTCTACTTTTCTGCATCACCCTTTTCTCTTCAAGGAACAAAACAAACGCAAGCTCAAGAAGTAGCAGGAAGAATTTCTGGCGCCGTTGCCAGGGAGATCTGCGCCAAGTCAAGACATACCAAGTACCCATCATAAAGCTCTCATCTCTTGCATTACATTATTCACCATTTTCCTCTTGTTTTCCTCTCCCCCACTTCTAAAACAATTTTCCAAAAGATTTGCCTTTTTCTTCGCCCCTCTTATATTCATCTTCTTCGTTGATCTTTGTTTGCCCGTGCGTTGGTGTGCTTGCCTGCCTTTATGGCTCAACCAAAGGATGTTGATCCTCACTTTAGGATATTGGAAGAAATTGAAAATAGTGTTAGGAGCTTCATGTCTTTACAATTTAAGCATAATAGTCTCTTTAGAAACGAGCTGAAGGAGCAGAAAAGTTTTATGGAGTACATGAATATAGAGCTCGATCATATGTCTAAGGAATTTTATGGTTTGAAATCTCTGTTTGCTCATCTTGAAAATTTAGTAGGCCAAATTTCTGATAAACAAGCTACCTTAGTAAATAAGATGGCCGCTAAACCAGAGTCTTTAAATAATGATGAAGATCTTAAAGTGATTGATGTGACTCCTATTGAATCTCTGTTTTCCAATATAAATCTTGATAAAGATGGGACTGGAGATGAATCAGCTTTAGTTAAAAGGCGTGCCAGTGATTCGGAGTTTTTAGATCTTGATGCAAAAATTGATAAAAGTGGGACTGGAGAGGTCAAAACTGTAAGTAGCAATGAACCCACTCCTTTGGATTTCAAGGAATTTAATTATGATAATTGTTATTTAATTGATTGTATTTCCTTGTTGCAATCCATGTTGAATTCTCCTCATGCTTATAATCAAAATAAATCTTTTACTAAACATATTGTTGATGTTATGATGAAATCTTTTGAAGAAAAGCTTGAATTGGAAGTTTCTATCCTTAGAAAACTTTATGATGAGTGGAAACCTACTATTAAGATTAAGATTAAATATTATGAGTGCCATGCTTTGTGTGATTTGGGTGCTAGCGTTTCCACGATTCCAAAAACTTTATGTGATGTGTTAGGTTTTGGTGAATTTGATGATTGTTCTTTAAATTTGCATCTTGTGGATTCCACTATTAAGAAACCTATGGGAAGGATTAATGATGTTCTTATTGTTGCAAATAGGAATTATGTGCCTGTAGATTTCATTGTTCTTGATATAGATTGCAATCCTACATGTTCTATTATTCTTGGTAGACCTTTCCGTAGAACGATTGGTGTAATTATTGATATGAAAGAATGGAAAATTAGATTTCAATTTCCGTTAAGGAAGGGCATGGAACACTTTCCTAGAAAGAAAATTAAGTTGCCATATGAATCTATTATGAGAGCTACTTATGGATTGCATACCAAAGATGACAATACCTAGATCTATGTGTTTTTATCCCTAGCTAAGGGCGTTAAACAATAACGCTTGTTGGGAGGCAACCCAATTTTATTTTTGTGTTTTTTGTTTACTGTTCTTGAAAAAAATACACATTATTACCTCTGAAGTAATTTTGTTATTGTGTTTTAATTAGTGTTTGTGCCAAGTAAGACCTTTGGGATAGCTTACGATGATAGTTGATTTGATCTTGCTGAAAAACAGAAACTTTTGCACCCAGGAAACTAATTCTCATTTTTAACATAAGCATGATAAAATACTAATTATTTTTATTGAAGATTAAGATACAAATTGCATCTGTTTTCCGAATGTTTCAGAATTTTTGGAGCTACAGAAGTATTCGAGAGTTACAGATTACAACAGTACGTTCTATTTTTGACAGATTCTATTTTTGTTGTGTTGTTTGCTTATTTTGATGAATCTATGGGTAGTATCGGGGGGCATGAACCATGGGAAAGTTGGAATACAGTAGATATTAAACCAATATAAATAAACAATGAGTTCACAACAGTACCAAAAGAGGTGATTTATTTTCTTATACTAACGGAGCTTATGAGATTCTCTGTTGAGTTTTGTGTTGTGAAGTTTTGAAGTTTTGGGTAAGGATTTGATGGACTATGGAATAAGGAGTGGCAAGGGCCTAAGCTTGGGGATGCCCAAGGTACCCCAAGGTAATATTCAAGGACAAACAAGACCTAATCTTGGGGATGCCCCGGATGGCACCCCCTCTTTCGTCTTCGTCTATCGGTAACTTTACTTGAGGCTATATTTTTATTCACCACATGATATGTGTTTAGCTTGGAGCATCTTGTATGATATGAGTCTTTACTTTTGAGAGGTACACGCATGAATTGTGATTTATTAGAATACTCTATGTGCTTCACTTATATCTTTTGAGCTAGGCAATTTTGCTCTAGTGCTTCACTTATATCTTTTTAGAGCACGGCGGTGGCTTTATTCTATAGAAATTGTTGAACTCTCAAGCTTCACTTATATTACTTTAAGAGTCTTTTCAAAGAGCATGGTAATTGATACGTCTCCAACGTATCCATAATTTTTGATTGTTCCATGTTGTTATATTATCATTCTTGGATGTTTTATAATCATTTTATAGTCATTTTTTTATAGTCACATAGTGCCAAGTGCCAGTTCTATTTTTTTGCTTGTGTTTTACATCGTGGGTAATCAATACCAAACGGAGTCCAAACATAACGAACTTTTTGTGGATTTTTTTGGACCAGAAGATATCCAATGGGTCGGACAAGTGCCTGGGGGTGCTCTGAGGGGAGCACAACCCACCAGGGCGTGCCTGGGGTGCCCCCCGAACCGCCACTTTGCTCTATAAATACCCCAATATTCCAGAAACCCTAGGGGAGTCGACGAAAATCAATTCCAGCCGCCGTAGAGTCCAGAACCACCATATCCAATCTAGACGCCGTCACGGAGGGGTTCACCACTTCCACTGGTGCATCTCCGATGATGCGTGAGTAGTTCTTTGTAGACCTTCGGGTCCGTAGTTAGTAGCTAGATGACCTTCTCAATACAATGATCGCTTGGAGATCCATATGATGTAACTCTTTTTGACGTGTTTGTTGGGATCAGATGAACTTTGAGTTTATGATGAGATGTATCTTTTTATCCATGAATGTTATTTGAATCTTCTTTGATCTCTTTATGCATGATTTCTTATAGCCTCGTATTTCTTCTCCGATATTTGGGTTTTGTTTGGCCAACTTGATATATTTATCTTGCATTGGGAAGAGGTGCTTTGTAGTGGGTTCGATCTTACAGTGCTTGATCCCAATGACAGATGGGGAACCGACACGTATGTATCATTGCTACTAAGGATAAAACGATGGGGTCTATTTCTACATAAATAGATCTTGTCTACATCATGTCATCATTCTTATTGCATTACTCCGTTTCTCCATGAACTTAATACACGAGATACATGTTGGATAGCGGTCGATGTGTGGAGTAATAGTAGTAGATGCAGGCAGGAGTCGGTCTACTAATCTTGGACGTGATGCCTATGTAATGATCATTGCCTGGATATCGTCATGATTATTTGAAGTTCTATCAATTGTCCAACAGTAATTTGTTTACCCACCGTTTGCCATTTTTCTCGAGAGAAGCCACTAGTGAAACCTACGGCTCTCGAGGTCTCTTTCTCATATTATTTGACTTTGCGATCTATTTTATTTGCCTTTTATTTTCAGATCTATTAAACCAAAAATACAAAAATGCCTTGCTGCACTTTATTTTATTTGGTGTCCGATCTATCAATCTACTACAATTTATTCATGTCCGTTTGCTAATTTCTGGCGCCATTACTTGAAAGTGATTGATAACCCTTTAATACGTTGGGTTGTGAGTATTTGTTATTTGTGTAGGTGCCGTTTATGTATTGTTCCTTGGTTCTCCTACTGGTTCGATAACCTTGGTCTCATCACTGAGGGAAATACCTACCCTCGTTGTGCTGCATCATCCCTTCCTCTTTGGGGAAATACTGACATAGCTTCAAGCCGCATCAAAAGGAATTTTTGGCGTTGTTACCGGAGAGGATCTTCAACATATACCAGGTTCCTAATCACAAATCTCATCTCCTTGCAATTTAAATTATTTTCCATTTGCCTCTTGTTTTCCTCTCCCCCACTTCACAAAAATTTGCCATTTTATTCTCCCTCTTTTTCGTTCGCCGTTTCCTCGTCAGATCTATCATTTGCTGGCAATCATGAGTGATTTTGGTACGGCATCAACTGATGATGGCTAACTCCTAAGATTGGACGTACGAGCAATCTGGATGCTAAAACGTTTATCTTGGGGCAAGGTAATGTTATGGGAAAAGAACGCATCCAAGAATTTTTCAATTGTGTGGGAAATCTAAGTCTTGATGATGCTCCTATACATAGAACCACTAGATCTTATGCAGATGCTATTTCAGCACTAGTTCTAAAACTTGAAAGTAAATTTATCTGTACTCATCCTACTTTGCAAAGATTGTTTTTTGAGCTTCCCGCTATAATGAATCATAAGGCTAAAAAGTTGGCCACTCTTGTTCTTACGAATGAATTTGAGTACATAATACGGGAAGCTAGGGAAATCTTTGTTTTTTATGGTATGAATCATCAAAAACCGGTGATAGATGAAATTATTTACAATAGCAATTATGCTTTAAGAAATTTGCTTGGGATAATAAAATCTTTGATGAAAATCTTTAAAAGGAAGTCCCCATCTTAGATATAATCCAACAAGTTTTCAATAATGTTAATCAACATCACTCTTGGATTGTTGCTGGAAATCAAAGGGGTTATGATGTTAAGCAACTTAATAGTGCTAAGGTTTCTATGGATAATATGTTTTATGTTGTTTTTACAAAATCCCATGATGAAAACACCTCTAAGGAAACAAAGAACAAAGATGACAAAACTTAGATCCCTGGTTTATCCCTAGCTAGGGGCGTAAAACGATAGCGTTTGTTGGGAGGCAACCCAATGAATAAAATTTATTTTTTCTTTTTGCTTTCTGTTCTTGAGTGTCAGCACAATTATGCTACTGTTATGATTGTGTTTTTTGTGTTCTAATTAGTGTTTGTGCCAAGTCAAGCCTTTAGGATCTTCTTGGGTGATAGTTGTTTGATCTTGCTAAAAACAGAAACTTTTGAACTCACAAAAATAGTTCTCATTTCTAACCAGAGAGCGATAAAATACCAATTATTTTTGCAGAATATTAATATACAAATTGCCCAGGCCTTCCTAATTTCTTGGAGTTTTTGGAGTTACAGAAGTATAAGAAATATCCATATTGCTACAGACTGTTCTGTTTTTGACATATTCTGTTTTCTTTGCGTTGTGTGCTTGTTTTGATGTTCTATGGTTTTCTTTGTTGAGTTTTTGCCATAGAAAAGTTGGAATACAATAGATATAATGCAAGAATAAAATATGAATTGGTTTGATACAATACTTATAGTAGTGATTTGTTTTCTTATACTAACGGATCTCACAAAGGTTTTGTTGCATTTTGTGTGATTGAAGTTTTCATGTTTTGGGTTATATTACGATGGATGAAGGAATAAGGAGTAAGACGAGCCTAAGCTTGGTGATTCCCCGACATCCCAAGCTATTATCCAAAGAGAGCCAGCAACTAAGCTTGGGGATGCCCCGAGTGGCATCCCCTCTTTCTTCTAACGACCATCAGTATTTTACTCGAAGCTATATTTTTATTCATCACATACTATGTGTTTTGCTTGGAGCGTCTTGTATGACATGAGTCTTTGCTTGTTTTATTTTGTGTTTTATGTCTTTATTCCTTGCTCGACACACCTATTTGAGAGAGCCAACATTATGCCATGACTTGTTAGAATTGCTCTCTATGCTTCACTTAATTTTTTATGAGCTATGGATTTTCTCTAGTGCTTCACCTATATCTTTTTGAGCACGGTGTGCTTTAGTATTTTTCAAGAAATTCTCTCTTGCTTCCCTTAAATTAATTTGAGAGAAAGAAAAAAATTATGCTCATGATCTTCACTTATATTTGTTTGAGCTTATCAAAAGAAACACATGAAAATTAGTCCCAAAGTGATAGATATCCAAGAAGGATATAATAAAAAAATTTAGGAAGATCATTGGACAAAATAAACTTAATTCTTAGTAATAGTTTTGAGATATGATGATGTGATATGTGAGTCATGATGATGAGTAATTATGCTTTAGTAAGAATATTGGTGTTAAGGTTTGTGATTCCCTATGCAAGCATGAAAGTCAATAGTTATGCAATGAAATTATATCCTACTTGTGGTGCATTATTCGGTGTTAATTATTCCCAATGCTCGCTTATGAGATTATCCATTTCTTGGTTGGTCACTTCTCAATCTTTTGCTAGCCTTCATTTTGCACTATGTATGATCACTACTTGTGCATCCAAAATCCTTTAAAACCAATTTTGCCACATTTGTCCACTATGTGTACCTATATGCGGTATTCTTTTGCCGTTCTAAGAAAATTTGTATGTGCCATCTCTGAAATTCAAAATAAATTTCTCTTTTGTGCCCCGTACCGCTCGCGAGGCGGTGAGGGGTGGCTAATATTTTCCATGCTAGATGTGTTATACTCACGATAAGTTTTCATTCACTTGTCAAAGCAGGAGAATAAGGCAAAGGTATTAAGGATGCCCAGTCCCGAAATGAAAAATGAATTTACTTTTGTGTTGTCAAATAATAAATTCCTTGAAAAGTGCTGGTATGGAAGGCACCCATGGATACAGTTAGCCATGGAAAGTGAAAGTATGGTGGAAAAAGGAATAAACTTTAATTTCTGTTTGGGAACCGCGTATGATATATCTAGCATGGAAAGTGTTGGGAACTCTAAGTCATTTTCATTGGTGGGAAAAGTTTGCCTCTCAAAATGTTTTTATCTCTAAATTTTCGCTTTGAGCTCTGGCACTTCCCTCCATGAAGGGCCTTTATTTTACTTGATGCAATTTTTATTTTTGAATTTGATTCTCCATCTTCTCTTATAAAGCACCAACTAGGGGGCACTATGATCGTACTTGAGCATTGAGTGTAGCTAATATGTGAGTGTTTCATGAATGGATCAATGATTGAGCATGGTGGGCTAGAGATAACTTATTTTAGCGTTGGTATTTTGAAATACATGGTTGCTTGTTGGTATGATTGAGTATTTAAGTTATCATGTCAAAACTATACTATTGCTTTAAACAATATAAAAGTCCAAATGTCCATGCTATACAGAAAAGAATATGAGATGACATGTTAGCTAGCATTCCACATCAAAAATTCAATTTTTATCCCCGAGGACGAGCAGGAATTAAGCTTGGGGATGTTGATACGTCTCCAATGTATCTATAATTTTTGATTGTTCCATGCTGTTATATTATCATTCTTGGATGATTTATAATCATTTTATAGTCATTTATATCATTTTTTGGTACTAACCTATTGTAACATCCCAAATTTCCAATTTGGAATGTTATACATAGTCATCCATGCATATCATATTTCATTTGCTTTTCGTCTCATGATCCTCGAAAATCCTAAGCAACTCAAGGACCCTCAGAGAGAGATGGGGATTTCCCTGTTATCATATTTGATTTTTATCAAATATTGAAATGAGGATTTTTGATTTTAATTATTTTTCTCTCCGGAAAATATTTCACATTAAAATAAATGAGAGGAGATAGTATGACTTCTCCAAAATAATTGAAATATTCGAGGAAAAATATTAAAATCATTTATTTGATTTTATTTGATTTTATTCGGATTTTATTTGCATTAGAAAAATTGCACGTTTTCAAAATTGCATTTTAGGGCCAAGAAAATGTTCATCCCGTTCTAAATATTTTATTTAGACGGTGAAAATTTGTTTTGGCATTTTTAGATTTTTATTTATTTTTCTAGGATTTTATTTCGGTCGGCAAATTTAAAAAAAAATGTTCCGGCGCCCGACTGGGCCTAAGGCCCAGCCAAGCCAGGCCGGCCCGCCCGCGCCACCGCCTCCCTCGCCTGCGCCACTGTGCCCGACACAGACGCCAAGGAGAGTCCGACTCAGACTCCTCCCCGGGCGCCCCCTCGCCCAAGCAAGCCGCCGACCCCCCCTTAAAAGCCTGCCGCCGAGCCCCACCACCACCACCGTAGCCGCCCCACAGCCACCACCGCCGCCCGCAGCTGCCCGCGCCGCCTGCCGCCGCCAC
>NC_041392.1:306444922-306544239 GCF_002162155.2 Triticum dicoccoides | reverse complement strand
CCTCGCCTCGCCGGAGCCCCGCCGGAGGTAGCCGCCGCATCCGCCACCTGTTTTTCTTTCTAAAACCGTTTGGATTTTTTTAGAAAACCCTATATTCGTTTTTTTTGGATCGCCGGTTTTTCTCGGTTCTTCTAGTCAGCGGACGTCCGTCCATACGTTCATTTTAACGAACGGGTTTTGGCCCGTTAGTAACATCTAAAGAACGCTCGTTCGTTAGTCTGTTCGTCAGATTTCTTTTATCGGATTTATTCCGCGAGTTTTTCTCGATCGCGATTTCTGATCCGATCTTAGTTTCTGTTTATCTTTTCACTCGTTAGTCGGAATCAGGCAATTCAAGCGCCTAGATCTTTGTCTCGAAACCCTCTTTCCGTTTAACCAACTCAAATAAGTTTTTACTACTGTAAATTTTGACCTAGGTTCATATTATTAAATGAAGCTTCTCTTTTTCGCCGTTTGAGTTTTGTTGCTCCGTTTGATTTGATTCTTTTTGGGAACCGGAGTTCTTAAGTTGAACCTTCTGGTCAATCTCTTTTATTTGAGTTTTGCTTGTGCACCTCTTGCTTGTTGCTTATGTATGTTATTGTTTGTTTGCGATAGAACACCCGGAGTGCGAAGCGTGCTACTACGAGTCCCTAGGTTTCGCAGACCGTCAGCAAGGCAAGTAACACTTTGATCATATCCCTTTTATCACCCAGTTTTTATGCATTAGTTCCAATCCTCACACATTGCATGATTAGGATGTCATTAACATGTGGGTTGGGAAGTAGTTGTTGAGGTAGAACCTATTACCCTGTTACATTCAAACCCTGGGAGTTACTTCTATGCTGCTTATATTACTATGCTATGTTATGCTCGTAGACATGGTTTGGGTTTGAGTGAAATCCATGACAGCTGTGAGATTGCTAATTAAGGGTTCAACTTAAGGTGGCAACATAATTTACCATCTGGGTGGATTGAGGCACGTGGGGAACCCAGTGTTGCCTGTATTTTTTGGAAATCCCGGAGTACCTATGTGATCTTCCTATGGACCGCCACCCAGGCTCAAAAGGAACTAAGGTGATTCATGCTAGAAACTTCCGTGTGCAGCCACAAGTTATTATGGGCTCTAGAATAGTTGAGTAAGTTACGTGAAGCTCTTGAAGAGGCAGATCAGCAGGTAGTGGGATGTAGGTTTGGTATGGTCTGCCCGGAGTAGAGAGTTAATGTTTCTGAAAGACTGTGTCTCGGTCATCCGTTTCTCAAACACTGTGTAGTGCGAGAAATCCAACGGAGGCGATCGAGTCTTGTGGGGAAAAGTGCGCAAACCTCTGCAGAGTGTATAATCCAATCATGGTTAGCCATGTCCCCGGTTATGGACAATTCTTGAGTATCTAGTATTTGGATTATCACATGTATCTCACCATTCTTAATTAATACTGTTGGGATGTTAATCACTTTAATTGGGATTGAGTTGGATGAACCTTCTCAATGATGTTTCAACTACCATGATAGTTAAAATTTAAATCTATTCCTTTGTTGTAGGGAAAATTGGCTTTTCGCAAAAACTATAACCATAGAGCTTTCCACCAGCCAAATATGCATGTAGTGATAGCATTATTCTGTTCTTGCTCTACTGTGTTACATTGCCAGCATATTCCATGTGCTAACCCGTTTTCGGGCTGCAACGTATGATGTTGCAGACTTTTCAGATGAGGAGTAAGGTTTGTTAGGTCATTGCCGTGCAGCTCAGCTATGCTGTTGGAGTTGATGGACTCACTTTATCTTCCAAGCCTTCCACTGTTATCGTATTAGATGGCCTTAAGCCATGTTATTGTAATAAGTTCTCTCTTGAGACATTTGATGTAATAGGTGTGTGATTGCCACTCTGTTATAAATCCTTCGAGTACTGTCTGTGTGTCAGCATTACCGATCCAGGGATGACACTGAAGCACAGAGACTTAACCATCTGAGGTCAGGTCGCTACAAGATGGTATCAGAGCACAAGCTGAGTGTAGGACACGACCACTAAGATAAACCCTAGGCCACACTTCTCTTCTCATTTCTGACTTCTCTCCATTTTCTAATCTTTAGGATGGTGGAGGTGAAGAACAAGTTTGCGCAACCAGATGAAGACACACCTTTTGGACGCCACTTGAAGGAAGTCACTAGGTATTTGAACATTGGAATACCAAGCTTCACCGGAACGTACAATGCCACTTTACCTGAAGAGGAGCGCTGGATGGTTCAAGTACAAGTTCTAGGAAGGACGTTCTCGCCAACTTATAAACCCATAGAGTTTTCTTTTGAAGCACCCACCTGGAGTCTAGGCAAGAGCATGGCAGCCCACATTACCATGGGACGCATTGGAGAAGTCTACAACAGGGAACTCAAGGACACTATCTACCAAATATGTGGGCGTCGAGACGAGCAATGAGAAGTAATCAGCACCAAGAAGGATAGATCCATTGCCGCTTTCATCCAGGAGTTAAACCAGCACATTCGACGTCAGGAGAACCAGATGTGCGCGAATATGATGGACTTGAAGAAGGCGAAGACTAGAATCATTGAACTGGAGGAAGAACTCAAATTTACACGCGATGGATATGGGGAGGAAATAAAGACACTGCTGGAGAAGAATGATGACTTAGTCAAGAAGATCGGAGTATTCAAGGGAGGACCAGCACCAGTGGAAGAAGACGAAGAAGAAGAACCCAAGGAAATACGCCCTGAGGATTACATCATCATCAACGACACCAATTTTGATCCTAGTGATGATGACTTTGAAGATGAAGCTGGAGCAGACATCATGGAGTCTTTGACCGATCAAAATTTCTAGATGACCACCAAATATTAGGAGCATTCCCCCATGTAATTAGTGTTAGATGAGCACTTTGCGATAGTCCTAGACCGTTTGTATGCCCTTTCTTGATTGATTGAGTGAAATGTTTGTGTTTGTCTCATGTGCATATGGGTAGTATTTTCTCATTAGACCCCTTTTCTATTCTGATCTCTTCCATCTAAACCCATCAGATGCCTCCGAGACGTGACCCCAGTTTTGTTTTCCCACCGGAGCTCACCCAGTTGATCCAGCAGCAGAATACATTGATGCAATTGCTAGTTCAGAACCAGGGCAACAACAACAACAACCCGCCGCCAGTGGACAACCTAGCCCATTTTCTAAGGTTACAGCCGCCGGTGTTTTCCAGTAGCACCGAGCCTATAGTTGCAGATGATTGGCTACGCCATATTGGAAGGGAGTTGACCACCGCAGGTTACACGGATTGAGGCACCTAGGGAACCAAGTGTTGCCTGTATTTTTTGGAAATCCCGGAGTACCCGTGTGATCTTCCTATGGAGCGCCACCCAGGCTCAAAGGGAACTGAGGTGATTCATGCTAGAAACTTCCGTGTGCAGCCAAAAGCTATTATGGGCTGTAGCATAGTTGAGTAAGTTACGTGAAGCTCTTGAAGAGGCAGATCAGCAGGTAGTGGGATGTAGGTTTGGTATGGTCTACCCGGAGTAGAGAGTTAATGTTTCTGAAAGACTGTGTCTCGGTCATCCGTTTCTCAAACACCGTGTAGTGCGAAAAATCCAACGGAGGCGATCGAGTCTTGTGGGGAAAAGTGCGCAAACCTATGCAGCGTGTATAATCTAATCATGGTTAGTCGTGTCCCCGGTTATGGACAATTCTTGAGTATCTAGTATTTGGATTATCACATGTATCTCACCATTCTTAATTAATATTGTTTGGATGTTAATCACTTTAATTGGGATTGAGTTGGAGGAACCTTCTCAATGATGTTTCAACTACCATGATAGTTAAAATTTAAATCTATTCCTTTGTTGTAGGGAAAAATTGGCTTTTCTCAAAAACTATAACCATAGAGCTTTCCACCAGCCAAATATGCATGTAGTGATAGCATTATTCCATTCTTGCTCTACTGTGTTACATTGCCAGCATATTCCATGTGCTGACCCGTTTTCGGGCTGCAACGTATGATGTTACAGACTTTTCAGACGAGGAGTAAGCTTCGTTAAGTCGTGGCCGTGCAGCTCAGCTATGTCGTTGGAGTTGATGGACTCACTTTATCTTCCAAGCCTTCCTCTATTATCGTATTAGATGGCGTTAAGCCATGTTATTGTAATAAGTTCTCTCTTGAGACATTCGATGTCAGGACCCCGATTCCAAGTCACATCGATCTAGTCGGTAACACCTCATATCACATTGCGGCCTCACGCACGCTATCCCCACGGGTGTCGCCTTACCATGGCCCGGGACCGTTTACGCCTTTTGGCTCACGTATATGATAGTGTCGCTAGCATCCATATGACAGAGAACCCGGGCCGACACGGCTAGTCATGAACCCAAAGCAGCACAGACCTATGGAGACATGCATACATGAATCACATCGAGCATGTCGGTCAACAGTGTGTGAATCCACGCTGTAGCACTGGGCTAACAGGACTACGGGTAACCCGGGCGGTAGCAGGCTAGGCAGGACTCCGGATGTCACTACGTGACATTTACCCGAAGGGACATACATAGGAACAAGGTGAAACACATGCCGGCTAGTCAAGTGTCCTGAGCAGTAGTGTTGGGCTAGTAGGACTCCTGTGAACCGGGCTGTAGCGGACTACTATGGCTCAAGGAGCACTAGACTACATTTCCCCATAAGAGAGGCTGCCAAGGATAAACAACTAGATTGTCAAATACCACACATACCAAGCATTTCAATCATACACACAATATGCTCGATATGTGCAAATACAACATGGCATCACAACAAAACTCTACAACTCAAGTACTTTATTTAAAGGCTCCAGAGAGCCATACATAACATGTTCATACAGGTAGGGGTCACATGACCCGACACTCAAGTCATACAAGCATACAAGCACATGCAGAAGCAAATGGTCTGAGTATAGACACTAGAAAGAAAGAAGGCTTGTCGAAGCCTGACTATCTACGTAGGGCCCTCCATGGCCAGGATCACCACCTGGGTGGCAAGTTACTCATCGACGTCGAGATCTACATAAAACCCATCGGAGGGGGCGGTGTTGTCGTCTGAAAACAGTAATGAAAGCAAACATGAGTACAAAGGTACTCAGCAAGTCTTACAACAGAACCTACTATACATGCTCATTCTCAAGAAGGTGGTGGAGTTATTGCAGCAAGCCAGCTTTGACTCTTGGCTAAGCTATCCTACGAGACACCACTAGTAAAATAGTTTTCACACACGAGTCCACTAATCACCAACACAATACTCCACCGGGGATCCTCCCTCGTCATCCTATGAGAGGGCCATCCTCGGTACTCACACTTATCTTGAGTCTTTTAGTAGTAACCATTAACTTGTCTATGAATTGTATAGGCAACCAAGTAGTCCTTTACTGCGGACGCGGCTATTCGAATAGATGATGTTAACCCTGCAGGGGTGTACTTCTTCATACACGCTCTCACCACTTATCGTTGTTTACACGACATGTACTCGGCAACCTTCAAGCGGAAGCCCAACGAGGGTGTCGGCCACGGCCTACCTAAACACTCAAGTCTCTAGTCCAGGTTTATCGCCTATCCAGGTTCCATCCGCAGGGAGTCCGGCCGAGGTTTCCACGTACGGCCCCGAACAATGTGAACAGGGTCCCGAGATGCCAAACGGGCGCCCGACATACCCGGCCACGGTGTATCTACCGCATCATAGCCCACCCCTGGGGTCAGCGCTACGCATGGCCGCCAACACATAACCTAGAAACACCAGAAACTTGTTGCAACTCCGGGACAGAGTACTAGGGTGATTAAGAAGCCGAGAGGGTCCATTGGTTTCGGTCCCAATGTATGGTAGTAGCTGATTCTTAAATCACACATATAGATCTCAGTTCTTAGGGACAGTCTCAATGAAACAACCCACCATGTACTCCTACGTGGCCTCTCATCGATACCTTTACCAAATCATGTTCAACACATCCCTCACATTACCGACATAATCATTTCACTCTAGCCCATCACCCAGATGAACCAGACCTGACACAACTCTAAGCATAGCAGGCATACCAATGTAGGAAACACATACATGGCTCAATCAACTCCTACACATGCTAGTGGGTTTCATCTAGTTGCTGTGGCAATGACAGGTCATCCAGAGGCTAAGGGTTCAACTACCGCAGCACGCAGCAGTTTGAAACGTTGTTGTCTTAATGCAGTAAGTGAGAGCAGAAGCGAGAACATGTGATTGTATCGATATGATCAATGGGGGTGCTTGCCTGATGGAGTGGTAGTAGGGTACTGCCCTTCAGCTGGATACTCGGAAATATCCTCGGAGGCAGAACCTACCACGAAAGACACCACAGAACACATTCATGACATGGCAATATGCAACAATATGATGCATGCTATGACATGGGAATATGAGGTGTCCTGCCTAATGCAATGTGAAACAAGTTGAAATGGGTCCATTTGAATCAAACATTCAAATGGAAGCTTAAGTTCTTATGCATTATAAATGTATTAGCTTGTTTCACCTAAGCAGCAAGGTTAAAGTGTTTTGCCAGGCATGAAACCATTACATATGGAAACATTGAATTTTTCTGATCATTTTTCATATATAAATTGTTTGATTTGGAGCTATGGTTGATTTTCTATGATTTTTAGAAGTTTTGGCTATTTTCTGGAATTTCCTGTATAAGAAAAATTCCAGTAAACAAATTACTGCATCAGCATTACGTCAGCGTGACGTCAGTGGTCAACGGGACGGTCTAGGTCAAACCTGACAGTGGGTCCCGCGTGTCAGCGTCATTAGTTTTAACTAATTATAATTAGTACTAAGCCTAGATTAATTAGCCGGCTAGGCCCCACCTGTGTTTGACCCAGAGGGGTCAAACTGGGCCCACCCGTGGTCGAACAGGGTCAAACTTGCCGGCGTTTAGCCACCGGCGAGGCCAAACGCGGCGGTGCAGGTGCGAGTTTCATCTACAGGGCACCGTTCGAGGCGCCGTTGGGTTCTACGGGCAGCTGGGAACGAGCCGCGGCGGGTGGTGCTAGTGGTTGGGCTCGGGGTCGCCGGAGATGACACCGGCGACGAGTTTGGCGGTGACCAGAGCTCGGGTGAGCTCGGACTCGTCGCTAGGGGGCACGGAGAGGCGCGTGGGTTAGTGCGTTGAGTTCCTGGGGGTGCGGTAGGGCTAGTGGACAAGGTGGCACGGCTGTTGGGTGGCCGGAGCCTCGTCGGCGACGAGCTCCGCGGCGGCGCGTGCGCTGAGCTACGTGCAGTCGCTACGGGGATCGAGAGAGGGAACGGAGAGGGTGGGGAGGTTCAGTGGCTCACGGCGGTTGCGACAAGCTGACGGCGACGTCGGGGACGGCGAAGGGGATCTCCAGCAGTGGAGGAGTCGGGTGAGGTCGAAGATGTGGCTTTGGGGCACGCGAGCGCTCGGGGCTCGGCCTGCTTGACGGAGAGGAGGGTGGTGGAGCTCGTGGACACGGTAGGGCGGCGCAGAGACGACGGTGGCTACGGCTACGGCGGCGGGACGGCGGCGGCTTCTTCGACCATGGCGGAGGGGAACGAGGGAGAGAGGCAGGGGGAGAGTGGACGTGTGCAGGGGGTCGGGGCGTGACGTGGAGGTCGTCCAGCCCGCCCTGCGGCGAAGCGGCAAGCAGGAGGTGGCGCACGGCGGTGCACACGCGTCGGGCACGTGCCCGTCCTGCTAGCAAAGGAGGAAGACGACAGGGGAGGAGGCGGTGGAGGGCTGGGCCAGTTGGCTGGGCTGCCAGCTAGGCCGGCCAAGTGGGCTGCATAGCAGGTAGGTCCAGGTAACTCTCTCCCTCTCTTATTTGTTTCTGTTTTCTATTTTTCTATTATTTCTGTAACTTTAGGGCTTTATTAAAAATGCCAGGGCATTTCCAAACATCTTAAAATTGATCATGGCTACTGCTTAGAATATATCCAACAGTAAACATTTTAGTTTTTGATTATTTGAGCATCCAAAATATTTTATAGCATTTAAATGCCCAAGTGCAAATACCATATGAATTAATCCAATGACCTTAAGATGTCCTAGAAAAATGTTCACCATTTTTGTCAAAGGTTTTAACCCAAAACAAAAAGGGTGGACTTTTTGGAAGGGCATTTCAGGTTCATTGAAAAAGTTTTTAGTAAACCCTAGTTGTTCCAGGGGGGTGCTGGGGGTTCTATCATCCCCATTTCATCTTTCTGGGAAATTTAAACATGATGCAATCACTCTAATGCATGAACTAGCTAGGGTGTGACAACTCACCCCCACTCAAAAGAATCTCGTCCCGAGATTTAGGATCCGTTGGGAAGAAAGTGGGGTACTCGAGTCGAAGACGATCCTCCCTTTCCCAAGTGGCTTCTTTCTCGGAATGGTGTGACCATTGAACCTTGAGAAACTTGATGTTATGGCGTCGAGTGGTACGCTCGGCTTGATCAAGGATACGAATGGGATATTCTCGATATGAGAGATTATCTTGTAGATCAAGCGTTTCGTGGTCCACTCCATGGATAGGATCCGCGAAGCAACACCTGAGTTGAGAAACGTGGAAGACATCGTGCACTCTGGAAAGATGCAGAGGTAGTTCCAATTGGTAGGCAACTTCTCCTCGTTTGGCAAGAATGCGAAAGGGTCCAATGTAACGAGGAGCCAATTTGCCTTTGATACTGAAACGATGGGTTCCCTTTAACGGAGTAACCCGAAGGTAAGCCTTCTCGCCGACTTCATGAGTCATGAGCTTATGTTTACGATCATATTGGCTCTTTTGATGAGATTGGGCTGTTTTCAATTTCTCACGAATAATGCGAACCTGCTCTTCTGCTTCCTGAATCATATCCGGGCCAAAGAGTTGTCTTTCCCTGATTTCTTACCAGTTTAGAGGCGTTCGACATTTTCGTCCATAGAGAACTTCGAAAGGAGCTTTGCCCAAGCTAGCTTGATAACTATTGTTATAAGCAAACTTCGCGAATGGAAGGCATTTCTCCCAATCCATTCCAAATGAGAGGACAGAAGCTCGGAGCATATCGTCCAGAATTTGATTTACTCGCTCTACTTGACCACTTGATTGGGGTCGAAGGCGGTGCTAAAAGAGAGACGAGTTCCCATAGCATTTTGGAAACTTTCCCAAAATCGAGAGGTGAAGAGACTCCCACGGTCTGAGTTAATTTCCAATGGGACACCATGAAGAGACACTATTCGGGAGATGTATAAATCAGCTAGCTGGCTAGCGGTGATACTCTCACGAACAGGTCGAAAGTGGGCCACCTTAGAAAGACGATTGATCACGATGAAGATGGCATTATTCCCTCTCTTGGTCCTGGGAAACCCAGTAATGAAATCCATACTGATCTTATCCCATTTCCATTCAGGAATAGCCAAAGGTTGAAGGGTGCCAGCAGGCCATTGATGCTCTGCTTTAACACGACGGCAGACGTCGCAACTAGCAATGTATTGAGCAATTTCTCTCTTCATCCTAGTCCACCAAAACCTCTAGCGTAGGTCTTGATACATTTTAGTACTACCGGGATGAATGGTGAGAGGGGATTCATGAGCTTCCTTAAGAATCAGCCGCCTCAGGTTTCGTGCTTTGGGAACCACTAAGCGGTTTCCAAAGTATACGACACCTTGATCATCAACGGAGAAACAATTCACGACTCCTTTCTTAATGTTTCTCTTAATACAGGAGATTCCCGGATCTACCTTCTGTGCCTTGATGATCTGATCCGTAAGGGTAGGTTTCGCCACCGGGGTGGATAGGAATCCTTGAGGAACAATGTGAAGGTTAAGCTTACGAAATTCCTCATGGAGAAGTGGTTGACTTTGTTGTAACATCAGGTTGTTACAATGAGATTTACGACTTAGCACATCAGCCATGACATTGGCTTTGCCCGGGGTGTAAGTTATTCCTAAGTCGTAATCCGAGATCAACTTGACCCAACATCTTTGCCTGAGATTCAAATCCGGTTGGGTGAAGATATATTTCAAACTTTGGTGATCGGTGAAGATCTCGCAATGATTACCGAGAAGGTAATGTCGCCAAGTTTTGAGTGCATGGACTACAGCTGCAAGCTCTAGATCATGTGTGGGATAGTCTTCCTCATGGGGGTGTAATTGCCGTGAAGCATAGGCAATTACCTGACGATCTTGCATGAGTATGCAACCTAGTCCTTGTCGCGAGGCATCGCAATAGGTAATAAAGTCCTTGGAGAAATCTGGTGGTACCAGTACGGGAGCAGATGTCTGGCGTATTTTCAGTTCCTGAAAGCTGAACTCGCACTATGGGGTCCACTCGAACTTTTTATCTTTCTTGAGGAGTTCAGTTAGGGGTTTAGCAACCTTGGAGAAATTCTCGACGAAGCAACGGCAATAACTCGCTAGGCCAAGGAAGCTCCGAACTTGCTTGACCGTCTCAGGTGGAGTCCAATCAAGGACGGCTTGAACTCGCTCGGGATTGACAGCAATAACCTTACCAGAGATTACATGGCCTAGATAGGTCACTTCTGGCAACCAAAATTCACACTTGGAGAATTTGGCATAAAGGCGATGCTCTCGAAGTTTCATCAATACCAGCCTTAGATGTTCGGCATGTTCCTCCTCACTCTTGGAGTAGATGAGTATATCATCGAGGTATACTACAACGAATTTATCCAAATACTCCATGAAGACCGAGTTCATTAACCGAGAGAAGGTGGCTGGGGCATTGGTTAAACCGAAGGACATGATGGTGTACTCTTATTGGTCATAGCGGGTAACAAAGGCCGTTTTGGGAATGTCCCTGTTTCTAATTTTGATTTGATGGTAGCCCAACCTCAAATCCATCTTAGAAAAAACTGAGGATCCAGCGAGCTGATCATACAGATCATTGATCCTGGGAAGCAGATACTTGTTCTTGATAGTGACCAAGTTGACAGGTCGGTAATCTACAACCATCCGATCCATTCCATCCTTCTTCTTGATGTAGAGGACGGGGTAAGCCCAAGGGGAGGAACTAGGATGGATGAAACCCTTTTTAAAGGACTGATCGAGTTGGTTCTTAAGCTCGGCTAGTTCTAAGGGTGCCATCTTATAGGGTCTTCTAGAATTTGAAACGGTTCCTGGAACAAGGTCTATCACAAACTCGACATCCCTGTCAGGTGGAACACCTGGCAGTTCTTCTGGAAAGACATTCAGAAAGTCCCGGACTACCGGAATATCTTCAAGGTCTGGAAGGGGGTTGGCATTTATGGAGTAAAGCTGGCGCTTGGCCACTCGAGTTAAGACATTGACTGTCTTGCCCGATGGGTGAGTAAGTTGAACGGTTCTAGTGGCACAATCAATCTTAGCATAATGAGATGACATCCCGTCCATACCCAAGATGATGTTTATGTCCGAGGACTTCAGAGCTATTAAGGATGCAAGGAAGACAAGTCTATCAACAAGAATTTCATTCCCATGGTTTACACTAGAGGTTTGCCATCTAGAGCCAGGGGTTTGAATTTCCATGGTAGTGGGCATGTCACAGAATGTCGTGTTATGCAATCGAGCATAGCTCTCAGATATGAATGAATGAGATGCTCCAGTATCGAAAAGAACAGATGCCGGATGGCAATTAACAA
Source organism: Triticum dicoccoides (assembly GCF_002162155.2). Classification (NCBI taxonomy): domain Eukaryota; kingdom Viridiplantae; phylum Streptophyta; class Magnoliopsida; order Poales; family Poaceae; genus Triticum; species Triticum dicoccoides. Next base: position 306,532,660 of record NC_041392.1, on the reverse strand, counting down.
GGAGCGTACCAAGGACGACGTTAGGATCATCATGAGCCTCCTCAGCTGAGACATAGTTGACATGGCCACATGAAGTGGTGGCTGGCTTGGTGTAGAATGTCTTTCCCGCTGGCTCACCACGGCCAACGGACTTTCCAGACTGATTGGGGTTGTTGTTCTAGGGACACTCTCGACTGTAGTGACCCGACTCTCCACACTTGAAACATGTCACAACATTGGGGCGTGGAGCAGCATTAGGAGCGGGGCCACCATAGGGCTTAGACGGTGCAAACTGCTGGTTGGGGCGAGGCGCCTCAAAGGATGGCCTCGGAATGAACCTGGGTGGCAGTGTCGTGCTTGGAATCCACACCCGGCGCTTCTGAGATCCAGAGCCGGATGAAGAACCAAAATCACAAGAGTGCTTGCGTGAAGCGTCATAGTCAGACTGGCCTGTCTCAGCACTGATGGCTTTATTGACCAACTTCTGAAAGGAGGTGCACTCATGCAGACGAAGATCGTGTCGAAGCTCAGGGCTAAGTCCCTTGCGGAACCTTGCCTACTTCTTAGCGTCGGTGGATACCTCTTCAGGAGCATATCGTGCCAGATTCCAAAATTCACGACTATATGAATCCACAGTCAGTCTTCCTTGGGTGAAATTGCAGAACTCTTCCCTCTTATGATCTATGAGACCTTTCGGGATGTGATGCTCGCGGAAAGCCTCACTGAATTCAGCCCAAGTAGTAATTTGGCCGACCGTGCGCATAGCCTCAAAGTTTTCCCACCAAAGACTAGCAGGGCCTTCGAGGTGATAGGCAGCATAGGTAACCTTATCAGCTTCGGCTACGTTGGCAGAACATAGCTTGTGGGTGATGCTGCGAAGCCAGTCATCCGCGTCGAGGGGCTCAACGGAATGATTGAACTTTGGTGGGTACAACTTGATAAAGTCATCGATTGACACCAAGTCATTTCGCTGATGGCGTGCAGTGTTCTGCTCAATCCGCTCCAGCAAGCGGTTAGTCTCATGCTTGTTTCTTTCCGCCTCCAGCATAACTTCGGCCAGAGAAGGCGGGTGAGGCAGATTTTCACCCCTAGCTGCACTGGCTTCCCCCTGCTCCGGGGCGGCAGGGTTGCTGCGGGTGTTGACCATCCTAGGAAAAACAAGACAATGGTTTAGACAAGGATGGCACAAACTTAGCAAGGAAGTGCAAAATGTAATGGATAACATGGAATGCTAAGATGTTCATTGCACGACATGGTAATATAGAAATTGCCATATATATACCATTGGTCATACATACCGTACATAGTTTAATACAAGCCCATGCTAGAGTACAACTACGGTGAAAGACAGTACATCTCATCGGAGGCATTCCAAGCTCCTATACATTATTTTTCTACACCTCCGGAGCATGATACACACCAAGTCGTATCCCACGGTCACGCAGGACTGTGGAGATTACAACTATTATAGTACCAGTGAAACTACTACTAGCTTAGACGGCTCCGTAGTAATCCTCATAAAAGTCACCACCAAAGCCTGGAAGTGGAACATGATCATCTGGGAACAGACGGTCCTGCGGAGCCTGTGGACCATAGGGGCTCGGATGTGGCCTTGGTCCCACAGGCGGTGGCAGACGGGGACCACGAGGAGGGGTGATGCCTCCTACATCACGCCACTCCATACAATCTGGCAATCCAGACCGCACAGGGTACATGTCCCTCAAGTCCATGTATCCTGCCTGTACCGCAGGTGCAAACCGAGTCAAAGTGGCCTAGTGATCAGCACGAGAGTTGAAAAGCTCCATATGCAAGGCCCGATTTTCGCGGTCCTTATCCTCGAGCATCTCGGCAGTGGTGCGGAGTAGTGACTCCTCATGTGTAGAGTCATAGTACAAAGCCTGATAGTACCCCTGTGCTCCAGGGAGTGAGGCTGGCATGTAACGGAAATCAGTGTTCTGAAGCAAGGCAGTCCTGGCTCGAATGATAGTCATCATTGAGTAAGCTGCATCCTACACAAACATCTCAATAGTGACCCCAAGTCCATAGGAACATTGAATGGGCTCAGTGGCTCCAAGATAAGAGGGATATATCCTAACGGTACAAAGGTATTGGCTCTGGTTGAAGTCTCTGAACCGCTCCTCGATGGTATATTCCGGATACCACCGATAGCCTGACTCGACCATCACTCGAACCAACATGGCCGTGTGACCGGGTACATCGAGGCACCGGGTCAGACAAACCACTTGGTTCTGGGAATGGGTGGCCATCTGAAAGCACAGAATAATGCAAAGGCATTAGAATTTCCTATGAGAAATCGGACAGCATAACGGTTGTAAATGCTCAGAAAAAGATTTGAGACATCCACAAAAGTTTGCAATACCACTCAACAACATCAAATCAAGGTTCTGATTCAACTAACAACATACTAAAAGTAGTAGAAACTGTACTGAGGCTTGTAACAACAATCCTATAAGCTACTACGTATTAGTAACACATGAACCTGATAGAAAGAAGAGAGCCTAGTCCTTAACCCATGTAGAATGAGAAGAGAATGACTCAGATCAAAGGGCATAAGGTAAAGGAGTAAAAGAGCCTTACATTCCCTCAAACAATCGATTCCCCTACATATAACTAAATGTAAAACCCCAAATTTTCAATTTGGAATGTTATACATTAGATCATCATGCATATCTTATTTTCGTGTGTTTTGGTCGATCCTAGAAATTTCACGCAACTCAAGGACCTTCGGAGAGAGTTGGAGATTTCGTTATTTTCATATTTGAGAGTTTTCTCGAATTTGAAAAGAGGATCATTTGATTTATTTATTTCATCTTCAATTATTTTTCCGATATCAAAATACGAGAGAGGGAATAATATGACTTTCCCAAAATATAGGAAAAATGAAGATTTAATAAATAGATCAAATTTCGTTTTCCGGTGTTTGTTTGTTTTTCTTTGGATAGGGAAAAATGCGCGTTTTCGAAAATTGCATTCTAGGTCCGGAGTAAAGTTCATTTTGTTCGACTCATTTTTAGGAGTCGGGGAAAATTTACTTTAGAATTTTTGGAGTTCGTTTAGATTTTATTTTCTTTTGTTTTCTGCGCACGAAACCATTTAAAAAAAAGTGAGCCAGGCCAGCCGGGCCAAAGGCCCAGCCCGCCGGCCGCCCTCCCCAGCTGCGCGCGTGCGCAGGCGCCAGGCGCCAGTGTGCCAGGCCGCCGCCTCGCCTCTAGCCGAGTCCGGCTTGGACTCTAGGCCGTAGCCCCTCCCCTTTCCTTTGTTTTGTTTTTCTTTCCTAGTCTATTTCTTGTCCCCTACCCCAAGTAAATCCCTCCCCTCACCTATATAAATACCAACACCCCCCCCTCCAAAACATCAAATCAAACCCCAAGCCCCACACCACCCCGCGCCTCCCCAAGCCGCGCCCCACCCCGCGCCCCTCACCCGCCGCCGCCGCCCCTATAGCGCCGCCGCCGCCGCCCTAGCACGCCGCCATCGCCACCGTTCGCCACGCCTCGCCGGAGGTAGCCCCGCGCCTCTCTTTTTCTTCCCCGTGTTTCGGTTCTTTTAAAAGAAACTGTTCCAGTTTTCTTTTCCGGTTTTTTTCTCTCCGATTCTTCGTTTCAGTTTCTTTTCCGAAACCATAGATCGGTTTTCTGTTTTCTTTTTCGGTTTCTTTTCCGAAAACCCCAGATCGGTTTTCGTTCTTCTTTCGGACCATTTATCTCAATGAACGTGATCACCGATTATTCCCAGTTAACGATGCCCGTTCGTTTAACCGTTCGTCTCTTTCTTTTCGTCGGATTTATTCCGCGATCGCGATCTCAGATCTGATCTTCGTTCTAGTTTATCTTCTCGCCCGTTTATCGGAATCAGGTGATTCAAGCGCCTGGAGTTTCATCTCGAAACCGCCGTTCCGTCTAAACAACTTGAACAAGTTTTTGCTATGGTAAAATTTGACCTAGTTTCAACTTGCTAGAACCGAGTTGTTTTCTTCCGCCGTTTGTTTTCCGTCGTTTGTTCGGTTCGTTCTTTCCTTGCAACCGGAGTTCTTAAGTTGAACTTTCTGGTTCGTCCTCTCGTTCGAGTTTTACTTGTGCTTCAGATGAGTACTTATTGTGTGGTTACTATTGTTTGCTTACGATAGATTGACCAGAGTGTGACGAGTAGATCCATCAAGAGTTTTAAGTACGAATCATCTTCATCTACCTTGCAGGCAAGTTCACACTTTGATCATACCTTTTCTACAACCCATGTTTTATTGCATTAGATCAATCCTCACACATTGTATGATTAGGATCTAATTAAATTGTGGGATGGGAAGTAAATGAGGTAGTACCTATTACCTGTATTATTATGAAACCTTTGGGAGCTACTTCTACGTTTGCTTATTATGCCATGCTATGCTAGTAGACGTGGATTGGGTGAGTGATATCCATGACAGATGTGAGTTGATAATGTTTAATGGTTTATCTAAGGTGGCCACTTAAACACACATCTGGGTGGATTGAGGCACCTGATGTCTATCAGGACTTGCCTGTTTTATTTTGGATCGCCACCCAGGCTCAAAGGGATCATAAGATAATTCATGCTAGAAACTTCCGTGTGCAGCCACATGCTACTATGGGCTCTGGCATAGTTGACTAAGTTGTGCGAACTCTTACGGGGTGGACTAGCAGATGTAGGGGTTGTAGGTGGTACGGTCTACCCCACATGTAAGGTGCTAGCGCTTCTGAAAGACTGTGTCTCGGTCATCCGTTTCTCAAACACCATGTAGTGCGAGAAAACAAACGGAGGCAATCGAGTCATGTGGGGAAAAGTGTGCAAACCTCTGCAGAGTGTACAAACTAATCATGATTAGCCGTGTCCCCGGTTATGGACAACTTGAGTATCTAGTACTTGAATATCAAGTGAATCTCATCATGTTACTTCTAATTAATGTTGTTGGGTTTTAATTGTTCACTTAATTGGGATTGAGAATGCTGTCAACCATTCTCGATGTTTAACAACCACCATGATAGTTAAATAAATTTATTCCTTTGCAGTAGGGAAAAATTGGCTTTACGCAAAACCTTATAACCATAGAGCTTTTCCACCAGCCATATATGCATGTAGTGATAGTCTTTATTCATCATTCTCTATGGTGTGAATTTGCCAGTACATTCAATGTACTGACCCGCTTCGGGCTGCAACGTCTCATGTTGCAGGATTATCTTACGACGAGTAAGTGATACGTTAGGGTTACGATTTCTACACTCAACTTTGCCATTGGTGTTGATGGGAATCCACAACCTTGTTGCTTCTGCTATATGGATTGAGGTAATAGTATTTATGTTACTTTATACATGTGATTTACCTCTGTTATAAATCCTTCGAGTATTGTGTGTGTTAGCATACCGATCCAGGGATGACACTTAAGCACAGAGACTTGACCCATTCGGGTCGGGTCGCTACAAGATGGTATCAGAGCACATGTTGACTGTAGGACGTGACCCTAGAAACTGGCAAGCCCATAGCAATGATTTTTCTCTACAACTTTCCCTTTCAAGAAGATCTTTTACCTCTCTTCTCTTCTGAGCTTATTCAAAATTCCCTTTAGTGAGACCATACCCTTTTCCCTGTTGACCACTCGAGGATTCCACTGATGAGACCACTCCAAGAAGTACAAGATATCGAACAATTAAGACCACTTCAGAATGAAGAGTATTTTCCGTGCAACCAAAGACAAGTGGAATTTGTAGGCTCTGAAGAATTCTCAGATTTGTATGACCTAGGAAGGCTACCCTTATGGAACTTGGCAGACTATGGAAGTTGTCAATACCCGCGATCGAGGTGTATCGGAGAAAGACTGAAACAAGGAGCATGAGAATTCGAAGTTTTGAAAACCCTAAGGCAGGAGATATCAACTATGGAGAGATAGCTCATGGAAATGACAAGAGCAGAAACACGGTTATCCATGATGTCATCGCCCGCTGATGCTATTGTCACCATGCTGAGTTAAGGATGCTTTTTTCAGAATGGATTGGATGGAAGAAGGCTGATGGAGCACCTATTAGTAAGATGAAGTTTTAACCTTAGCTAGTGTATCACTAGGATCTGGAGTATTACATCAAGAAGTTAAGATGGAGCCACAAGAAGCCGTATTTGAAAGAAAGCATTTCGTGAGGAACTCAAGATCCTGAAGATGAGAGTAGCCAAGCTGGAGGAGCTACAACCTCAAGATACCGGAGATTTGTCAGGAACTGAAGGACAGTAGGACCATGGTTCATGTGAAGGATGTTGAAACCAAAAGTTTGAAATGCAACTCCGGAATATTAAAGGATGTCACGAGAGATTTCACGTCAAAAGAGGTTGAGCTGGCAAAAGAACTTGAGAAGGGCAAGCATGATCGGAAGAAGCCCATCGGAGATATAAACAAAACTGGAAGAGTTTGGCGATGTTGAAGATTTATTGACCTTTAGAAGACCAAACCCCTGTTATATACCTACGTTAGATGCGACGATTGTGAGCTGTCATTTGTTTGATGTTTTCCCGACAGCCACAATAAAATCTGTCTTTTCAAAACCATTGTTTGTATTGTGTGCATCCCTCTCTATCTCTCTTATCTCACTCCAAAACCCATGGACCCAATAGAGGATGAATGGAGATGAGCTTGTATTTTCGGGACCAATGAGTCAATTGGAGACCGACCGATGGATTCAGAACATGGAGGATCATATGGAGAACAACCCTATAGTTGGAAATAATATGACCCAGCATGCTCTTCAGTGCTTTGAAAGAGGTGCTGCTACTTGGTGGAGAATGTACCAAACCATCAATGGATGGCAAGGAGTAACCACTTGGAAAGAATTTAAGTTGACTCTGCCAAAGTCTCGACTTGTGTCCCAGAAGTTGAAGCCTTATGGAAAGGATATGAAGAAACCTTGTGCATGCAAGATTTATGGAGAAATAGGACATACCCATAAAGAACACAAGGATGAATGCACTATTGTGAAGGAAGTCACCCAGTTGAAGAATGCCCAAATAGGCAGATTACTTGTTTCTTGTGTGAAGGGATTTCCCACTATCCTACTCAGTGTCACATTTACCCCATGGTACGAAGGACCCTACAACAGAATAAAGAAGTAATGAAAGGAGCCCTTATGGACATTTTAGAAGAACCCGTGATGAAGGAAGATGTGGAGGACACACCTAAAGAGGACCCGAGTAAACCCTGCACCAAGTCTTGCTATTCATGTGGAGAAGAAGGGCACATCTCCCAGAATTGTATGAATGGGGATCTAATAGAATTCCCAACAGATGAAGTAGAATATGACCCACAGGAAATAGAAGCCATGATTGGCATGGAAAGTTCCAGGAAGAGAAGCAGATTGGATTCCAGGAAGAATCTGAGTCATATCACCTGTTACAGGTGCAAGGAGTCAGGGCACTACCTCAACAATTGCCCAAAAAGGAAACCTTGATACTTGTCAGAAGTAATATGTTTTAGTTGTAAAGGAGCAGGGCACTTTGCCAGAGAATGCCCCAAGGAGAAGGAAACTTGCGCTAGATAGTTGAGTTTGCAACAAAAGAAATGGAGTAGTAGAAGTGAGAACATTTTTCTTTTATATTGAGGTGTTGAGTTGAGACTTGTAATGGAAAAGCAAGAGATTGTAATCATTGGAGAATGAATAAAGTAGCAACGTTGGTACTGATATGGATTTTATGAGTTGTTACTCTATGAAGAAGGATTTTGACCATTTTTGAGGATAAGAGAAACATGGTCTATGGAAGGTTTGTGCATTTTAAGGGTGGTAGTACCCTGTAATGGATTTCGGACAAAAATGAATACGAGTTTTGTCTCGATATGTGTGATACCCTAAGAGTAAGTAGGATGAAGTTGGAGACCGTCCGATGGACCAAATGTGATCAAGGAGTCAGAAAAGAATATTAAGTTGATTCGAGATAGACTGAAGGTAGCTCAGTCCAGGCAGAAGAGTTATGTAGACTCAAGGAGGTGGTCTATGAAATTGGAGATAGAGCATGTCTTCGTGTGACCCTCTGCGAGGAGTTAAACGTATTGGAGTTAAGGGACAGTTAGCCCCGAGATTTGTAGGACCATACCGAGTTTTGGAGCGTATGGGAGAAGTGGCCTACAAGTTGGAGTTACCCGAAGGACTGTCAGGAGTTCAAGATGTGTTTCATGTTTCCCAGTTGAAGAAGTGCCATGCAGAGATGGCCAATATTCCCATGTAAGGACGCTTGACCCTGGAAAGGATAATGATGTTCCACGAAGTGAATATGGAATTCATTTTATCTCGATATGAGGGATATTCCACGAGGATGAAGAGATGAATTACTATTGGATATGAAGGAGATATGATGTCAGAAATATGGATCAATGGAAAACTCCATGATGAGTCTGAGTAATCATGTCCTAGTTTGGTGCCAATAGAAGGAAGGAAGACAATACAATAGGATGGATTTAAGAATACTAGGAAGTTGGAAGTTGGAACAATGATCAGTTGCCTGATGATAAGTTCAAGGACTACAAGTGATGAGATGGGCCATAACCCACAGGCCCCAGGACCTGCCAAGAAGCAAGCACATTCTTGCTGAAGGAAAAACCCTGGAAGAGGATATGCCCTTATCGATAGGAGCAACGCAAAACCTAAGAGTTGTGAAGGAACGATAGATGGTTGTTTGTCTTGCAGAATCTATGGATTTATCCGAACTTGGTTCATCGACAAGAGAAATTCTACAATGCTTGTGAGGATGACCGAGTGATAGAATGCGAGATTCACTAAAGCATATACAGGGTAATGATTTGGGTGCGGGATGGATTGATCACCATACCGACTTACTCTTATTATTCGCCTTGCTGTATGGGATGGTAAATCTGAGTGACTTACCTATAGTGGAGAGACGACGATCAAAACCTTGTTTAAACCTTAGAATGGTATATGAAATTTTTCCCTTGTACAAGGCAGCTTTGCCAACCGTAGGTTATACGGTGAGGATCAACCCAGACCCATTTCCTGCAGGAGAAACCATAAATTGTTGACCACCATGAGATATCGATAGTTGTTTAGTTTTGGCGCCCGACCCATCAGCTAAGAAGACCCAATCTCGGAATAACCTTACTAGGATGAAAGTACAGAAAAATTGAGGAAAAGGTTATGCCACTACCGAAAGAGCCCAGAGAAAGGAATTATACTGAAGATCTGAGAAGACCGACACTGTCAAGAATAAGGATGGAGTATATGAGTTTTGATAGAACCATAACCATCCTTCTAAGGGTGGTAGCACCCCAGACCCCGGAGACGATCGATGGATTTTGAGGAGACCCCCAAACCCTAACCTTTTCTTGCTAGCCTCTCCGAATCTCGAGGACGAGATTCCTTTTAAGGGTGGTAGGTTTGTAACATCCCAAATTTTCAATTTGGAATGTTATACATTAGATCATCATGCATATCTTATTTTCGTGCATTTTGGTCGATCCTAGAAATTTCACGCAACTCAAGGACCTTCGGAGAGAGTTGGAGATTTTGTTGTTTTCATATTTGAGAGTTTTCTCAAATTTGAAAAGAGGATCATTTGATTTATTTATTTCATCTTCAATTATTTTTCCGATATCAAAATACGAGAGAGGGAATAATATGACTTTCCCAAAATATAGGAAAAATGAAGATTTAATAAATAGATCAAATTTCGTTTTCCGGTGTTTGTTTGTTTTTCTTTGGATAGGGAAAATGCGCGTTTTCGAAAATTGCATTCTAGGTCCGGAGTAAAGTTCATTTTGTTCGACTCATTTTTAGGAGTCGGGGAAAATTTACTTTAGAATTTTTGGAGTTCGTTTAGATTTTCTTTTCTTTTGTTTTCTGTGCGCGAAACCGTTTAAAAAAAGTGAGCCAGGCCAGCCGGGCCAAAGGCCCAGCCCGCCGGCCGCCCTCCCCAGCTGCGCGCGTGCGCAGGCGCCAGGCGCCAGTGCACCAGGCCGCCGCCTCGCCTCTAGCCGAGTCCGGCTTGGACTCTAGGCCGTAGCCCCTCCCCTTTCCTTTGTTTTGTTTTTCTTTCCTAGTCTATTTCTTGTCCCCTACCCCAAGTAAATCCCCCCTTCACCTATATAAATACCAACACCCCCCCTCCAAAACATCAAATCAAACCCCAAGCCCCACACCACCCCGCGCCTCCCCAAGCCACGCCCCACCCCGTGCCCCTCACCCGCCGCCGCCGCCCCTATAGCGCCGCCGCCGCCGCCCTAGCACGCCGCCGTCGCCACCGTTCGCCTCGCCTCGCCGGAGGTAGCCCCGCGCCTCTATTTTTCTTCCCCGCCGTTCGGTTCTTTTAAAAGAAACCGTTCCGGTTTTCTTTTCCGGTTTTTTTTCTCTCCGATTCTTCGTTTCGGTTTCTTTTCCGAAACCATAGATCAGTTTTCCGTTTTCTTTTTCGGTTTCTTTTCCGAAAACCCTAGATCGGTTTTCGTTCTTCTTTCGGACCGTTCGTCGCAACGAACGTGATCACCGATTATTCCCGGTTAACGACGCCCGTTCGTTTAACCGTTCATCTCTTTCTTTTCGTCGGATTTATTCCGCGATCGCGATCTCAGATCTGATCTTCGTTCTAGTTTATCTTCTCGCCCGTTTATCGGAATCAGGTGATTCAAGCGCCTGGAGTTTCATCTCGAAACCGCCGTTCCGTCTAATCAACTTGAACAAGTTTTTGCTATGGTAAAATTTGACCTAGTTTCAACTTGCTAGAACCGAGTTGTTTTCTTCGCCGTTTGTTTTCCGTCGTTTGTTCGGTTCGTTCTTTCCTTGCAACCGGAGTTCTTAAGTTGAACTTTCTGGTTCGTCCTCTCGTTCGAGTTTTACTTGTGCTTCAAATGAGTACTTATTGTGTGGTTACTATTGTTTGCTTACGATAGATTGACCGGAGTGTGACGAGTAGATCTATCAAGAGTTTTAAGTACGAATCATCTTCATCTACCTTGCAGGCAAGTTCACACTTTGATCATACCTTTTCTACAACCCATGTTTTATTGCATTAGATCAATCCTCACACATTGCATGATTAGGATCCAATTAAATTGTGGGATGGGAAGTAGATGAGGTAGTACCTATTACCTGTATTATTATGAAACCTTTGGGAGCTACTTCTATGTTTGCTTATTATGCCATGCTATGCTAGTAGACGTGGATTGGGTGAGTGATATCCATGACAGATGTGAGTTGATAATTTTTAATGGTTTATCTAAGGTGGCCACTTAAACACACATCTGGGTGGATTGAGGCACCTGATGTCTATCAGGACTTGCCTGTTTTATTTTGGACCGCCACCCAGGCTCAAAGGGATCATAAGATAATTCATGCTAGAAACTTCCGTGTGCAGCCACATGCTACTATGGGCTCTGGCATAGTTGACTAAGTTGTGCAAACTCTTACGGGGTGGACTAGCAGATGTAGGGGTTGTAGGTGGTACGGTCTACCCCACATGTAAGGTGCTAGCGCTTCTGAAAGACTGTGTCTCGGTCATCCGTTTCTCAAACACCATGTAGTGCGAGAAAACAAACGGAGGCGATCGAGTCATGTGGGGAAAAGTGCGCAAACCTCTGCAGAGTGTACAAACTAATCATGATTAGCCATGTCCCCGGTTATGGACAACTTGAGTATCTAGTACTTGAATATCAAGTGAATCGCATCATGTTACTTCTAATTAATGTTGTTGGGTTTTAATTGTTCACTTAATTGGGATTGAGAATGCTGTCAACCATTCTCGATGTTTAACAACCACCATGATAGTTAAATAAATTTATTCCTTTGCAGTAGGGAAAAATTGGCTTTACGCAAAACCTTATAACCATAGAGCTTTTCCACCAGCCATATATGCATGTAGTGATAGTCTTTATTCATCATTCTCTATGGTGTGAATTTGCCAGTACATTCAATGTACTGACCCGTTTCGGGCTGCAACGTCTCATGTTGCAGGATTATCTTACGACGAGTAAGTGATACGTTAGGGTTACGATTTCTACACTCAACTTTGCCGTTGGTGTTGATGGGAATCCACAACCTTGTTGCTTCCGCTATATGGATTGAGGTAATAGTATTTACGTTACTTTATACATGTGATTTACCTCTGTTATAAATCCTTCGAGTACTGTGTGTGTCAGCATACCGATCCAGGGATGACACTTAAGCACAGAGACTTGACCCATTCGGGTCGGGTCGCTACACTAAAGCATTTCTAGACTCGACATTGACCAATTTGGCTCAACGAACCTATAGGCAGTCCGGCTCTGATGCCAACGTTGTCAGGACCCCGATTCCAAGTCACATCGATCTAGCCGGTAACACCTCATATCACATTGCGGCCTCACGCACGGTATCCTCACGGGTGTCGCCTTACCATGGCCCGAGACTGTTTGCGCCTTTTGGCTCATGTATATGATAGTGTCGCTAGCATCCATATGACAGAGAACCCAGGCCGACATGGCTAGTCATGAACCCAAAGCAGCACAGACCTATGGAGACAGGAATACATGAATCACATCGAGCATGTCGGTCAACAGCGTGTGAATCCGGGCTGTAGCACTGGGCTAACAGGACTCCGGGTAACCCGGGCTGTAGCAGGCTAGGCAGGACTCCGGATGTCACCGCGTGACATTTCCCCGAAGGGACAGACATAGGAATGAGGTGAAACACATGCCGGCCAGTCAAGTGTCCTGAGCACTAGTGCTGGGCTAGCAGGACTCCGGTGAACCGGGCTGAAGCGGACTACTATGGCTCAAGGAGCACTAGACTACATTGCCCCATAAGAGAGGCTGCCAAGGATAAACAACTAGATTGTCGAATACCACACATACCAAGCATTTCAATCATACACACAATATGCTCGATATGTGCAAACACAACATGGCATCACAACAAAACTCTACAACTCAAGTACTTTATTTGAAGGCTCCACAGAGCCATTCATAACATGTTCATACAGGTAGGGGTCACATGACCCGACACTCAAGTCATACAAGCATACAAGCACATGCAGAAGCAAATAGTCTGAGTACAGACACTAGAAAGAAAGAAGGCTTGTCGAAGCATGTCTATCTACATAGGGCCCTCCATGGCCAGGATCACCACCTGGGTGGCAAGTTACTCATCGACGTCGAGATCTACATAAAACCCATCGGAGGGGGCGGTGTTGTTGTCTGAAAATAGTAATGAAAGCAAACATGAGTACAAAGGTACTCAGCAAGTCTTACAACATAACCTACTATACATGCTCATTCTCAAGAAGGTGGTGGAGTTATTGCAGCAAGCCAGCTTTGACTCTTGGCTAAGCTATCCTACGAGACACCACTAGTAAAATAGTTTTCGCACATGAGGCCACTAATCACCAACACAATACTCCACTGGGGATCCTCCCTCGTCATCCTACGAGAGGGCCATCCTCGGTACTCACACTTATCTTGAGTCTTTTAGTAGTAACCATTAACTTGTCTATGAACTGTATAGGCAACCAAGTAGTCCTTTACCGCGGACACGGCTATTCAAATAGATGATGTTAACCCTGCAGGGATGTACTTCTTCATACACGCTCTCACCACTTACCGTCGTTTACACGACATGTACTCGGCAACCTTCAAGCGGAAGCCCAACGATGGTGTCGGCCACGGCCCACTTAAACACTCAAGTCTCTAGTCCAGGCTTATCGCCTATCCAGGTTCCATCCACAGGGAGAACGACCGAGGTTTCCACATACGGCCCCAAACGATGTGAACAGGGTCCCGAGACGCCAAACGGGCGCCCGGCATACCCGGCCATGGTGTATGTACCGCATCATAGCCCACCCCTAGGGTCAGTGATACGCACGGCCACCAACACATAACCTACAAACACCAAAAACTAGTTGCAACTCCTGGACAGAGTACTAGGGTGATTAAGAAGCCGAGAGGGTCCATTGGTTTCAGGCCCAATGTATGGTAGTAGCTGATTCTTAAATCAGACATACAGATCTCAGTTCTTAGGGACGGTCTCAATGAAACAACCCACCATGTACTCCTACATGGCCTCTCATTGATACCTTTACCAAATCATGTTCAACACATCCCTCACATTACCGACATAATCATTTCACTCTAGCCCATCACCCAGATGAACCAGACCTGACACAAATCTAAGCATAGCAGGCATAGCATGGTAGGAAACACATACATGGCTCAATCAACTCCTACACATGCTAGTGGGTTTCATCTAGTTACTGTGGCAATGACAGGTCATGCAGAGGATAAGGGTTCAACTACCGCGGCACACAGCAGTTTGAAATGTTGTTGTCTTAATGCAGTAAGTGAGAGCAGAAGAGAGAACATGGGATTGTATCGATATGATCAATGGGGCTGCTTGCCTGATGGAGTGGTAGTAGGGTACTGCCCTTCAGCTGGATACTTGGAAATATCCTCGGAGGCAGAACCTACCACGAAAGACACCACAGAACACATTCATCACATGGCACTATGCAACAATATGATGCATGCTATGACATGGCAATATGATGTGTCTTGCCTAATGCAATGTGAAACAAGTTGAAATGGGTCCATTTGAATCAAACATCAAATGGAAGCTTAAGTTCTTATGCATTATAAATGTATTAGCTTGTTTCACCTAAACATCAAGGTTAAAGTGTTTTGTCATGCATGAAACCATTACAGATGGAAAGATTGAATTTTTCTGGTCATTTTTCATATATAAATTGTTTGATTTGGAGCTATGGTTGATTTTCTATGATTTTTAGAAGTTTTGGCTATTTTCTGGAATTTCCTGTATAAGAAAAATTCCAGTAAACAAATTACCGCATCAGCATTACGTCAGGGTGATGTCAGTGGTCAACGGGACGGGCCAAGTCAAACCTAACAGTGGGTCCCATGTGTTAGTGTCATTAGTTTTAACTAATTATAATTAGTCCTAACCCTAGATTAATTAGCCGGCTGGGCCCCACCTGTGTTTGACCCAGGGGGGTCAAACTGGGCCCACCCGTGGTCGAACGGGGTCAAACTCGCCGGCGTTTAGCCGCCGGCGAGGCCAAACGCGGCGGTGCAGGTGCGGGTTTCATCTACAAGGCACCGTTCGAGGCGCCGTTGGGTTCTACGGGCAGCTGGGAACGAGCCGCGGCGGGTGGTGCTAGTGATTGGGCTCGGGGTCGCCAGGGATGACGTCGGCAACGAGTTTGGCGGTGGCCGGAGCTCGGGTGAGCTCGGACTCGTTGCTAGGGGGCATGGAGAGGCGCGTGGGTTGGTGTGTTGAGTTCCTGGGGGTGCGGTAGGGCTAGTGGACAAGGTGGCGTGGCCGTTGGGTGGCCGGAGTCTCGTCGGCGACAAGCTCCACGGTGGTGCGTGCGGGTGAGCTACGCGCAGTCGCTACGGGGCTCGAGAGAGGGAACGCAGAGGGTGGGGAGCTTCAGTGGCTCACGGCGGTTGCGACGAGCTGACGGCGAGGTCGGGGATGGCGAAGGGGATCTCCGGCGGTGGCGGAGTCGGGCGAAGGCGAAGCTGTGGCTTCGGGGCACGCGAGCGCTCGGGGCTCGGCCTGCTCGATGGAGAGGAGGGTGGCGGAGCTCGTGGACACGGTAGGGCGGCGCAGAGACGATGGTGGATACGGCTACAGCGGTGGGACGGCGGCGGCTGCTTCGACCATGGCGGAGGGGAACGAGGGAGAGAGGCAGGGGGAGAGTGGACGTGTCCAGGGGTTCGGGGGCGCGACGTGGAGGTCGTCCAACCCGTCCAGCGGCGAAGCGGCAAGCAGGAGGTGGCGCACGGTGGTGCGCGCGCGTCGGGCACGCGCCCATCCTCCTGGCAAAGGAGGAAGACGATAGGGGAGGAGGCGGTGGAGGGCTGGGCCAGTTGGCTGGGCTACCAGCTAGGCCGACCAAGTGGGCTGCATAGCAGGTAGGTCCAGGTAACTCTCTCCCTCTCTTATTTGTTTCTGTTTTCTATTTTTCCATTATTTCTGTAACTTTAGGGCTTTATTAAAAATGCCAGGGCATTTCCAAACATCTTAAAATTGATCATGGCTACTGCTTAGAATATATCCAACAGTAAACATTTTAGTTTATGATTATTTGAGCATCCAAAATATTTTATAGCATTTAAATGCCCAAATGCAAATACTATATGAATTAATCCAATGACCTTAAGATGTCCTAGAAAAATGTTCACCATTTTTGTCAAAGGTTTTAAGCCAAAACAAAAAGGGTGGACTTTTTAGAAGGGCATTTCAGGTTCATTGAAAAAGTTTTTTGTAAACCCTAGTTGTTCCAGGGGGGCTGCTGGGGGTTCTATCATCCCCATTTCATCTTTCTGGGAAATTTAAACATGATGCAATCACTCTAATGCATGAACTAGCTAGGGTGTGACATTCGATGTAATAGGTGTGTGATTGCCACTCTATTATAAATCCTTCGAGTACTGTGTGTGTCAGCATTACCGATCCATGGATGACACTGAAGCACAGAGACTTGACCATCTGAGGTCGAGTCGCTACACTTATTGACATAGTACCAAGTGCCAGTTGCTATTTTTTGCATGTTTTTACATCACAGGTAATCAATACCAAACAGAGTTCAAACACAGTGAAACTTTTTGTGGATTTTTTTGGACCAGAAGACATCCGATGGGCCGGAGAAGCGCCTGGGTTGCTCCGAGGGGACCACAACCTACCAGGGCACGCCTGGAGGCCCAGGAGTGCCCTGGTGGGTTGTGCCCACCTCGGGTGCCCCTGAGACCGCCTCTTTGTTCTATAAATACCCCAATATTCCAGAAACCCTAGGGGAGCCGACGAAAATCAATTCCAGCCGTCGCAGAGTCCAGAACCACCAAATCCAATCTAGACGCCATCACGGAGGGGTTCACCACTTCCATTGGTGCCTCTCCGATGATGTGTGAGTAGTATTTTGTAGACCTTCGGGTCCGTAGTTAGTAGCTAGATGGCTTCCTCTCTCTCATTTGATTGTCAATACAATGGTATCTTGGAGATCCATATGATGTAACTCTTTTTATGATGTGTTTGTTGGGATCAGATGAACGTTGAGTTTATGATCAGATCTATCTTTTTATCCAAGAAAGTTATTTGAATCTTCTTTGATCTCTTATATGCATGATTGCTTATAGCCTCGTATTTCTTCTCTGATAATTGGGTTTTGTTTGGCCAACTTGACCTATTTATCTTGCAATGGGAAGAGGTGCTTTGTAGTGGGTTCAATCTTACGATGCTTGATCCCAGTGACAAAAGGGGATCTGACACGTATGTATCGTTGCTACTAAGGATAAAATGATGGGGTCTATTTCTACATAAATATATCTTGTCTAAATAATGTTATCGTTCTTATTGCATTACTCCATTTCTCCATGAACATAATACACTAGATGCATGCTGGATAGTGGTCGATGTGTGGAGTAATAGTAATAGATGCATGCAGGAGTATGTCTACTAATCTAGACATGATGCCTTTATAATGATCATTGCCTGGATATTTTCATGATTATTTGAAGTTCTATCAATTTCCCAACAGTAATTTGTTCACCCACCGCTTGCTATTTTTCTCGAGATAAGCCACTAGTGAAACCTACGGCCCCTGGGGTCTCTTTCTCATAGTATTTGCCTTTGCGATCTATTTTATTTTTAGATCTATTAAACCAAAAATACAAAAATACCTTGTTGCACTTTATTTTTTGGCGTTCGATCTATCAATCTACTACAATTTATTCATGTCTGTTTGCCAATTTTTGGCGTCGTTACCCGAAAGGGATTGACAACCCCTTTAATACGTCGGGTTGTGAGTATTTGTTATTTGTGTGCAGGTGCCGTTTACGTATTGTTGCTTGGTTCTCCTACTGGTTCGATAACCTTGGCCTCATCACTAAGGGAAATACCTACCGTCGGTGTGCTGCATCATCCCTTCCTCTTTGGGGAAATACCGATGTAGCTTCAAGCCGCATCAGTAATTTGCTTTGGTTATGAATTTAGTCCTAATATGATAGACATCCAAGAGGGATATAATAAAAACTTTCACCTGAAGTGCTGATAACCCACAAGTATAGTGGATCACAACAGTTTTCGAGTTTAGTGTATTCAACCCAAATTTATTGATTCGACATAGGGGAGCCAAAGAATATACTCAAGTATTAATAGTTGAGTTGTCAATTCAACCACACCTGAAAGACTTAATATCTACGGCAAAGTAATATGGAAGTAACGGTAACAATGGCAAAAGTAACAGTAGTAGTTTTTGTAGTGATTTTAATAGTGGTAACGAAAAAGTAACTAAGCAAAGATCAATATGTGAAAAGCTCGTAGGCAATGGATCAATGATGGATAATTATGTCGGATGCGATTCCTCATGTAACAGTTATTGTAGGATCGAAAGTATGTCTAGAGGCGAGGGGGGGTGGGGTGATTAGACTACTTGACCAAATAAAAATCTAGCCTTTTCCCAATTTTAGTTCTTGGCAGATTTTAGCTATCTTAGCACCAGTCAAGCAATCTCCACACAATTCAAGCAAGCATGCAAAAGAGTATATGAGCAGCGGAAAGTAAAGCATGCAACTTGCAAGAATGTAAAGGGAAGGGTTTGGAGGATTCAAACGCAATTGGAGACACGGATGTTTTTGTCGTGGTTCCGATAGGTGGTGTTATCATACATCCACGTTGATGGAGACTTCAACCCACGGAGGGTAACGGTTGCGCGAGTCCACGGAGGGCTCCACCCATGAAGGGTCCACGAAGAAGCAACCTTGTCTATTCCATCACGACCGTCGCCCACGAAGGACTTGCCTCACTAGCGGTAGATCTTCACGAAGTAGGCGATCTCCTTGCCCTTACAAACTCCTTGGTTCAACTCCACAATCTTTTCAAAGGCTCCCAAGTGACACCTAGCCAATATAGGAGACACCACTCTCCAAGAAGTAACAAATGGTGTGTTGATGATGAACTCCTTGCTCTTGTGCTTCAAATGATCGTCTCCCCAACACTCAACTCTCTCTCACAGGATTTGGATTTGGTGGAAAGAAGATTTGAGTGGAAAGCAACTTGGGGAAGGCTAGAGATCAAGATTCATATGGTTGGAATGGAATATCTAGACCTCAACACAAGTGTAGGTGGTTCTCTCTCAGAAAATGTGTATTAGAAGTGTAGGTATGTTCTGATGGCTCTCTGCATGAATCAAGAGTGGGAGGAGGGGTATATATAGCCTCCACACAAAATCTAACCATTACACACAATTTGCCAAACTCGGTGGGACCGAATGGTTAAACTCGGGCAGACCAATTCAGCAAACCTAGTGACCGTTAGGATTTTCGGTGGGACTGATATGGTTAGGGTTAGGGCATAACGTAATATCGGTGTGACCGATTACACAAACTCGGTGGGACCGATTTTGGTAATAAGCTAACCAGAGAGTTGGTCAGGTAAACTCAGTGGGACCGATTCGCTCATCTCAGTGAGACCGAAATGTTACAAAAGGGAAACATAGAGTTTACATTGCAATCTCGGTGGGACCGATTGCTCATCTCGGCAAGACCGAAACATTACGAAGGGAAACAGAGAGATTACAATCCCATCTCGGTGAGACCGAGATCCCTATCGGTGAGACCGATTTGCCTAGGGTTTGTGGCAGTGGCTATGACATTTGAAACTCGGTGGCGCCGGATAGAAAGAATTGGTGGGGCCGAGTTTGACTTTTGGTTTAGGTCATATGTGGATTTGGGAAGGTAGTTGAGGATTTTGGAGCATATCACTAAGCATTTTGAGCAAGCAAGCCATTAAACAACACCTCATCCCTCCTTGATAGTATTGGCTTTTCCTATAGACTCAATGTGATCTTGGATCACTAAAATATAAAATGTAGAGTCTTGAGCTACAAGCTTGAGCCAAACTTTCTGTCCTTAGAATTTTGAGGGATCCACTTTCCTCATCCATGCCATGCCATTCATTGAGCTTTTCCTGAAATATTAATCTTGGAATAATGTTAGCTCAATGAGCTATATGTTGTTAGGAATTACCAAAACCACCCAGGGATAGTTGCACTTTCAGTTATAACATAGGCTGACACAGAACTAGCTCCAGTTCATCAATGTAATGTAGACATGTATTCCGAATATAGTCATACGTGCTTATGGAAAAGAACTTGCATGATCTTTTGTCCTACCCTCCCATGGCAGTGGGGTCCTATTGGAAACTAAGGGATATTAAGGCCTCCTTTAAATATAATACCAGAACAAAGCATTAACACTTAGTGAATACATGAACTCCTCAAACTATAGTCATCACCGGGAGTGGTCCCGATTATTGTCACTTCGGGGTTACCAGATCATAACACCTAGTAGGTGACTATTGACTTGCAAAATAGGATCAAGAACTCACATATATTCATGAAAACATAATAGGTTCAGATCAGAAATCATGGCACTCGGGCCCTAGTGACAAGCATTAAGCATAGCAAAGTCATAGCAACATCAATCTTAGAACATAATGGATACTAGGGATCAAACCCTAACAAAACTAACTTGATTACATGATAAATCTCATCCAACCCATCACCGTCCAGTAAGCCTACGATGGAATTACTCATGCACGGCGGTGAGCATCATGAAATTGGTGATGGAGGAAGGTTGATGATGACGATGTCGACAGATTCCCCTCTCCGGAACCCCGAACAGACTCCAGATCAGCTCTCCCATGAAAGAATAGGGCTTGGCAGCGTCTTTGTATCGTAAAACGCGATGAATCCTTCTCCCTGATTTTTCCCCAAACGCGAATATATAGAGTTGGAGTTGACGTCGGTGGAGCCTTAGGGGGCCCACGAGGCAGGGGCGCGCCCTGCACCCTCGTGGACAGGGTGTGGACCCCCTGGTGTTGATTCTTTCGCCAGTATTTTTTATATATTCCAAAACATGTCTCCCTTGATTTTCAGGTCATTCCGAGAACTTTTATTTCTGCACAAAAATAACACCATGGCAATTCTGCTGTAAACAAGACCAGTATGGGTTAGCTCCATTCAAACCATGTAAATTAGAGTCCAAAACTAGGTCAAAAGTGTTTGGAAAAGTAGATACGATGGAGACGTATCAACTCCCCCAAGCTTAAACCTTTGCTTGTCCTCAAGCAATTCAGTTGACAAATTGAAAGTGATAAAGAAAAACTTTTACAAACTTTGTTTGATCTTGTTGTTGTAAATATGTAAATCCAGCATTCATGTTTCCAGCAAAGATTATGAACTAACCATATTCACAATAACATTTAGGTCTCATGTTTACTCATATCAATGGCATAATCAACTAGCGAGCTATAATAATAAATCTCGGATGACAACACTTTCTCAAAACAATCATAATATAATATAATAAGATGGTATCTCGCTAGCCCCTTCTGAGACTGCAAAACATAAATGCAGAGCACCTCTGAAGCTCAAGGACTGACTAAACATTGTAATTCATGGTAGAAGAGATCCAGTCATAGTCATACTAAATGTAAATTAATAGTAATGCATGCACATGACAGAGGTGCTCTCCAACTGGTGCTTTTTAATAAGAGGATGATGACTCAACATTAAAGTAAATAGATAGCCCTTCTCAGAGGGAAGCAGAGATTTGTAGAGGTGCCAGAGCTCGAGTTTTGAAATAGAGATGAATAATATTTTGTGTGGAATACTTTCATTGTCAACATAAAAACCAAGAGATCTCGATATCTTCCATGCTACACACATTATAGGCAGTTCCCATACAGAATGGTTAAGTTTATACTCTCCCACCACCAACAAACATCAATCCATGGCTTGTCCAAGACAACGGGTGCGTCCAACTAACAACAATCCTGGGGGAGTTTTGTTTGCAATTATTTTAATTTAAGCATGGGACTGGGCATCCCGATTACCATCCATTTTCTCGTGAATGATGAGAGGAGTCCACTCATCGTGAGAATAACCCACCTAGCATGGAAGATATAGGCACATACATGAGCTATTCGAGCATACAAAACAGAATTTCATTTGAAGGTTTAGAGTTTGGCACATACAAATTTATGTTCATGGTGGACTCATATGGAATAACTTTGAGGTTTATGGAAGTGGATGCACAAGTAGTATTCCCTCTTAGTACAAGTGAAGGCTAGAAAGAGACCGGGAAGCGGCCAACTAGAGAGCGACAATAGTCATGAACATGCATTAAAATTAATCAACACTAAGTGCAAGCATGAGTAGGATATAATTCACCATGAACATAAATATCATGGAGGCTATGTTGATTTTGTTTCAACTACATGCGTGAACATGTGCCAAGTCAAGCCACTCGAATCATTCAAAGGAGGATACCACCCTATCATACCACATCACTATTGGGGAACGTAGCAGAAATTCAAAATTTTCTACACATCACCAAGATCAATCTATGGAGAAGTCTACCAACGAGGGAAGGAGAGTGCATCTACATACCCTTGTAGATCTCTACGCGGAAGCGTTCAAGAGAACGGGGTTGACGGAGTCGTACTCGTCGTGATCCAAATCAGCGATGATCCTAGTGCCGAACGGACGACACCTCCGTGTTCAACACACATACAGCCCGGTGACGTCTCCTACGCCTTGATCCAGCAAGGGGAGAAGGAGAGGTTGGGGAAGACTCCATCCAGCAGCAGCACGGCAGCGTGGTGGTGGTGGAGGAGCGTGGTACTCTAGCAGGGCTTCGCCAAGCACCGCAAGAGACGAGGAGGGAGAGGGGTAGGGCTGCGCCAAGAAGGAGAGGAACTCATCTGTTGGCAGCCCCAAGTCCTCAAGTATATATAGGGGAGAGGGAGGGGTGCGCCCCACCTAGGGTTCCACCCTAGGGGCGGCGGCCAGCCCCAATCCCATCTAGGGTGGCGGCCAAGTGGAGGGGGAGAGGGAGGCGCACCAGGCATGGGCCTTAAGGCCCATCTGCCCTTAGGGTTTGCCCCCTCTTCCCCTTAGGCGCATGGGCCTTGGTGGGGAGGCGCTCCATCCCACTTAGGGGCTGGTCCCTTCCCACTATTGGCCCATGTAGGCCTCCGGGGCTAGTGGCCCCACCTGGTGGACCCCCCGACCCCTCCGGTGGTCCCGGTACACTACCGATGATGCCCGGAACACTTCCGATGGCCAAAACCATACTTCCTATATATTAATCTTTACCTCCGGACCATTCCAAAACTCCTCGTGATGTCCGGGATCTCATCCGGGACTCCGAACAACATTCGGTAACCACGTATATCTATTCCCTATAACCCTAGCGTCATCGAACCTTAAGTGTGTAGACCCTATGGGTTCGGGAGTCATGCAGACATGGCCGAGATAACTCTCTAGCCAATAACCAATAGCGGGATCTGGATACCCATGTTGGCTCCCACATGTTCCACGATGATCTCATCGGATGAACCACGATGTCGAGGATTCAATCAATCCCATATACAATTCCCTTTGTCTAATGGTACGATACTTGCCCGAGATTCGATCGTCGGTATCCCGATACCTTGTTCAATCTCGTTACCGGCAAGTCTCTTTACTCGTTCTGTAACACATCATCCCGTGATCAACTCCTTGGTCGCATTGTGCACATTATGATGATGTCCTACCGAGTGGGCCCAGAGATACCTCTCCGTTTACACGGAGTGACAAATCCCAGTCTCGATTCGTGCCAACCCAACAGACACTTTCGGAGATACCTATAGTGTACCTTTATAGCCACCTAGTTACGTTGTGACGTTTGGCACACCCAAAGTATTCCTACGGTATCCGAGAGTTGCACAATCTCATGGTCTAAGGAAATGATACTTGACATTAGAAAAGCTTTAGCATACGAACTACACGATCTTTGTGCTAGGCTTAGGATTGGGTCTTGTCCATCACATCATTCTCCTAATGATGTGATCCCATTATCAACGACATCCAATGTCCATGGTCAGGAAACCGTAACCATCTATTGATCAACGAGCTAGTCAACTAGAGGCTTACTAGGGACATGGTGTTGTCTATGTATCCACACATGTATCTGAGTTTCCTATCAATACAATTCTAGCATGGATAATAAACGATTATCATGAACAAGGAAATATAATAATAATCAATTTATTATTGCCTCTAGGGCATATTTCCAACAGTCTCCCACTTGCACTAGAGTCAATAATCTAGTTCACATTGCCATGTGATCACAGGTCACATCACCATGTCCCTAACATCCAAAGAGTTTACTAGAGTCAATAATCTAGTTCACATCACTATGTGATTAACCCTCAATGAGTTCTGGGTTTGATCATGTTATGCTTGTGAGAGAGGTTGTAGTCAACGGGTCTGCAACATTCAGATCCCTATGTATTTCGCAAAACTTTATGTCATATCGTAGATGCTGCTACCACGTTCCACTTGGAGCTATTCCAAATGGTTTCTCCACTATACGTATCCGGTTTGCTATTCGGTCATTCGGATAGGTGTTAAGGCTTGCATCGACGTAACCCTTTACGCCGAACTCTTTATCACCTCCATAATCGAGAAACATGTCCTTATTTTCTCCAAGGACAATTTTGACCGCTGTTTGGTGATCCACTCCTTGATCACCTTTGTACCCTCTTGCCAAACATGTGGCAAGGCACACATCAGGTGTGGTACATAGCATAGCATACTATGGAGCCTATGTCTAAGCATAGGGGACGACCTTCGTCCTTTCTCTCTATTCTGCCGTGGTCGAGCTTTAAGTCTTAACTTCATACCTTACAACTCAGGCAAGAACTCCTTCTTTGACTGATCCATCTTGAACACCTTCAAGATCATGTCAAGGTATGTGCTAATTTGAAAGTACCATTAAGCGTCTTGATCTATCCTTATAGATCTTGATGCTCAATGTTCAAGTGGCTTAATCCAGGTTTTCCATTGAAAAACACTTTTCAAATAACCCTATATGCTTTCCAGAAATTCTACATCATTTCCAATCAACAATATGTCAACAACATATACCCATCAGAAATTTTATAGTGCTCCCACTCACTTCTTTGGAAATACAAGTTTCTCATAAACTATGTATAAACCCAAAATCTTTGATCATATCATCAAAGCGTACATTCCAACTCCGAGATG
Organism: Triticum dicoccoides; assembly: GCF_002162155.2. Taxonomy (NCBI): domain Eukaryota; kingdom Viridiplantae; phylum Streptophyta; class Magnoliopsida; order Poales; family Poaceae; genus Triticum; species Triticum dicoccoides. The sequence continues at coordinate 306,507,583 of NC_041392.1, read as the reverse complement.
CTTACTCCAGTCCTTAGAAGGATTGCTGGAGCTTTGCATACTTGTTAGCATTTTTCCAGGATTGACAAAACCTTCTGGTTGTATCTCATACAACCTTTCCTCAAGAAAATCATCGAGGAAACAATGTTTTGACATCATATCTGCATGATTTCATAAATAATGCAGAAACTGCTAACATAATTCCAACAGACTTTTAGCATCGCTACATGTGAGAAAGTCTCATCATAGTTAACTCCTTGAACTTGTCAGGAAACATCTTAATGACAAGTCGAGCTTTCTCAATGGTGACACTTACCATCATTGTCTGTCTTCCTTTTAAAATCCATCTGCACCCAACAGCCTTACGACTATCAAGTAGTTCTTCCAAAGTCTACACTTTGTTTTCATACATGGATCCTCTCTCGGATTTTATGGCCTCGAGCCATTTTTTTGGAATCCGGGCCCACCATCGCTTCTCCATATCTCATAGGTTCATTGTTGTTTAGCAACATGACTTCCAAGACAGGATTACGTACCACTCTGAAGTAGTACGCATCCTTGTCATCCTACGAGGTTTGGTAGTGACTTGATCTGAAGTTTCATGATCACTATCATAAGCTTCCACTTCAATTGGTGTAGGTGCCACAGGAACAACTCCCTGTGCCCTGCTACGCACTAGTTGAAGTGACGGTTCAATAACCTCATCAAGTCTCCACCATCCTCCCAGTCAATTCTTTCGAGAGAAACCGTTTTCTCGAGAAAGGACCCGATTTCAGAAACAATCCCTATTGCTTTCGGATCTGAGACAGGAGGTATACCCAACTGTTTTGGGTGTCCTATGAAGATGCATTTATCCGCTTTGGGTTCAAGCTTATTAGCCTAAAACTTTTTCACATAAGCGTTACAGCCCCAAACTTTTAGGAAATGAGAGCTTAGGTTTCTCTAAACCATAGTTCATACGGTGTCATCTCATCGGAATTACGTGGTGCCCTATTTAAAGTGAATGTGGTTGTCTCTAATGCCTAACCCATAAACTATCATGGTAATTCGATAAGAGACATCATGGTATGCATCATAACCAATATGGTGCAGTTATGATGTTCGGACACACCATCAAACTATGGTGTTCTAGGCTGTATTAGTTGTGAAACAATTTCCACAATGTCTGTGCTAAACTCGTAATTCAGATATTCATCTCTACGATCATATGATAGACATTTTATCCTCTTGTCACGATGATGTTCAACTTCACTCTGAAATTACTTGAACCTTTCAATAATTCAGACTTATGTTTCATCAAGTAAATATACTCAGTATCTACTCAAATCATCTGTGAAGTAAGAACATAACGATATCCACTACATGCCTCAGCACTCATTGGACTGCGCACATCAAGATGTATTACTTCCAACAAGTTGCTTTCTTGTTCCATCTTACTGAAAACGAGGCTTTTCAGTCATCTTGCCCATGTGGTATGATTTGCATGTCTCAAGTGATTCAAAATCAAGTGAGTCCAAACGATCCATCTGTATAGAGTTTCTTCATGCATATCTACCAACAAACATGGTTCGCATGTCTCAATCCTTTCAAAAATGAGTGAGTCCAAAGATCCATCAACTTGGAGCTTCTTCATGCGTTTCATACCAATATGACTCAAACTGCAGTGCCACATTTGTGTGGTACTATCATTACTATCTTATACCTTTGGCATGAAAATGTGTATCACTACGATCGGGATGGTATTATTCAAATAAACAGAGTAACCATTATTCTCCTTAAATGAATAACCGTATCGCGATAGACATAATCCAATCATGTCTATGCTCAACGCAAACACCAAATAACAATTATTTAGGTTTTAATACCAATCTCGATGGTAGAGGGAGCGTACAATATTTGATCAACCTTGGAAATACTTCCAACACATATCGTCATCTCACCTTTTAGCTAGTCTGTGTTTATTCCGTAGCCTTTTGTTTCGAGTTACTAACACTTAGCAACCGAACCGGTATCTAATACCCTGGTGCTACTAGGAGTACTAGTAAAGTACACATTATAATGCATATCTAATATACTTCTGTCGACCTTGCCAGCCTTCTCATCTACCAAGTATCTAGGGTGGTTCTGCTTCAGTGACTATTCCCCTTATTACAGAAGCACTTAGTCTCGGGCTTGGGTTCAACTTTGGGTTTCTTCACTAGAACAACAACTGATTTGTTGTTCCATGAAGTATCCCTTTCTTGCCCTTGCCCTTCTTGAAACTAGTGGTTTTACTAACCATCAACGATTGATGCTCCCTTCTGATTTCTACTTTCGCGGTGTCGCGAATAGCTCAAGGATCATATCTATCCCTGATATGTTATAGTTCATCACGAAGCTCTAGTAGCTTGGTGGCAGTGACTTTGGAGAACCATCACTATTTCATCTGGAAGATCAACTCCCACTCAATTTAAGCGATTGTTGTACTCAGACAATCTGAGCACAAGCTCAAGATTGAGCTTTTCTCCCTTATTATGCAGGCTAAGAAAATCGTCGGAGGTCTTATACCTCTTGACGTGGGCACGAGCCTGAAATCCCAATTTCAGTCCTTGGAACATCTCATATGTTCTGCGATGTTTCAAAAACGTCTTTGGTGCCTCAGTTCTAAACCATTTAGCATTACGCACTGAACTATCATGTAGTCATCAAAACGTGTATGTCAGATGTTCGCAACATCCACAGACGATGTTCGAGGTTCAGCACACTGAGCGGTGCATTAAGGACATAAGCCTTCTACTATCTTCATAATTGCTACTATCAACTTTCAACTAATTTTTCTCTAGGAACATATCTAAACAGTAGAACTGAAGCGCGAGCTACGACATAATTTGCGAAGACCTTTTGACTATGTTCAGGATAATTAAGTTCACTTATGAACTCCCACTCAGATAGACATTCCTCTAGTCATCTAAGTGATACATGATCCGAATCAACTAGGCCGCGTCCGATCATCACGTGAGACGGACTAGTCATCATGGGTGAACATCTCATGTTGATCGCATCTTCTATACGACTCATGTTCGACCTTTCGGTCCTCCGTGTTCCGAGGCCATGTCTGTACATGCTAGGCTCGTCAAGTTAACATAAGTGTTTCGCATGTGTTCCGAGGCCATGTCTGTACATGCTAGGCTCGTCAACACCCGTTGTATTCGAACGTAAGAATCTATCACACCCGATCATCACGTGGTGCTTCGAAACGACAAACTTTCGCAACGGTGCATAGTTAGGGAGAACACTTCTCTTGAAATTTTAGTGAGGGATCATCTTATTTAAGCTACCGTCATTCTAAGCAAATAAGATGTATAAACATGATAAACATCACATGTAATCAAATAGTGACATGATATGGCTAATATCATATTGCTCCTTTTGATCTCCATCTTCGGGGCTCCATGATCATCGTCGTCACCGGCATGACACCATGATCTCCATCATTGTGTCTCCATGAAGTTGTCTCGCCAACTTATTACTTCTACTACTATGGCTACCGGTCAGCAATAAAGTAAAGTAATTACATGGCGTTTTTCAATGACACGCAGGTCATACATAAATAAAGACAACTCCTATGGCTCCTGCCGGTTGTCATACTCATCGACATGCAAGTCGTGATTCCTATTACAAGAACATGATCAATCTCATACATCACATATCATTCATCACATTCTTCTTGGCCATATCACATCACATAGCATACCCTGCAAAAACAAGTTAGACGTCCTCTAATTGTTATTTGCATGTTTTACGTGGCTGCTATGGGTTTCTAGAAAGAACGTTTCTTACCTACGCAAAAACCACAACGTGATATGCCAATTGCTATTTACCCTTCATAAGGACCCTTTTCATCGAATCCGATCCGACTAAAGTGGGAGAGACAAACACCCGCTAGCCACCTTATGCAACTAGTGCATGTCAGTCGGTGGAACCAGTCTCACGTAAGAGTACGTGTAAGGTCGGTCTGGGCCGCTTCATCCCACAATGCCGTCGAATCAAGATTGGACTAGTAACGGTAAGCATATTGAACAAAATCAATTCCCACAACTACTTTGTGTTCTACTCGTGCATAGAAACTACGCATAGACCTAGCTCATGATGCCACTATTGGGGAACGTAGCAGAAATTCAAAATTTTGTACGCATCACCAAGATCAATCTATGGAGAAGTCTACCAACGAGGGAAGGAGAGTGCATCTACATACCCTTGTAGATCGCTACGCGGAAGCGTTCAAGAGAACGGGGTTGATGGAGTCGTACTCGTCATGATCCAAATCACCGATGATCCTAGTGCCGAACGGACGGCACCTCGGTGTTCAACACACGTACAGCCCGGTGACGTCTCATACGCCTTGATCTAGCAAGGGGAGAAGGAGAGGTTGGGGAAGACTCCATCCAGCAGCAGCACGACGGCGTGGTGGTGGTGGAGGAGCGTGGTACTCCAGCAGGGCTTCTCCAAGCACCGCAAGAGACGAGGAGGGAGAGGGGCAGGGCTGCGCCAAGAAGGAGAGGAACTCATCTGTTGGCAGCCCCAAGTCCTCAAGTATATATAGGGGAGAGGGAGGGGTGCGCCCACCTAGGGTTCCACCCTAGGGGCGGCGGCCAGCCCCAATCCCATCTAGGGTGGCGGCCAAGTGGAGGGGGAGAGGGAGGCGCACCAGGCATGGGCCTTAAGGCCCATCTACCCTTAGGGTTTGCCCCCTCTTCCCCTTAGGCGCATGGGCCTTGGTGGGGAGGCGCCCCAACCCACTTAGGGGCTGGTCCCTTCCCACTATTGGCCCATGTAGGCCTCCGGGGCTGGTGGCCCCACCTGGTGGACCCCCGGACCCCTCCGATGGTCCCGGTACACTACCGGTGATGCCCGGAACACTTCCGGTGGCCAAAACCATACTTCCTATATATTAATCTTTACCTACGGACCATTCTGGAACTCCTCGTGACGTCCGAGATCTCATCCGGGACTCCGAACAACATTCGGTAACCATGTATATCTATTCCCTATAACCCTAGCGTCATCGAACCTTAAGTGTGTATACCCTACGGGTTCGGGAGTCATGCAGACATGCCCGAGATAACTCTCCGGCCAATAACCAAGAGCAGGATCTGGATACCCATGTTGTCTCCCACATGTTCCACGATGATCTCATCGGATGAACCACGATGTCGAGGATTCAATCAATCCCGTATACAATTCCCTTTGTCTAGTGGTACAATACCTTGTTCAATCTCGTTACCGGCAAGTCTCTTTACTCGTTCCGTAACACATCATCCCGTGATCAACTCCTTGGTCACATTCTGCACATTATGATGATGTCCTACCAAGTGGGCCCAAAGATACCTCTCCGTTTACACGGAGTGACAAATCCCAGTCTCGATTCGTGCCAACCCAACAGACACTTTCGGAGACACCTGTAGTGTACCTTTATAGCCACCCAGTTACGTTGTGACGTTTGGCACACCCAAAGTATTCCTACGGTATCCGGGAGTTGCACAATCTCATGGTCTTAGGAAATGATACTTGACATTAGAAAAGCTTTAGCATACGAAGTACACGATCTTTGTGCTAGGCTTAGGATTGGGTCTTGTCCATCACATCATTCTCCTAATGATGTGATCCCGTTATCAACAACATCCAATGTCCATGGTCAGGAAACCGTAACCATCTATTGATCACCGAGCTAGTCAACTAGAGGCTTATTAGGGACATGGTGTTGTCTATGTATCCACACATGTATCTGAGTTTCCTATCAATACAATTCTAGCATGGATAATAAACGATTATCATGAATAAGGAAATATAATATTAATCAATTTATTATTGCCTCTAGGGCATATTTCCAACAATCACAACCATTTTAATAGCATGTTGGCATGCAAGGTCAACCATTATAAACTCCTAGCTAATTAAGCATGGCATGAGGACCTATAATCTCTAATTGTCATTGCAAACAGGTTTCATTCATAATAGGCTGAATCAGGAACGATGAACTAATCATATTTACAAAAAAAGATAGGTCGAGTTCATACGAGCTTTTCTCATCTCAATCAGTCCATCATATATCGTCATTATTGCCTTTCACTTGCATGACTGAATGGTGTGGATAATAATAATAGTGCACGTGCATTGGACTAAGCTGGAATCTGCAAGCATTTAATACAAGGGAGAAGACAAGGTAATATGGGCTCTTGGTTAGATCAACAATAATGCATATGAGAGCAACTCAACATTTTCATCATGGTCTTCTCCTCTCGACCCCCAAAGAAAAGAAATAAAACTATTTACACGAGAAAGCTCCTAACAAGCAAAAGAAGAACGAGAAATCTTTTTGGGTTTTCTTTTAGTTACTACTACTACTAAAAGCATGGAAAGTATACTAGCTAAAAGCTACATCTAATCTTTTTTTAATAAGGTTTTGCAAACACACAAGAAGAAGGCTTAGAAACGAAACTAAACTAGCATGGATAGTACAATGAAAAAGTATGAGGACCGTCAACTTAGAATGAGTGTGTGAACATGAATGTAATGTCGGTGAGAAATACGTACTCCCCCAAACTTAGGATTTTGTCCTAAGTTGGTATATGGCCACGGATCGAAGCTACTCTCTTCGGTGTACTGAGGAGGGTCCTCAGGGTGCCATTGGTTTGCGATCTCCTCCGGATCCCACTGATAGACAGACTGACGATAAGGATCAAGTGGTGGCTCCGGCTCAGGCTCTGGGCTTGTATCAGTCTCCAGTATGCATAAATGGCTACGGGTAAGATGAGGTACGTGCCTGAAAGTATGTTAAACATAGAGGGTGCATGCAAGGTAATAATCTCACAATAAGTTTTATCAAATATCAATTTATATTTAAGCATCTTCTTCTTATCTTTAACAATAAAATCATGTGCTACCATACTCTTATAATCTAGAAAAATAGGGGGCAACAACTTTTCCTCTTTCTCATAATGCCTAATAGGTATCCCAAAGTGTTCAGCAAGACGTGAAGCAAAGATGCCCCCGAAGATGCGTCCCTTTGTTCAGTTCAGATTTAATCATTTAGCAACAGTAGCGCCTAAGCTGAAAGTAGTATCACAAAACAAAGCATGCCACAAAATAAAAATATCAGGAGCACTGAGATTTCCACTATTCCCTTGACCAATTAAGCATCTACTAGCAAATATCGCAAAGTAACGAAGAACAGGAAAATGTATACTGGTAATTCTTGCATCTGAAATTTTCCTAGTTTCTCCTACAACAAGTCTATCAATAAACCCATCCACATCGCTACGATGTGGTTCCTCGATGCTGCCGTCAAAGGGGATTTTGCAAACCCGATAAAAATCAAGAAGTGACATGTCCTTAACCTCATCATATAAGTGAAACTCCATCGAGGGTGGTGATTTCTTAGCATGGAAATAAAAAGTTGCACAAAAATATTAGTGAGGAGGAGATACTGTTCGCGCTGGTCGCGGAGGAAGTCGGTGAGGCCTGCATTCTCAGCCAAATAATAAAAGTCATCATGAATCCCGACTGCTCTCAAGAACTCATCACATGGCCATTCGCACGGGCGAACCTCCGCAGTGCGAGGAAGATTGTATTTGGGATTTTTATTCTCCTTATTCTACTTATCCTTCGAGCTTCGGCTCGAGGAGCCTCTCAATAATCTATTCAACATTTTCTTCCTCTAAAAATTTCTAAAAAATTTAGTGACTCAAAATAAAAGTGAACCAAACTCAACAAGATTGATAGCAACGACTCCTACAAGTGCCTAGAGGCCATATCATGCATTAAAACTACTTTGGACCATATAAATTTGACATGCAAGCTCAATAACAGGGTCACCTAAGCAGCAAAAATTTGCATTAAATAAAGCACTAGAATAAAAACTAATTGGACCATTGGAGGAGTCACATACCGAAGAACAATCCCCCAAAGCAGTTTTGTGAATGGAGCTTTGAGCTATGAGATCGAAAATGGCAGCAAGATGAGCTAGAACACGGGTTTGAGCTATGAGATGATTTTTTCTGGAGGAAGACGAAGCGTGTGGGTGCTGGAATAAGTGGAGGGGGCCCATGTGGGTCCATGAGGCAGGGGGCGTGCCCTGGACCCTCGTGGCCAGGTGGTGTGGCCCCCTGGTGTGTTGTCAGTGCCAATAATTCTTAAATATTCTACAAAAAAACATATTTAATTTTTAGGATATTTGGAGAAATTTTATTTTTAGGGTATTTTTTATTGCAAGGATAATTCAGAAAATAGGCAGAAAATACTATTTTTGCTTTATTTAAACTAAATAACAGAAAGTAAAAGGACGGTACAAAGAGTTGCGCTTTCTAACTTCATCCATCTCATGCTCATCAAAAGGAATCCACTAACAAGGTTGATCAAGTCTTGTTAACAAACTCTTTCCGAATAACATGAAACCAGAGAATTTTCGAATAACACTAGGTTACCTCAACGGGGATATGCATGTCCCCAACAATAAGAATATCATATTTCTTCTTGACAGTGGGAAGAGGGAATTCAAAACCTCCAATAGTTATCGTCGAAATTTTTCCAATAGAATTGATACTGTTGACTTCAGGCTGTTTCCTCGGAAAGTGTACCGTATGCTCATTAGCATTAACATGAAAAGTGACATTGCCTTTGTTACAGTCAATAACAGCCCCTGCAGTATTCAAGAAGGGTCTACCAAGGATAATCGACATACTATCGTCCTCGGGAATATCAAGAATAACAAAGTCCATTAAAAAGTAACGTTTGCAACCACAACAGGCACATCCTCACACATACCGGCAGGTATAGCAGTTGATTTATCAGCCATTTGCAAAGATATTTCAGTAGGTGTCAACTTACTCAAATCAAGTCTACGATATAAAGAGAGAGGCATAACACTAACACCGGCCCCAATATCACATAAAGAAGTTTTAACATAGTTTCTTTTAATGGAGCATGGTATAGTTGGTACTCCTGAATCTCCTAGTTTCTTAGGTATTCCACCTTTAAAAGTATAATTGACAAGCATGGTGGAAATTTCAGCTTCCGGTATCTTCCTTTTATTTGTAACAATATCTTTCATATACTTAGCATAAGGATTCATTTTAAGCATATCAGTCAAACTCATACGCAAAAAGATATGTCTAATCTTTTCAGCAAAGCGCTCAAAATCCTCATCATCCCTTTTCTTGGATGGTTTAGGAGGAAAGGGCATGGGTTTCTGAACCCATGGTTCTCTTTCTTTACCGTGCTTCCTAGCAATGAAGTCTCTCTTATCATAATGTTGATTCTTTGATTGTGGGTTATCAAGATCAACAATAGGTTCAATCTCTACATCATTGTCATTGCTAGGTTGAGCATCAACACGGACATCATCATTAATATTATCACTAGGTCCATGTTCATTACCAGATTGTGTTTCAGCATCAGAAATAGAAATATCATTGGGATTCTCAGGTGTCTCAACAACAGGTTCACTAGAAGCATGCAAAGTCCTATCATTTTTCTTTTTCTTCCTTTTAGAAGGACTAGGTGTATCAACATTAGTTCTCTGAGAATCTTGATCAACTCTCTTAGGGTGGCCCTCAGGATACAAAGGTTCCTAAGTCATTTTACCCCCTCTAGTCACAACTCTAACACCATCATACCTTTTCTTATTATTTAATTCACTGCAAATCATCTTGTGCTTTAAGCACTTGTTCTACTTGAGTGGTAACCATAGAAGCATGTTTACTAATAAGTTTAAGTTCACCTTTAATTCTAGACATATAATCACTCAAGTGTTCAATCATATAAGCATTACGTTTCAATTGTCTACCAACATAAGCATTGAAGTCTTCTTGTTTAACAATAAAATTACCAAACTCATCCTAGCATTGGCTAGCAAACTTAGTAGATGGGATTTCAACCTTATTAAATCTATAGAGAGAATTTACCTTTACTACCTGTGTAGGGTTATCAAGACCATGTAATTCTTCAATAGGTGGTAAATTCTTAACATCTTCAGCTTTAATACCATTTTCTTTCATAGCTTTCTTTGCCTCTTGCATATCTTCAGGACTGAGAAATAGAATACCCCTTTTCTTCGGAGTTGGCTTAGGAGTTGGTTCAGGAAGTGTCTAATCATTATCATTACTCAACATATTATTCAATAGCAATTCAACTTGATCAACATTTCTTTCCCTAAAAACACAACCAGCACAACTATCTAGGTGGTCTTTGGAAGCATTGGTTAGTCCATTATAAAAGATATCAAGTATTTCATTTTTATTGAGAGGATGATCAGGCAAAGCATTAAGTAATCGGAGAAGCCTCCCCCAAGCTTGTGGGGGGACTCTCTTCTTCAATTTGCACAAAATTATATATTTCCCTTAAGGCATCTTGTTTCTTATGAGTGGGGAAATATTTAGCAGAGAAGTAATACATCATATTCTGGGGACTATGCACACAACGAGGATCAAGAGAATTAAACCATGTTTTAGCATCACCCTTTAATGAGAACGGAAATAACTTAAGGATATAGTAGTAACGTTTTTTCCTCATTAGTGAATAGGGTGGCTATATCATTCAATTTAGTAAGATGTGCCACAACAGTTTCATATTCATAGCCATAAAAAGGATCAAATTCTACCAAATTAATTATCTCAGGATCAATAGAGAAATAATAATCCTTATCAAAAATACAGATAGGTGAAGTAGAAAAAGCAGGGTCATATTTCATTCTAGCATTCAAAGATTTTTCTTTCAGCTTAGCTAACAATTTCTTAAGATCATATCTATCTTTGCAAGCTAAAAAATCTCTAGCACTTTCTTCATCCATAACATAACCCTCAGGCACATCAGGCAATTAATATCTAGGGGTATAATCTTCATCATCACTTTCATCAATATTATCACTTTCAATAATTTCATTCTCTCTAACCCTAACAAGTTGTTCATCAAGAAATTCACCTAATGGCACAGTGTTATCAAGCATAGAAGTAATATCATCATAAGCATCTTGCATTGTAGAAGTGGCATCATCAATAACATGCGATATATCAGAATCAATAGCAGGTGTAGGTGTCACAAGTTTACTCAAAACAGAAGGAGAATCAAGTGAGCTAGATGGCAGTTCCTTACCTCCCCTCGTAGTTGAGGGAAAATCTTGGTTATTTCATCTTCCAAGTTCCTCATAGTGATCAGCAGATATAAATCCCAAGTGACTCAAAGAATAGAGCTATGCTTCCCGACAACGGCGCCAGAAAATAGTCTTGATAACCCACAAGTATGGGGGATCGCAACCGTTTTCGATGGCAGAGTATTCAACCAAAATTTATTGAATCGACACAAGGGGAGCCAAAGAATATTCTCAAGTATTAATAGTTGAGTTGTCCATTCAACCGCACCTGAAAGACTTAATATCTGCAGCAAAGTAATATGGAAGTAACGGTAACAATGGCAAAAGTAAAAGTAGTAGTTTTTGTAGTGATTGTAATAGTGGCAACGGAAAAGTAACTGAGCAAAGATCAATATGTGAAAAGCTCGTAGGCAATGGATCAGTGATGGATAATTATGTCGAATGTGATTCCTCATGTAACAGTTATAACATAGGGTGACACAGAACTAGCTCCAGTTCATCAATGTAATGTAGGCATGTATTCTGAATATAGTCCTACGTGCTTATGTAAAAGAACTTGCATGACATATTTTGTCCTACCCTCCCGTGGCGGCGGGGTCCTATTGGAAACTAAGGGATATTAAGGCCTCCTTTTAATATAATACCAGAACAAAGCATTAACACTTAGTGAATACATGAACTCCTCAAACTATAGTCATCACCGGAAGTGGTCCCGATTATTGTCACTTCGGGGTTACCGGATCATAACACATAGTAGGTGACTATTGACTTGCAAAATAGGATCAAGAACTCACATATATTCATGAAAACATAATAGGTTCAGATCTGAAATCATGGCACTCGGGCCCTAGTGACAAGCATTAAGGATAGCAAAGTCATAGCAACATCAATCTTAGAACATAATGGATACTAGGGATCAAACCCTAACAGAATTAACTCGATTACATGATAAATCTCATTCAACACATCACTGTCCAGCAAGCCTACGGTGGAATTACTCACGCACGGCGGTGAGCATCATGAAATTGGTGATGGAGGAAGGTTGATGATGATGATGATGGCGACGGATTCCCCTCTCCGGAGCCCCGAAATGACTCCAGATCAGCCCTCCCGAGAGAGATTAGGGCTTGGCGGCGGCTCCGTATTGTAAAATGCGATGAATCCGTCTCCCTACTTTTTTCTCCCTAAACATGAATATATAGAGTTGTAGTTGACGTCGGTGGAGCCTTAGGGGGCCCACGAGGCAGGGCGGTGCGCCCTGCACCCTCGTGGACAGGGTGTGGACCCCTTGGTGTTGATTCTTTCGCCAGTATTTTTATTTATTCCAAAACGTGTCTCTGTTGATTTTCAGGTCATTTCGAGAACTTTTATTTTTGCAAAAAAATAACACCAGGGCAATTTTGCTGAAAACAACGTCAGTCCGGGTTCATTCCATTCAAATCATGCAAGTTAGAGTCCAAAACAAGGTCAAAAGTATTTGGAAAAGTAGATACGATGGAGACGTATCAAGTGCATTGAATACTATGAGAAGTTTGATACCTTATGATTGTTTTGAGATATAAAGATGGTGATATTAGAGTCATGCTAGTGAGTAATTGTGGATTGTATAAATACTTGTGTTAAAGTTTCTGATTCCCGTAGCATGCACTTATGGTGAACCGTTATGTGATGAAGTCAGGGCATGATTTATTTATTGATTGTCTTCCTTATGAGTGGCGGCCGGGGACGAGCGATGGTCTTCTCCTACCTATCTATCCCCCTAGGAGCAATCGTGTAATACTTTGTTTCAATAACTAATAGATTTTTTCAATAAGTATGTGAGTTCTTTATGACTAATGTTGAGTCCATGGATTATACGCACTATCACCTGTCCACCGTTGCTAGCCTCTCTAGTACCACGCAACTTTCGCCGGTGCCATACACCCACCATATACCTTCCTCAAAACAGCCACCATACCTACCTATTATGGTATTTCCATAGCCATTCTGAGATATATTGCCATGCAACTTTCCACCGTTCCGTTTATTATAACACGCTTCATCATTGTCATATTGCTTTGCATGATCATGTAGTTGACATAGTATTTGTGGCAAAGCCACCGTTCATAATTTTTATACATGTCACTCTTGATTCATTACACATACCGATACACCACCAGAGGCATTCATACAAAGTTATATTTTGTTCTAAGTATCGAGTTGTAATTCTTGAGTTATAAGTAAATAAAAGTGTGATCATCTTCATTATTAGAGCAGTGTCGCATGTGAGGAAAGGATGATGGAGACTATGATTGCCCCACAAGTCGGGATGAGACTCCAGACGAAAAGAGAGAGAGAGAGAAAAGAGGACAAAGAGCCCAAATAAAAAATGAGAGAAAAGAGAGAATGGGCAATGTTACTATCCTTTTACCACACTTGTGCTTCAAAGTAGCACCATGATCTTCATGATACAGAGTCCCCGATTTTGTCACTTCCATATACTAGTAGGAATTTTTCATTTTAGAACTTGGCTTGTATATTCCAATGATGGGCTTCCTCAAATTTCCCTAGGTCTTCGTGATCAAGCGAGTTGGATGCACACCCACTTAGTTTCTTTCTGAGCTTTCAAAAACTTATAGCTCTAGTGCATCTGTTGCATGGCCGCTACTGCAAGTTGCTGCTAACGCGACACTATGATCAGAAACCCTTCGATGAAACTGTGTGCGATGCCATAATCACAAATGGTGGTATAAAAAAACTGTCAAAAAAGGTGCAAAACGTTTGCGATGGGGATGCATCAAACACGATTCAGATTTTAGTTGCGTGTGCGATGCAGGGCATATGTTTCACCTCAATTAACTATTTGCGATGAGGAGGAACAAAAGAAACGGGCAGCCAGATGAAGGTTTGTGTGATATATAGCATACGGTTCACTCGGATGAACTGTTTGTGATTAGGCAACACAAAAGAAACGGGCAACCAGATGAAGGTGTGTGCGATATACGGCATGCGGTTCACTCAGATGAACTGTTTGCGTTGAGACAAGAGAACAGAAATGGTTCAATATAAAAAGATGTGTGTGATATGCGGCAAATAGGTCTGTAATCAGAAATGTGTGAGAATAGCGATAATAATAGAAACGGTTCCCTAGTGTGGTTCATGTTCATCTGATCATCATCTCCTTCTTGTGCTAGCTCGATGTTCCTTCTATGCTAAGTTTCCATTAACTGATGGCGTTTTATGAACACAGCACCGTTTCCCGCCATTTCCTCACCCGTTTCCTGCCACCCAGCGATATTGCACATAGGCAGCGCGCGAGGCACGGAGGCTACAAGCGCAACCTGTAGCACATCCACCTTTTCCAAGCATGCCAACCCACCAAAGCGCCGCCTCTACCATCAACCTCATCGACGAGGAAAACGAGCAGGCGCCACGGCCCGTCAAGGCCAAGGCGCTCCCCAGCAACGCGATGGACAACACCGTGATGTGCGTCATCTCCAGGGTTGAGCAGACCTTTGGCGCATAGCACTTGAGCGCCGCGGATCAAGATAGGCATGTCAGCGCCGATAGGCTGCAGCTCGCCGCACAACATGATAGATGGCGCACCATAGAGCAAGCTAGGCGCGTCCGCATTGATAGGCCCGCACGGCGAGACCGTTGGAGCACCGCGGAGCGAGAGGCGTGGCGCGCCGCACAGCAAGAGCGGATCCATCGGTGCTGGCCTGCTGTCGACATGGCGTCGCAGCTGGGTACACGTCTAGTCAGCATCAATGTGTGTACTCTGGTTTCCATTCTTATATGTTCTATTTCAATGTGTGTATATATGCTTTCCATTCTGTATATGTGGATGATAATAGCTAGATTCAAATTATTATACAAAACAGATAGAAAATGGAATTCATAATATATATCTATATATTAATTGTTCATTAGATTATCACAGAATATATATATAATATCATCACATGTACGTGATGATACTTAACTACTAGGTACAATGCATAAAATTGAAAACCAACAATACTAAAATGAATAATCCCTCCTGGGGCCAGTATTCCAGCAGCCCCTCGCTAGCAGCTCCCTGGTGCGTGGCGTCTTCCTAGTGCGGAGGCAGTACTCTATCTCCTCCGCCTCGCAGCGCTTGACGTATGATCTGCCTCTTGCCGGCGGACGCGCGCGACCAATCTTGCCATTTCATTGGGCACCCACCAGAGCTCCTCGTCGGTGGCACACTGGAGCTTATTGGCCCACCTCCACGCAGCGACGAGGTGCCCAGCGCCTATGACCTTCCTCGGAAAGTACCCGTCATCGTACACCTCCTCAGCACGATGATGCGCCCGCCCCCAAAGCTCCACCACCTTGTTTTTCTAGGCGGCATCATGGGCTTCACAGGCCACCTGGTACCTGGCTTCCTCCTTCGCCATCTCCTTCTTGAACGCCACTTGCCTGGCTTTCTCAGCTGGCGGTAGCGACTTCCACAGACAAAGATTGTACTGGCCCCAAAACCAATCCAAAGTTGGGGGTCCAGCGCAACCTGGTCAGGTGGCGCGTAGGGGTCCTCGTCGCTGCTAATCGAGTGAGCGTCCTTGAGGGGTGGCGACTCCTCGTCGGTGCGTGGGCAGACCGGCAGCGCCATGGTAGAGATTTGAGAGAGAGAGAGAGAGAGAGAGGGCAAGCAAGGGGAGGATGTAGATGAGAATGTAGGCGGGACGACGTGAGCAAGGTAGTATTTATTGGCGGCCGGAATCTAGATCGACAGGGACAGTGACGATGCCGTGTACATAGGGTAGGGAAATAGACCTGATCTAAGCACCCCTCCCAAGGACACTGCCCTATAGTCAAAAGATAGCAAGTTCAAACCGACCGGAATGACATGAGTGCATGCTCACTCGACCAACACCTCCACTCGGATACCCCAATTCCATTCGACCAAGCATACCAACACTCGACAGTACAAGAAACCACTCAGAGTATAGAAGGCCTAAAGCCGCCCCGGGTAGCAACGGCGAGGCATTCACTCTGTAGTATTAATGATCATTTATATGACTTTATTGTTGCCGTTACCCATAACGCCATGTCTTAACGTACATTGAACCCTCTGTAACGTGGGATGGTGGGGGTCCTGGCGCACTCCATATAAGCCATCCCCCTCCTCTGGCACAGGGGCTCGCACCCCTGTAAGTTCACGCATAATCCAATGGACCGAGCCTCCGGGCACCGAGACGTAGGGCTGTTACTTCCACCGCAAAGGGCCTGAACTCGTAGATCTTGCGTGCACAATCTCACTGTAGCATGCCTTTACATTCCTACCCCCTACTTTATTGTCAGACTTAGTACCACGACAGTTGGCACCCACCGTGGGGCCGGTGTCTTAGCGACTTTCTGGTGAGGTTGTGATTTCTTCGAGTCCTTTCATCATGGTTTTCGATGGAGGTTTGGCTGAGGGCCGAGAGATCTGTCTCGGCGCGCTCGTCTTCATCGCTGACGACTCCGTTCGGCTTCAAGAAGCTCCTCTTGAAGTCAAGGCACTCCCTGTCCGCGGTACGACGCACTTTCGCGCGTGCATTTGTAGCGTCCTTCTGTGGCAACCATCGACTCAGTATTGGTCGGCCCCCGTGGCATCTTCGCTCCCCACTATTCGTCGTCACAAGCGATTCAGTCGGTCACGACTACAGCGGTGGGTGAAGCATGCGGTGGCGCGTCAGTCGGCCACCCCTCAAGTCGCGGCAATCGAGCCCGGCAAATCTCTCTATGGCCTGTTCGACTGGCTCTGTCGAGACCCTATCCGAGTGCGACAGTAGCGACCCAGTGGCGGAGGTCCTGATGGTTGACACGCCTCGCAGTCCGCCTGGCATGCGTTGCAACGGCGACAACGATGGCAGCGGCGATCCGTCACGCGCTCATGAAGAGTACCACCCTGAAACTCTCTCTTCTCAGCAGAGGGAGGAACTTCACCGCCGTAATGTGGAGGCCCTCCACACGCCCGTTGTCGGCCAATCCTCTGAGGCTCGGGCCTTGGAGGCGGCGCGATTGGCCACTTTGGCTGAGCACACTCCACAGGAGAACCTTCAGCGTGCACTCGACGACCGTGCTCGCCGATAGATCCCTGAGTCCAGTCGACGACAGCGGCAGCTATTTCCACTTGAACCACATGTATACTGCACTCTGATTCAGAATCATACTGCTATGGCCCGTATAGCAGAATCTATTCAGCCGTCCCAGTCGGAAGCTGGTAGAGGTTTGATGCAGATCAGAGCACTGCTCCGAGCAGCAGGAGAGCAGAATACTGCAGTGTCTCAGTCACGTAACAGAATGCATAGCAGATCTGTAGTTGCTGACACCGTACAGTCGGCTCACAGCCCAAGATTGCCTCCGCGGCATGAAGGAGGAGGGCATCGCCAAGGGCGGTATTTGGGTCGGAACCATGAGCAGCACGATCATCGGCTCTACCGTGATAACCGCCGTCGAGTGCCTACGCCCCCTCCGAGGGGTGAATCATACGTGCCCCGGCATTATGACGATAAGAGCTCGTACAGCGAGGAGTGGAGGAGGCCAGTCGACCCAAGAGAACCAGGGTTTGATGCAAGGTCCATTTTGGTACAAGGTTTGGTGGACAGGAATCGAGCACATAGAGAAGGCCAAGACAAAGATCTCCCGACTAGAAGTAGAGTGCATGTTTCTGGTCCCGAGTGTTTTAGCAGAGCCATCAGGGCTGCAGAGATCCCTCCAAACTTTAGGTTTGCGACTGGGGTCAGTATGTTCACTGGTGAATCAAAGCCTGACACCTGGCTTGAGGACTACCGAGTGGCTGTGCAGATCGGTGGAGGAAACAATGAAGTGGCCATGAAGCATCTGCCCCTAATGCTTGAAGGGTCGGCTAGAGCTTGGTTGAATCAGTTGACCCCGAGCAGTATTTTCAGCTGGGAGTAGTTGGCCCGAGAGTTTGTCAAAACATTTGAGGGCACGTGCAAACGGCCAGTAGGATTGGCAGAATTTCAACACTGTGTGCAAAAACCGAATGAAACTTTGAGGTATTACATCCAGAGGTGGTCCACTTTGCATCACACGGTGGAGAATGTGTCTCAGCACCAAGTAGTTTGTGCCTTCAAGGAGGGCGTTCGGTATCGGGAGCTCAACCTGAAATTCGGTCGGACAGGAGATATGTCTTTGACCCGAATGATGGAGATAGCCACTCGATACGCAAATTGTGAAGAAGAAGACCGACTCCGCAGTGGCAAGAGCAAACCAGTCGGCCAGGACACTGGAGGAGGTAATTCCAATCAGAAGCAGAAGCGTAAAGCAAAACCTGCGGGTCCTGGAGAGGTTGCAGTCGCAACCCAAGGAAAAGCTAAAGGAAAACCTAAAGGGCCCTGGACCCCCAAGAAGGTGAAAGACTCAGCCAGGAACGACGTGCTGGATTTGCCATGCCACATTCACATCAAGAAGGATGAAGAGGGTAATCTTATCTATCCCGAGCATACCACTCGACAGTGTCATGTCCTTATACAGCAGTTCCGAGAAAAGCAACCCAATGAGAAAGAGAAGGAATCTGATAAGATGAGGATAAAGAAGAGGATGGTGAAGGATTTCACAATGTCAATTCCACTTTGGTGATTTTTGCTAACGTCGAAAGCAAAAGTCGACTGAAAGTGATCATCAGGGATGTAAACATGGTTGCTCCGGCGATGACGACGTATCTGAAATGGTCAAAGACTCCTATCACATTCGAGCAGTCAGACCACCCACAGCACATTGCCACCCCTGGGAGGCAAGCGTTGGTGGTCGACCCGGTCGTTCGGGGCACCCGATTGACCAAAGTCTTGGTGGATGGTGGCAGCGGATTGAACATTTTGTATGCTGAGACCCTCTGAGGGATGGGCATCCCGATGTCCAAACTCAGCGAGAGCAACATGCGGTTCCACGGAGTTATACCTGGAAAGAAAGTCGATTCACTCGGCCAGATCACTCTTGATGTAGCTTTCGCTGATTCAAAGAATTACCGTAAGGAAAAGTTGACATTTGAAGTCGTGGATTTTATAGTGCCTATCATGCTATCCTGGGCAGAACTGCGTATGCCCGTTTCATGGCTCAACCATGTTATGTGTATCTCAAACTCAAGATGCCATAAGAGTTCCTCCAAAAGGGCTCGAAGATTGCCGACGAACAGATGGCAGCAATAGAAATGGAGGAATACAAGAAGACAACAGATCCGAGTGATTTGTTGAGAGCTAAGAAGCCTGGTTCAGAGTCTGCATTTAAGTCGTCTGGTGAAACAAAGTCAGTTCATATTCACCTGACTGATCCCAATGCTGCTCCGACTCATATATCAACAACACTCGACAGCAAATAGGAAGAAGCGCTCATCTAGTTCCTCCGTGAGAATTGGGACATCTTTGCATGGAAACCTTCTGACATGCCAAGTGTACCCAAAGAACTGGTTGAGCACCGTTTGCGAGTCGACCCAAAAGTAAGATCTGTCAAAGAGCACCTCCAACGGTCCGCCGTGGCGAAAAGAAAGGCAATTGGCGAGGAAGTGGCTCGTCTTCTGGCAGCTGAGTTCATCCGAGAGATTTACCACTCTGAGTGGCTCACCAATGTAGTCATGGTTCTCAAGAAGGATGATTCACTCTGTATGTGTATTGACTTCAAGCATATCAATCGGGCCTTCTCGGAAGATCACTTCCCTCTCCCTCGCATCGATCAAATAGTTGACTCAACTACAGGATGCGAGCGATTGTCCTTTCTGGATGCATATTCCGGGTATCATCAGATCCGACTGTATGGACCTGATGAAATAAAAACAGCTTTTATCACCCCATTCGGGTGCTTCTGCTATGTTACCATGCCCTTTGGTCTCAAGAATGCTGGCGCCACATTCATGCGTATGATACGGAAGTGCCTGCTCACTCAAATCAGTCGGAATGTGGAAGCATACATGGATGGCATCATGGTGAAGTCACGAAAAGGTTCCGACCTGCTGACTGACCTTGCTGAAACCTTTGCCAATCTGAGGAGATATGATATCAAGCTTAACACGTCGAAGTGCACATTTGGAGTTCCAGATGGGAAGTTACTCGGTTTTCTCGTTTCCGAACGAGGTATCGATGCAAACCTAGAGAAAGTTGGTGCAATAGTCCGAATGAAGCACCCTGTGCGCATACACGACATTTAGAATCTTACTAGTTGTTTGGCCACTTTGAGTCGGTTCATTTTCATCCCGGTGAAAAGGAATTACCTCTTTACCGATTGACGAAGAAATCTGATATGTTCGAGTGGACTCCTGAAGCTGACGCAGCGTTTGTAGAGCTCAAACCCTTGCTTTCCACCCAGCCGGTGCTTGTTGCTCCAATCGGAAGAGAGCCTTTACTGCTTTATATTGCAGCCACTGGACAAGTTGTCAGTACAGTACTCACGGTCGAGCGAGAAGAAGAAGGTAAAGCCTATAAGGTTCATCGCCCAGTGTATTATATATCTGAAGTCTTAACTCCGTCCAAACAGAGATATCCGCATTATTAGAAGCTTGTCTATGGAATTTACTTGACTTCGAAGAAAGTGGCTCATTATTTCTCAGATCACTCCATCATAGTCGTCAGCGATACTCCGTTGTCAGAAATACTGAAAAATAGAGATGCAACTGGTCGAGTGGCAAAGTGGGTGATTGAACTCCTTCCGTTTGATATCAAGTTTGAGGCAAAGAAAGCAATCAAGTCCCAAGCAATAGCAGATTTCCTCCCCGAGTGGATTGAACAACACCAACCGACTCAAGTTAAGTCGGGACATTAGACTATGTTTTTTGATGGATCCAAGATGTTGAGTGGTTCTGGCGCTGGTGTTGTTCTAGTATCCCCGCGAGGTGACAAACTTAGTTATGTCCTTCAGATTCACTTTGATTCCTCTAACAACGAAGCTGAATACGAAGCAATCCTGTATGGGTTGCGAATGGCCATCTCACTCGGTGTCTGTCGCCTAATGGTCTACGAAGACTCAAATTTAGTGGTTAATCAAGTGATGAAGGAATGGGATGTCAGAAGCCCAGCTATGACTGGCTATTGCAATGCAGTGAGAAAGTTAGAAAAGAAGTTTAAAGGACTAGAGCTTCACCACATCCCCCGACTGAAGAATCAGGCGGAAGATGACCTGGCAAAAATAGGGTCCAATCGGGAGCCCATTCCCAGCAATGTGTTTTTGGACCATCTTCACACACCATCAGTCCAGGAGGATCCTTTCACAGTAGAGCCCCCACGGCCTAAGAGTTCTACTGATCTAACTGACGTTGAAGTCCCAACCGTGGTCAACTTAGGCATGGAGGTTTTAGTCATCATTCCTGACTGGACAGTACCATATATCACATATATTCTCAGGAAAGAACTTCCAGAAGACGAAGATGAAGTGCAACAGATTGTCCGTCGATCTAAAGCCTTCACTGTGATAAGTGGTCGATCGTACAGGGAAAGTGTGACTGGAGATGCCCAGCAATGCATTACCCCAGAAGAAGGTCGAATGATTCTCAATGATATCCACTCGGGGACTTGTGGTCACCATGTGTCTTCTCGGACAATCGTGGCCAAAGCATACCGAGTAGGTTTTTACTGGCCGCGAGCAAATGAAATGGCAAAGGAAATAGTCAACAAGTGTGAGGGTTGCCAGTTCTACTCCAACATGTCTCACAAACCCGCTTCAGCCTTGAAGACCATTCAACTCGTCTGGCCATTTGCCGTTTGGGGGTTGTATATGGTTGGACCCTTGAGGACTGGCAGAAGTGGATGTACCCACCTGCTTGTTGTAGTCAACAAGTTCACTAAATGGATTGAAGCCAAGCCCATCAAGAGCCTTGATTCGGGCACTACTATCAACTTCATCAGGGGGTTAACATTCAGATTTGGAGTCCCACATAGCATCATCACAGACAATGGTTCAAACTTTGATTTAGATGAGTTTAGAGCTTTCTGTGCTTCCCAAGGTACTCGCGTCGACTATGCTTCGGTCGCTCACCCATAGTTGAATGGATAAGCAGAAAGAGAAAATGGTTTGATTCTCCAAGGGTTGAAGCCCAGATTAATGCGCGACCTCAAGCATGCAGCTGGCGCCTGGGTAGATGAGTTACCGTCAGTACTATGGGGTCTGAGAACAACACCAAATCAGTCGACTGGTCAGACTCCCTTCTTCATGGTCAATGGAGCAGAAGCCGTACTACCGACCGACTTGCTCCACAACGCCCCACAAGTAGAGCTTTTCTCAGAAGCAGAAGCAGAACAATCCTGGCAAGATTCTATTGATCTTCTGGAAGAGGAAAGAGAAATGGCCCTGATTAGGTCGACCATCTATCAACAAGACCTTTGTCGGTTCCATGGCAGAGACGTAAGGGGTCGAGCATTTCAGGAAGGAGACCTGGTTCTCCGAGTTGATCAACAATGACCGCACAAGCTGGCTCCTGCTTGGGAGGGCCCTTTCATCATCACCAAAGTGCTTCAGAATGGAGCATACCACCTGTACGATGTGGAGCACAAGAAGGATGAGCCACGCGCTTGGAACGCGGAGCGTCTCCGAAATTTTAATACTTGAACAGTCAGACTATTGAGATGTAATAAGAAGTACCTTTCAGTTTGTTTATCAAAGACATGGTTTTACAGTCTCCTAAATGATTGTTATCACTTATACATGAGTACAAAATTCCCAGTGGGTGGCTTAGCCGCGAATCCGATTCGCCTAAGTTTCAAAAACAAAATCCTACCGAGTGGAGAGCATGCCTTCCACTCGGGGGCATAGCTGCAGTCCAGTACTCGCCTAAGTTTTAAAAAAATCCTACCGAGTGGAGAGCATTCCTCCCACTCGGGGGCTTAGTTGCAGTCCAGTACTCACCTAAGTTTAAAAAATCCCACCGAGTGGAGAGCATTCCTCCCACTCGGGGGCTTAGCTGCAGTCTAGTACTCTACTAAGTTTTAAAAAATCCTACCAAGTGGAGAGCATTCCTCCCACTCGGGGGCTTAGCTGCATTCTAGTACTCGCCTAACTTTAAAAAATCCTACCGAGTGGAGAGCATTCCTCCCACTCGGGGGCTTAGCTGCAGTCTAGTACTCGCCTAAGTTTTAAAAAATCCTACTGAGTGGAGAGTATTCCTCCCACTCGGGGGCTTAGCTGCAGTCCAATACTCGCCTAAGTTTAAAAAAATCCTACCGAGTGGAGAGCATTCCTCCCACTCGGGGGCTTAGCTGCAGTTCAATACTTGCATAAGTTTAAAAAATCCTACCGAGTGGAGAGCATTCCTCCCACTCGGGGGCTTAGCTGCAGTCCAGTACTCGCCTAAGTTTAAAAAAATCCTATCGAGTGGAGAGCATTCCTCCCACTCAAGGACTTAGCTGCAGTTCAGTACTCACCTAAGTTTAAAAAATCCTACCAAGTGGAGAGCAAACCTCCCACTCGAGGGCTTAGCTGCAGTCCAGTACTCGCCTAAGTTTCAAACACACTCTATCCTTATCCGCAAGGACGATGAGGTGCATGTCGACCACGACCTTATCCTCGTGGCTGTGACACAAATTGTTGGGGATATTACTACTCGGCGTAAACCGGCCTATCTGGGCCGGGTTAACTTCGTCAGTAGTTAAGTATGTTAAAGCCCAAGAAGACAGAGGAGGGCTCAAGGCCCATGGTCGGTTCAAGGATAACAGACAACAACTCGAGGCATAGGCGAAGCTTGTTTGCTCCCTAGTCATCGAAACCCCATCAATTCCATCACAACTAGACGTAGGCTTTTACCTTGATTGAAGGGGCCGAACTAGTATAAACTCTCTTGCGTCCCTGTGTCCGCTTTAACCCCTTCAAGCTAACCCGTCGCGATGGCTCCACGACTAAGTCCTTTCTCTATGACATCTGCCGTGACAAAACCACGACACAAATACAACATCCGCTCCATCCTTATCCGCAAGGACGACGAGGTGCAGGTCGACCGTGACCTTATCCTCGGAGCTGCGACACAAATACAACGTCCGCAACATCCTTATCCACAAGGACGACGAGGTGCAGGTCGACCGCGACCTTATCCTTGGAGCTGCGGCACAAATACAATGTCCGCTCTATCCTTATCTCGAAAGACGACGAGGAGCAGGTCATAGATGGCACCGAATGCCCTTGTCTATGACCCACTCGACTGAGCTACTCCACAAAGTCAGTAGCAACTCAGACTGAAGAATCGAATTCCACTAAGAGCCAAGAGATTCAAAAACAACCAAGTTCAGATAAAAACTACAAGGTTCCAGACCACAGTTTAAAGTACTCGGGCATCAGGCCCGTAAGAGTTTAATGGTTACAAAACCACTCGGCACACCGAGGCAAATTTAATCAGATTATAAAGGTTTGTTCACTCCGGTTGGAGGAGGACTGGTAGGCTCGACGAACTCATCCAGGTCGATTCCGTCTGCAATTCGAGTGGCGGCAGCAATAAAGGACTCCATGAAAGACTGAAAGTCGTGTCTCCTGGTGTTGGCAACCTTGATCGCTGCTAGCTTTTCCTCCTTGGCCTCCTTGCAATGGACTCGAACTAGTGACAGAGCTACGTTAGCACCGCGTTGAGCGGATGACTTCTTTCATTCCTGCACTCAACCAGGGATCTCATTAAGTCAAGTCATCAAAGACTCGAGGTCGTTTTGGAGCGTCTCCTTCGACACCGCAACTTTCAGGCAGGCGAGGTAGTCTGTGACACCGGCAAGGCAAGATTCCAGTCGGAGCATGTTCATAGCAGCTTCATAATTGACAAGGGAGTTGATGGGGTCCAAGCTCGTCTTGATTCACCCAGTTTCTTCCTCAAAGTTTTGGCAGAATTCTGCAACCACAAAGAGCCAATGAGTCGACCGATTTATGGTGACTTGACAAACAGCAAAACAGTCAGACAAGGAAAAATACCTTCAAGCATCAGGAATAACTTGTTGGCGAGGGCTCCTAGATAGGCCTCCAGGTCATTTCTCTTACGAGAAATTTCTTCAATCTTCTCGTTCAAAGCTACTTTGTCTTTCTTTAGGTGGGTCACCTCTCTGTTGGCTTCAGTAAGAGCAGTCTTAAGCTTGGCGTTATCTTCCTCTAGCGCCCCGACTGAAGCCATCTTCTTATCAGCGAGTACTGTTTTCTCCTGAGCCTCCTTCTGTGCAGCTTCAAGATCAAGGTCCTTCTGTGCTAGAGCTTGCCCCATTTTCTCTGAAGAATATACACTCGGGTCAGAAAGAAGAACGAGGAGATAACTTGTGAGATGGTCAAGATAGACAGTCAACAGGTTGTTACCTTCTGTACCAGTTGCTTCGTCTTTGGCCTTTAGCAAGTTTTGATTGGCCAGCTCCAAGTCAAGTTTGAGTTGTCTCTACTTCTCCTAGAAATCGGCAAATTTGGAGATGAGCTCACAGGATTTCTGAAGTTAGCAAAAAGATACATCAGTGGACAGAATCAAAGATGGTTCGCTTCCGAGTGAAAAGAACTCTAAGACTACTACCGAATCAAACATTCAACATTAGTCTCGGGGACTACACCCAGTGGGTGCACTTAGCGTGCCCCCACTGGTCCAGATTCCACTCGACATGGTCCGCCCAGACTGAGTGGAAAGAAGGAAAAAACAATTATTCTCATACCCAAACTGACTGCCCGCAGTCGACCGCGGTCTCGGGGACTACACCCAGTGGGTGCACTATGCGTGCCCCCACTGGTCCATATTACACTTGACCTGGTCTGCCGAGACCGAGTGAAATAACTAAAGGACAAGATATTTTTATCAAGACCCCGCCGGATCACACATTCGACGACGGCCTTGGGGACTACACCTAGTGGGTGCACTCTGCATGCCCCCACTAGTCCAAAACTACAATCAACACAACCTAGTTGACTCAACTAGAAGAACTACTCAGCATAAGTTGAAACACCCAGTGGGTGTACAGATGCGAAGAATAGACCAACAAATGGAAGCGCAACGAAAAGTTTTCGGGTAGCATATCCTAACAGAACAAGCGTCAAGATAAGAGTTCAGTCGAAAACCAATTTACCTGGACATTGGCTCGGAGGGCCGCACTGGCATCATAAGCAGCTTGGCTATTCTCGTGCACCATCTTCAGTCACTCCATCATCAGACCCGCTTGGCATATGGCTTCTACAGCGACGCTTGCCTGGTCCTCCGGAACATAATGGGTAGTGAAGAAGGGAGACGGCGGTTCAATCACGGTAGCCTGAGAATCAGAGGCGTGATGTTGGACAGATGAAGCAGGGGCTGGCACAATTGATGATGAACGACGTTCACTCGACACTGGAACAACAAAGGTGACAGAAGCCCGGTTCACGTCTTCAGACTGTTGAATCACGGGCTCCATCACTAGCACCAATTGAGATGTCTGGCCAGCGGATGCCTTCTTGCTCAAAGCTCTGCCCCTCCTTCCCATGGCCCTTTGTGGCACATCTTCTTCATCATCTACAAGTTCAATGACATTGGGTGGAGCTGCAAAGCAATCGATTACAGAAGTTCAGTCGACCATCAAAGCGGCGGAAAAAGAAGAGTCAAAGTGATAAAAGTTATACCCACGTGGGAAGTGACTGCATCCTCCATCTCCTCATCATCGTCGTCTCGGCAAATCGATGTTCCAGAGGCAGCACTGCGAATTTCAGAATTCACTCGGTCAAAACAAGAAAGTGAGTCGACCAAAGTTTGAGTCATGCAAGAACTAAGAGGTCGAGCTTAGTAGTTACCCCGAAGAAATGGGGACATCCACTTTAATCTTGGATAGGGCCTTCTGAGGCTTTGACGTCACGACTTTGGGCTGCTTAGGAGCCTTCTCTGTCGGCACAGGAGATGACGTCCGAGTGCGCTTGGAGGCTTGTGCAGTCAGCGGAGTCGCTTTGCCACGGACGCTGGCTTGGTCCTGCCTTTGCTTGCAGTGCCTTTTCCGTGCGAGGAGGGGAGTCGACCTCTTCACCGCTGCTCAAGTCCCCGCTCTCCTCGTCTCCCCTTCCGTCAGAATGCTACTCGCCACTGTCGCCTCCACTCGCCTCCCCTTCATCCTCCTGCTCTTCGTTGGGCATCGAGTACATCTCAGTGTAGATCTGCAAGACACGAAGCCGAGTGGATACCAACCAGTTTCAAGAGCAAATGCATATCAGAACAAGATACACTCGAAAGTATAAGACCTTGTCAGGTTCGATGGTGTGGTCGAGTGGAGCAACCCTCCTAGACCCCCTGGGGTTGTCCTTGTTGCCAGTGATACCATGCAGCCACAGCGCCACCGTCTCCTCTTCGACCTCCTCCGGATGGATCTGAGTGTTGTCTTCAACACCTGAATACATGCACATTGGATGGTCATGGGCTTGGAGTGGCTGGATGCGTCGACTAAGAAATGCTTCTAACAGGTCCATGCCAGTCACACCGTCGCGGACAAGCTGGACGACTCGCTCTACCAACATATTAATCTCCGCTTTCTCAGCTGGAGTCACTCTCAAGGGAGAAGGCTTCTCCACTCGCTCTATGGAAAACGGGGGAATACTAGTCGACTGACCAGGGGTCGGTTGATCCTTACAATAGAACAAAGTCGACTGCCACCCCTGACCGACTCGGGAAGAATCATAGTGTGGAAGGTACTTTTGTTCCTCACCTAGACCCCTAAACCCCCACACATCTGGATCACGTGTGTCCTCTCATCACTCGGATTGGCCTTCTTAACCGACTGAGAACGGCAAGTGAAAATGTGTTTAAGGAGGCCCCAGTGCGGTCGATAACCCAGAAAGTTTTCACACATGGACACGTACGCGAGAAGGTATGTGATGGTGTTGGGAGAAAAATGATGAAGTTGGGCTCCAAAGAAGTTCAGAAAACCCCGGAGGAAAGGATGGGGAGGTAAAGAAAAACCACAGTCGACGTGGGTCGCAAGAAGGACGCAGTCACCCTCTTGCCGTCACGGCTCGGTATCGTCCCCCGGAAGCCGCCAAGACTCATGGGCGATCAACCCCCCGTGAACCAGATCCTCCATATCTTCTTTCAAGATCATCGACCGGATCCAGTCGCCCTAGATCCAGCCGGGCGGCAGAGCAGATCTCGATGATGACCCGCCCCGGCTCGTTTTCTTCCCCTTCGCCTTCGTCGTCGCCTTCTGCGCGCGCTCCAGAGCAGTGGTCTTGTCCTTCCCCATTGCGGCGGATCGAGCTTGAGCTGGGCGGCGACACCGAGAGCAGAGGCGGAAGTAATGGGGAGCGGAGGAAGAAGGGGGAGAATGGGGCGCACAGTGCGAAGGCATCGGCTTCGACGCCTTGTATGGCCCCATTCCCCGAGTGACTGACCCGTGGACCCAGACGATCTTGTCAAATCTCGCAACAGGCGCGCGTGCAGTACATGGCGAAAAAGGTGGCACGGTGATCGAGGCGCCCCTGTCTAATCTACTCCGGTTACTACGGCCCTCTCCGCCTCGCGCGCTTCCCCAAATTTCAAATCCCTCGAGATCCAAAAACGGTAGAGCAGTCAATCATGCCGAAATTTTTATGCAACACCAGCAGTCGAAGCTTATCAGCAGAAATCCACTCGACAACCTCTAAATGGCTCAAGGCGACTGAAAAGTGAAATCAAAGCCGTTGCATGGTTCACCAATCAAGTAAAATACTTCCGCGGCATAAAGATTGGGTCGGAACCACCTTCAACCCTATTTTCCACTCGAACCTAGAACTATTCAGGGGCTAATGATGATGCCGTGTATCTAGGGTAGGGTAATAGACCTGATCTAAGCACCCCTCCCAAGGACACTGCCCTACAGTCAAAGGACAGCAAGTTCAAACCGATCAGAATCACATGAGTGCATGCTCACTCGACCAATACCTGCACTCGGATACCCCAATTCCATTCGACCAAGCATACCAACACTCGACAGTACAAGAAACCACTCAGAGTACAGAAGGCCTAAAGCCCCCCCGGGTAGCAACGGTCAGTCATTCACTCCGTAGTATTAATGATCAGTTATATGACTTTATTGCTGGCGTTACCAGTAACGCCCTGTCTTAACGTACCTTGAACCCTGTGTAACGTGGGATGGCGGGGGTCCCGGTGCACTCTATATAAGCCTCCTCCCTCCTCTGGCACAGGGGTTCGCACCCCCTGTAACTTCACACATAATCCAATCGACCGAGCCTCCGGGCACCAACACATAGGGCTGTTACTTCCACCACGAAGGGCCTCAACTCGTAGATCTTGCGTGCACAATATCACCGTAGCTAGGATCTTGCCTTTACATTCCTACCCCCCTACTTTATTGTCAGACTTAGAACCACGACAGACAGTACACACGCCGGTCGCCGGAATTTATGAGTACTGTAGTTTGAATTACACACGATTCCCGCAGCAAAATCCGTGTGTGAACATAATAGCTGACGGTTTCGAATGCAGAACCATGTCTGATTAATGATCCCCGCCATTCACCTACCAAACCTCGAGCCGCGAGATAGAGTGCCAATCGTGTGGGGTCCGGTTGTCTTGCCAGATCTTTGCATTTTCTTTTTTGAACTCTAGATATTTACATCGTCTCATGATTTTTTAACTCGCACACAAGTACACAAAAATATGATTTTTCAAACTGTTATGGTTAGCCATTGCATGTAGATGTAGTTCAAATTTGAATTACGGTCATTAAATGGTTAGAAAATCACTTAAGAGGAAGCTATCTCCCGTTCATCATCAAACATGCATTGTTCCCTCTTGGAACCACGAACCTTCTAGTGAGTTGCTCTGGTTTGTGAGGGGTGTGTGTCCAAACTTTCGTCAAACAGGCCAACTTTTTTTACCACATCATCTTGGTGGCATGACATTAAATCAAGCAAGGTTTCATGTTTTTCTGATCATTTTTAATTTTTTGGAATTAAAATCCTATGGAACTCCATGCATGTGTGCCCATGCCTTGAGACCAATATGTTTGAAAATTCCTTCTAATTTACTGCACATGGAATTAACTCGCACACAAGTACACAAAATATGATTTTTCAAACCATTATGGTTAGGTGTTGCATGTAGATGTACTTCAAATTTGAAGTATGGTCATTAAATGGCTAGAAAATCACTTAAATGTCTTTAAATGGTCAAATGACCCCTGAAATTTTCAAAATTTTCACATGACATATGTATTAGTGCATGTTAGACATAGAAAAAGAATTGAAGGCCATAAGAGTAATCTATCTCCCATTCATCATCAAACATGTATTGTTCCCTCTCGGAACCACGAACCTTCTAGTGAGTTGCTCCAGTTTGTGAGGGGTGTGTGTCCAAACTTTCGTCAAACATGCCAATTTTTTACCACATCATCTTGGTGGCATGACACTAAATCAACCAAGGTTTCATTTTTTTCTGATCATTTTTAAATTTTTTTGGAACTAAAATGCCATGTCACTCCATGCATATGTATGCATGTGTCCATATCGTAAGACTAATATGTTTGAAAATTCCTTCTAATTTACTATACATCGAATTAACTTGCACACAAGTACACAGATATGATTTTTCAAACCGTTTTGGATAGGCGTTGCATGTAGACGTAGTTCAAATTTGAAATATGGTCATTAAATGGCTAAAAATCACCTAAATGTCTTTAAAAGGTCAAACTACCCCTAGAATTTAAAAAAAAAATCACATTACAGTTGTAGTAGTGCACGTTAGACGTAGAAAAAAATTGAAGGCCGTAAGAGGAAACTATCTCCCATACGTCATCAAACATGCATTGTTGCCTCGCGGAACCATAAGGCTTCTAGTGAGTTGCTCTTGTTTGTGAGGGGTGTGTGTCCAAACTTTCGTCAAACATACCAATTTCTTTACCACATGATCTTGGTGGCATGACATTACATCAACCAAGGTTTCATGTTTTTCTGACATTTTTTTATTTTTTGGAATTAAAATGCCATGTCACTCCATGCATACGTATGCATGTGTCCTTGTCTTGAGACCAATATGTTTGAAAATTCCTTCTAATTTGCTGCACATGGAATTAACTCGCACACAAGTACACAGATATGATTTCTCAAACCGTTTTGGTTAGGCGTTGCATGTAGATGTAGTCCAAATTTGAATTACGGTCATAAAATGGCTAGAAAATCACTTATATGTCTTTAAAAATGTCAAATGACCCCTAGAATTTTCAAAAAATTCGCCTTATAGTTGTAGTAGTGCATGTTAGACGTTGAAAAAAAATTGAACGCCGTAAGAGGAAACTATCTCCCGTTCGTCATCAAACATGCATTGTTCCATCTCGGAACAACGAGCATTCTAGTGAGTTGCTCCGGTTTGTGTGGAGTGTGTGTCCAAACTATTGTCAAACATGCCAATTTTTTTACCACATCATCTTGGTGGCATGACATTAAATCAAGCAAGGTTTCATGTTTTTCTGATCATTTTTTAATTTTTTGGAATTAAAATGCCATGGCACTCCATGCATGGGTGCCCATGCCTTGAGACCAATATGTTTGAAAATTCCTTCTAATTTACTGCACATGGAATTAACTCGCACACAAGTACACAAAAATATGATTTTTGAAACCGTTATGGTTAGGCGTTGCATGTAGGTGTAGTTCAAATTTGAATTACAGTCATTAAATGGCTAGAAAATCACTTAAATGTCTTTAAAAAGTCAAATGACCCCTGATATTTTAAAAAAATTCACATGACATTTGTATTAGTGCACGTTATACGTAGAAAAAAATTGAAGACCGTAAGAGGAAGCTATCTCCCGTTCGTCATCAAACATGCATTGTTCCCTCTCGGAACCACGAACCTTCTAGTGAGTTGTTCCAGTTTGTTTGGGATGTCTGTCCAAACTTTCGTCAAATAGGCCAATTTTTTTACCACATCATCTTGGTGGCATGACATTAAATCAACCAAGGTTTCATGTTTTTCTGATCATTTTTTAAATTCTTTGGATTAAAATTCCGTGTCGTATGCATGTGTCCATGTCATGAGACCAATATGTTTGAAAATTCCTTCTAATTTAGAGCACACAGAACTAACATGCACACAAGTACACATATATGATTTTCCAAACCGTTTTGGCTAGGTATTGCATGTAGATGTAGTTCAAATTTGAATTACGGTCATTAAATGGCTCGAAAATCATCTAAATATCTTTAAAAGGTCAAATGACCCCTAGAATTTTCAAAAAAGATCATATTACAGTTGTAGTAGTGCACGTTAGACGTAGAAAAAAATTGAAGGCCGTAAGAGGAAACTATCTCCCATTCGTCATCAAACATGCATTCTTCCCTCGCAGAACCACGAGCCTTCTAGTGAGTTGCTCCGGTTTGTGAGGGTTGTGTGTCCAAACTTTTGTCAAACATGCCAATTTCTTTACCACATCATCTTGGTGGCATGAAATTACATCAACCAAGGTTTCATGTTTTTCTGATCATTTTTTTATTTGTTGGAATTAAAATGCCATGTCACTCCATGCATACGTATGCATGTGTCCATGTCGTGAGACCAATATGCTTGAAAATTCCTTCTAATTTACTGCACATGGAATAAACTCGCACACAAGTACACATATATGATTTTTCAAACCGTTTTGGTTAGGTGTTGCACGTAGATGTAGTTGAAATTTGAATTACGGTCATTAAATGGCTAGAAATCACTTAAATGTCATTAAAAGGTCAAATGATAACACCTAGAATTTTCAAAAATTTCACATTACAGTTGTAGTAGTGCATGTTAGACGTAGAAAAAATTGAAGGCCCTAAGAGGAAGCTATCTCCCATTCGTCATCAAACATGCATTGTTCCCTCTCGGAACCACGAGCCTTCTAGTGAGTTGCTCCAGTTTGTGAGGGGTGTGTGTCCAAACTTTCGTCCAACATGCCGATTTTTTTACCATATCATCTTGGTGGCATGACATTACATCAACCGAGGTTTCATGTGTTTCTGATATTTTTTAATTTTTTGGAATTAAAGTACCATGTCACTCCTGGCATACATATGCATGTGTCCACGTCGTGAGACAAATATGTTTGAAAATTCCTTCTAATTTACTGCACATGTCATTAACTCGCACACAAGTACACAAATATGATTTGTCAAACCTTTATGGTTAGGCGTTGCATGTAGATGTAGTTCAAATTTGAATTAATTGGCTAGAAAATCAGTTAAATGTCTTTAAAAGGTCAAATGACCCCTAGAATTTTCCAAAATTTCACATTACAGTTTTAATAGTGAATGTTAAACATAGAAAAAAAATTGAGGCCGTAAGAGGAAGCTATCTCCCGTTCATCATGGAATATGCATTGTTCCCTCTCGGAACCACGAGCCTTCTAGTGAGTTGCTCCGGTTTGTGAGGGGTGTGTGTCCAAACTTTCGTCAAACATGCCAAAACAATTCCACATCATCTTGGTGGCATGACATTACATCAACGAAGGTTTCATGTGTTTCTGATATTTTTTAATTTTTTGGAATTAAAATGCCATGTCACTCCATGCTTAATTGTGTCATAGCCGTTAGACCAATATGTTTGAAAATTCCTTCCAATTTACTACACATGGAATTAAATCACACACAAGTACACAAAATATGAGTTTTCAAACCGTTATGGTTAGCTGTTGCATGTACATGTAGTTTAAATTTCAATTACAGTCATTAAATGGCTAGAAAATCACTTAAATGTCTTAAAAGGTCAAATGACCCCTGAAAGTTTCCAAAATTTTACATGACAGTTGTATTATTACTACAAAATTTCCCGTACATTTAAAACACCATCCGTTGCCAATGTACTCCAAATTCGTCTTTCACAACTAATAAAAAATATCTACAACATCACACCCACTTGTTTTCTAGGAACCGTTTGCGATGAAAATATCTGGGTCTATTTATGTCTCCCTCCTTAAGCTTCACCGGCTTGTCTACTCCAGTTTCGGCAACCCCCGAATCCACGAATCCTGACCCCCATTACTGCACCCCTTTCTTGCAAAGATGACGCCATGGAAACACTTCGTGAAGGCCCGTATGATGGCCGCGTCCCCCCCCCCCCGAGCGCCGCCGCCTGCGCTGAGAGTGCCTCCGCATCCGCATTGAGCACGGCCGCTTCCGCCGAGAAGGCATTTGCGACAGCCGACAGGGTAGCTGCTTCTGCAACGGCGGCTGCAAACATCGAGAGCGCTCGAGCTGCCATCCGTGCCGCCGATGTCGCCCTGGCCTGGGTTGGGGCCATCCATGTCAAGATCGAGGATGCACACACTAAGATCTTCCAGGCCACCTTGGACTCCATCATTCAACCCATGTCTGAAAAGGCGGCGGTGGTCATGGAGCACCTGCTTCCTCATGAGGTCGCCGAGTGGGAGCTGGAGATGTAGGAGGCGGCAGAGATCAAGGAGCGCTGGGAGGAGGAGTTAAGCATGGCCGAGGACGAGGTAGAGAAGAGTCTATCCATTGAGGAATCGACGGTGGAGTACCAACGCGAGCTCTGGCGCATCCACTACTACGAGTACTACAAACTTGAGGGCGGCACCGAGGACGAGGACGAGGACGCGGTCGACTTCAGCAGGGGGACGCGGAGTTCACCAACGGCGGCATGTCGCTAGAACAAGTCATCGATGTCTCATCTCACACCTGTGATGCATAGGCCGGCGCGGTGGCCGATTTGTTAAAATTATGCGTACTTAGGCTTTGTTTTTAATGTTGGTCTTTTGTTAGAGCAATGTGTAGGTCAATTGGCTCTATGTAATTACTAAAATTGCTTGATTCAGTAAGTGTGTTCTGTCTGCTGTACGCTCTTTTGTGTGCCCAAATTAGCAAGCAATGTTAAATTATGCAATGACGTACTGGGGGAAATTTCCACAAAATTTTGAATTATCAAACTCATCCCATGTGTGTAAAGCAGAAGAATCATTTGCGATGCACACAATCGTTCAAAGTGAAAGGTCCGGGGCACCGCACACAAAGCTTCCCTCCACATTTCCAAAATTTTGGCCTACCGCCAAAATATCTACCTCTGGCCCCCTTCCCCACCCCTTTTCTCCCCGACCACAAGTCACATTTCCCCTGTTTCCTCCTTCCTTCCTTCCTTGCTAAGCTATAACCGCCTCCTCGCTCTCACCGTCTCGCATCCTACTGCAGGGGTCGCCATGGTCTTCTTCAAGGACCTCTCTAGCGGTTCCTCCTTCGGTGACGACTCCTTCACCACCCGAGTATGCCTCTCTTCTCTCTCTTGGGCTATGACTTGGAATGAATGTTTTTTACCCGGCGGTCGATTTGAGTCATTTCTTCCTCTTGTAGCTCCCTAGGACCATAAGTGGAAATGAATGGAGCAGGGTGGCTGAAGATCTATCTTGTCATTGTCACCATCAATCTCCATGCGTGAAGATAGTTGCGTTTGATTGTGTGGACAGTGAGAGGAAGTTTCTGTCATGTGCAGAGAAGGTTAGACCCTCTTTCGTTGTTACAAATCATGTGTTAGATGTGATTCAGACACTTTCATGGCCCCAACCCATTCATACCACACCTTCAACCAAACGCATCCTAAGACAGTGTCACAGTTTGTAACTAGTATCTTATATTGTTGCCATCTCATCAGTGGTGCCATTAGAAAATTATTTGGCACCGCTTCAGCAGTTTGTGCAGCCAACTTTGGTCCATACATCCGAGCAGCCAAGTAGTAAAATACTAAATCTTTATGGCACGAAGGAACTGGCGTCAGAGCAACTACATGCTTCGGAGTCCGGGTCCCTGTTTTTTTTGCTGCATCGACTCACCGGTGCAGGGCACCGGTGTGAGATGTAGCAACAGTTGTCTTTACCCCAGTTTTGGCATACACAGTGGACGGCCTTAGAGCTATTAGTTCTATGTTACTAAAACTGTGCATGTACACACTTGTTAGTATCAATTTGCTGTCATCCAAACACTATCGCTACGCTGTTGCAGTTATATTTACCGTCCTCATAAAATGTTCAATTTGTTATTTATTGTACATGAGTAAGAACTTGTAGCATCGTTGTAGTTAATTATAGCTTCTGATGTTCCAGAATTTGGTTGTTGTCTCACTACCAATTATTTCATTTGCACATTGATCTTTTTGAGAAGATATGTCATAATTAACATGTTTCTTCAGTTTTTCAAAATAAGCATTGGTGATTTTCTATGTTGTTATAAACCCATTTCCCCTATAATTGTTACTGATCTAGTTTTAAATATTATAGGATGAACGGAAGTGTCCTTACTTGGAGTGGGTTGAAAAAGAGTGGCCACAGTCTTTGAAGATGTGCCTAGCGAAGCTTTGGAGCATGTATGAGGAAGAGAACAGACGTAGGCTTAGAGAACCAGTTGTCAACACTAAAGAATATTTGAAGACACGGGATAAAAATTTGAAGGTGGAGAATGAGCTCAGATTTTTTAAATCAGACTTTACTAAGATGGTGTTGGCGAAGGAGGAGGCACTTTCCCAGTTGGCCCGTGCAAAACAGGTTCTTACTGAACTGAAAGCAGAGGTGGATAAGACGAGTCTGGATGATCTTGATTAGGGAAATGAATATATTGTTCTTATGAAGTTGAACTAGCTATATGTTGTACCGTGTTGTTTTCATGAAGCTATCGTACTATGATGTTATAATATATTTATGTGCCTGATATGAAATTGGCAAATAGCTGTTCGATATGAAATGTGAATTTAAGTAATACTAGAATTTTAATTGTAAATTAATAAACATGTGTCATGGACCTTTGCAAACAGTTCTAGCAGTAAAAGCGCTTGCGGTGGATAGCCCAATGCCACACAGTTTTCTTCATCAAATCATGTGTGATATGGTTGATAAAAGCAAACAGTTAACCAAGGCAGACCATGTGTGATAGTTACACCTTCCACACATGAGCCTACAAATAAAACTATGTGGGATGTACGTACGAACGGAAACGTTTTCCCTGGATTGACTATGTGGGATGTACATAAGAACGGAAACGTTTTCCTTGGATTGACTGTGTCTGATATAGTACGAAGGGAAATGTTTTTCTAGGATTCACCGTGTGGGATGTACATACCTACGGAAAATATTTTCTCGGACTACCGTGTGGGATGTACATACCTACGGAAATGATTGGGTTTCAATGCCTCGCCCGATCGCACACGGCCCCAGCCTGGGACCCAGGAGGGCCTATCCTTGACGATTTCTGGGTCGTGTGGGAAGGACACCCTATCGCACACACTCACTTGGCGACGGTTCCAAATGCCGTCGCAGAAAGGGGTTAAAAACCATTTGTTTAGGACCGACGCGTACCAGTGGGAAATCCCTACTCACTCACATTGATATCTATTGATGGGCATCTCCATAGCCCGTTGATACTCGATGTGAGACTATCTTCCTCTTTTTTGTCTTCTCCACAACCACCATATTCTATTCCACCTATAGTGCTATGTCCATGTCTCACGCTCATGTATTGCATGAAAGTTGAAAAGATTTGAGAACACCAAAAGTATGAAACAATTTCTTGGCTTGTCATCAGGGTTGCACGTGATTTGAATATTTTGTGTGATGAACATGGATCATAGCGAGACTATATGATTTTGTAGGGATAAGCTTTCTTTGGCCATGTTATTTTGAGAAGACATAATTGCCTTATTAGTATGCTTGAAGTATTATTGTTTTTTATGTCAATAATAAATTTTTGTTTTGAATCTTATGTATCTGAACATTCATGCCACAATAAAGAAAAATTACATGGATAAATATGTTAGGTAGCATTCCACATCAAAAATTCTGTTCTTATCATGTACCGACTCGAGGACGAGCAAGATTTAATCATGGGGATGCTTGATACGTCTCCAACGTATCTATAATTTTTGATTCTTCCATGCTATTATATTATCTGTTTTGGATGTTTTATATGCATTAATATGCTATTTTATATTATTTTTGGGACTAACTTATTAATCTAGAGCCCAGTGCCAGTTTCTATTTTTTTCCTTGTTTTGAGCATCGCAAAAAAGGAATTCCAAATGGAGTCCAAATGGAATAAAACCTTCATGATGATTTTTGTTTAACCAGAAGACACCCAGGAGACTTGGAGTGCAAGTCAGAAGAGCCATGAGGCGGCCACAAGGGTGAAGGGCGCGCCCAGGGGGTAGGGCACGCCCCCTACCTTTTGGGCCCCTCGGTAACCCCCAGACCTAGATCTTCCTCCTATATATTCACATATATTCCCAAACCAGTATAGGCATCCACAAAAACATTTTTCCACCGCTGCAACCTTCTGTTCGCGTGAGATCACATCTAGGGTCCTTTTCTGGCATCCCGCCGGAGAGGGATTCGATCACAGAGGGCTTCTACACCAACTCTATTGCCCTTCTGATGAAGCGTGAGTAGTTTACCACAGACTTATGGGTCCCTAGCTAGTATCTAGATGGCTTCTTATCTCTCTTTGATGATCAATACCATGTTCACCTCGATGTTCTTGGAGATCTATCCGATGTAATCTTCTCTTGTGGTGTGTTTGTCGAGATCCGATGAATTGTGGATTTATGATCAGCTTATCTATGAATATTATTTGAATCTTCTATTAATTCTTTTATGCATGATTTGATATCTTTGTAATTCTCTTCGAACTATCGGTTTGGGTTGGCCAACTAGATTGGTTTTTCTTGCAATGGGAGAAGTTCTTAGATATGGGTTCAATCTTGTGGTGTCCTCACCTAGTGACAGTAGGGTTAGCGAGGCATGTATTATATTGTTGCCATCGAGGATAAAAATATGGGGTTTACATCATATTGCTTGAGTTTATTCCTCCTCATCATGTCATTTCACTTAAAGTGTTACTCTGTTCTTCATGAACTTAATACTCTAGATGCAGGCAGGAGTCGGTCGATGTGTGGTCGGTCTACTTGACACGGACGTGATGCCTATATTTCATAATCATTGCCTTAGATATCATCATAACTTTGCGCTTTTCTATCAATTGCTCGACAGTAATTTGTCCACCCACCATATTATTTGCTATCTTGAGAGAAGCCTCTACTGAAACCTATGGCCCCCGGATCTATTTTCCATCATATAAGTTTCTGATCTACTATTTTGCAATCTTTTACTTTCCGATCTATAAACAAAAAACCCAAAATTATTTACTTTATCTTTTTTTAGTTTTATCTATCTCTATTAGATCTCACTTTTGCAAGTGACCGTGAAGGGATTGACAGCCCCTTTATTGCGTTGGGTGCAAGTGTTTGATTGTTTGTGCAGGTATTGGTGATTTGTGCGTTGTCTCCTACTGGATTGATACCTTGGTTATGTAACTGAGGGAAATACTTATGTCAACCTCAAGAAGTACTAGTAGGACACCCTATCGCACACACTGACGAGGTGATGGTTTAAAAACCCATCGCGGAAAGGGGGGAAAACTATTTGTATAGCATGTAACAGTACCAGTGAGTGCACATTCATCCGGAAGATCCCAATGCCACACCCACCAGCATATCAACTACGCTCGACAGCAAATAGGAAGCCGAGCTCATCCAGTTCCTCCGTGAGAACTTGGGCATCTTCGCATGAAAGCCATTTGACATGTCGGAGGTACCCAAGGGACTAACTGAGCACCATTTGCAAGTCGACAAGAAGGCCAAGCATGTGAAGGAACATATTCATCGTTCGACCACAGAGAAGAGGAAAGGAATTAGCGAGGAAATCGCTCGGCTTCTGGCAACTGAGTTCA
Source organism: Triticum dicoccoides (assembly GCF_002162155.2). Taxonomy (NCBI): domain Eukaryota; kingdom Viridiplantae; phylum Streptophyta; class Magnoliopsida; order Poales; family Poaceae; genus Triticum; species Triticum dicoccoides. Next base: position 306,467,850 of record NC_041392.1, on the reverse strand, counting down.
TCCGTAAAGTATACCACTCTGAGTGGCTCGCCAACGTCATCTTGGTTCCTAAGAAAGACAAGTCTCTTCGGATGTGCATTGATTTCAAGCACATCAACCGGGTCTGTCCCAAGGATCGGTTCCTGCTCCCCCGCATAGATCAGATAGTGGATTCCATTGCAGGGTGCGAGCAACTGTCTTTTCTGGATGCATACTCTAGGTACCACCAAATCCGACTGTGTGGGCCAGATGAAAGAAAAACGGCTTTTATCACCCCTTTTGGGTGCTTCTGTTATATCACCATGCCATTCGGTCTCAAGAATGCCGACACTATCTTTATGCACATGGTCCAGAAGTGCTAGCAAAAGCAAATCAGTCGAAATATTGAGGCATATATGGTTGACATTGTGGTGAAGGCCAAGAAAGGTTTCAACCTGCTGACTGACCTCATCGAGACTTTTGCAAACCTATGATGATATGACATCAAGTTAAATCTAGCAAAGTGCACTTTCAGGGTGCCCAGGGGTAAATTACTCGGATTCCTCGTTTTCGAACAAGGGATAGACGCCAACCCTGAAAAGATTGGTGCGATAGTCTGAATGAAGCATCCTGAACGCCTTCACAACATGCAGAATCTTACGGGTTGCCTTGTAGCCTATTGTCGGTTCATCTCCCACCTCGGTGAGAAGGCACTGCCCCTGTACCAATTGATGAAGACGTCTGATTCATTCGAGTGGACTCTTGAAGCTCAGATAGTGTTTGCTGAGCTCAAAGCCCTGCTCTCCACCCAACCGGTGCTTGATGCTCCAAATAGCAAAGAGCCATTGCTTATGTACATGCAGCCACAGGCCAAGTTGTCAGCACCGTCCTCACCATGGAGCGGGAAGAAGAGGGCAAGGCTTACAAAGTTCAGCATCCAATCTACAACATTTCTGAAGTTTTGAATCCATCCAAGCAGAGATATCCTCATTACTGAAATCTTGTCTATGGTATCTACCTGACTGTGAAAAAGGTAGTCCATTACTTTCAGGAGCACACAGTATCAGCCATCAGTGATGCCGCAATGTTTGAGATCATGAACAACTGGGATGCAACTGGTCGAGTGGAAAAGTGGGCTATTGAACTTTTGCCCATAGACATCAATTTTTAAACGAAAAAAGAAATCAAGTCCCACACATTAGAGGATTTCCTAGCCGAATGGACAGAGCAACAACAGCCAACTCAGAGTCACTGGGAACACCGGACCATGTTCTTTGATGGTTCCAAGATGCTGAATGGTTCAGGTGTTGGGGTAGTCTTGGTGTCTCCAAAAGGCGAAGTTGATGCTACGTTCTGCAGATACACTTCGATTCCTCCAACAATGAGGCCGAGTATGAAGCACTCCTCTATCGATTACGTATGGCCATCTCACTCGGCTTCCATCGCCTGATGGTTTACGGTGACTCGGATCTCCTGGTGAACCAAGTGATGAAGGAAAGCGACATTAGAAGCCCTGCCATGATGGGATATTGCATGTAGTCAGAAAGTTGGAAAAGAAGTTCGAGGGCTTAGAGCGTCATCACATCCCTCGCATTAAGAACCAAGCAGCCGATGACCTAGCGAAGATCGGTTCCACTTAGAAGCCGGTGCCCAGCAATGTGTTCCTAGAGCACCTTCACTCCCTAATAGTGAAAGAAGATCCTTTCACCGAAGAGCCCCCACAAGTGTTCGGACCCTCTGATTCGACTGAAGTCATGGTCCCTGCAGTTATTGACCTGGTCAGGGAGAACTTGACAATCAGGCCCGATTGGATGGTGCCTTAAATTGCATACATGCTTAGACAGGAACTTCCAGAAGACGAGGTCGAAGCGCGTCAAATTGTATGCAAATCCAAGGCCTTCACTCTGATGGGCGAACAATTTTTTAGAAAGAGCGTCACTAGTGTGGCTCAGTGCTACATTTTTCCAGAAGAAGATTGACTGATCCTAGAGGAGATTCACTCGGGAACTTGCGGACACCAAGCATCCTCTCGGACAATCATGGCTAAAGCTTACCAAGACGGCTTCTACTGGCCACACACCAACGGAGTTGCCCAAGAGATAGTCCAACGCTGCACCGACTGTCAGTTCTATGAAAACTTGTCACACAAGCCCGTGTCTGCATTGAAGACCATCTCACTCGTCTAGCCATTTGTGGTTTGGGCACCCGACATGGTTGGTCCCATCAGGTCAGGGGCGAGTGGATTCACTCACTTGTTGGTTGCGATTGATAAGTTCACCAAATGGATTGAGGCCAAGCCCATCAAGAAGCTGGACTCTCGGACATCGATCAAGTTTTTGAAAGAGTTGATCTTCAAATAAGGCATCCCCCACAACATCCTTACTGACAATGAGTCAAACTTCGACTCGGAAGAGTTCAAGGCATTCTACGGCACTGAAGGCACTTGGGTCGATTACGCATCCGTCACACACCCACAGTTGAATGGACAAGCCGAAAGAGCAAACGGTCTGATCCTTCAAGGATTAAAGCCACGCCTCATGCATGATTTGCGGCACGCTATTGGAGCCTAGATCATTGACTTGCCATCAATTCTAGGGGGCCTTCCGATGACCCCAATCGGTCAACCAGTCACACTCCCTATTTCATGGTGTATGGAGCAGAGGTTGTCTTGCCGAGCAATCTGCTCCACAATTCGCCCTGGGTGGAATTGTACTATGAGGCTGAGTCAGAGTTGGCACGCCAGGATCGCGTTGACCTCCTGGAAGAAGAGAGAGAAATGGCCCTCATCCGATCGTCCGCATATCAATAGGACCTCCGACGTTTCCATGACATACACATCAACGGTTGGGCCTTTCAGGAAGGCGATCTTATGCTCCAAGTGGATCAGCAGAGCCCACATAACCTCGCCCCCATGTGGGAAGGCCCCTTTATCATTTCAAGGGTCCTGCATAATGGAGCATACATGCTCTACAACCTCTAGAAAAGATAGATGAACCTCGTGCCTGGAATGTTGACCTACTCCACTGATTTGATAGTTGACACTTGAAGCATTGAGATGTAATAAAACCACTCAAGTGATATTTATTGAATAAAATCATGAATTTTTAGTACTTCATTGAGTTCACTTTTACGCATTTTCTGACCCAAACTCCCACTGGGTGCACGCTCTTCAGCTTAGCTGCGAACTAGCTTTCGTCTAAGTTAAAAATCACTCTGAGTGAAGAACTTTCCTCTAACTCGGTGGCTTAGCTGCGAACCAGCTTTTGCCTAAGTTAAAAATCACTCCGAGTGAAGAACTTTCCTCTCACTCGGAGGCTTAGCTTCGAAACAGCTTTCACCTAAGTTAAAAACCACTCCGAGTGAAGAACTTTCCTCTCACTCAGGGGCTAGCTGCGAACGATCTTTTGCCTAAGTTAAAAATCACTTCGAGTGAAGAACTTTCCTCTCACTCGAGAGCTTAGCTGCAAACCAGCTTCCACCCAAGTTAAAAATCACTCCAAGTGAAGAACTTTCCTCTCACTCAGAGGCTTAGATGCGAACTAGCTTTCGCCTATGTAAAATTACTCTGAGTGAAGAACTTTCCTCTCACTCGGGCGCTTAGCTGTGAACTAGCTTTCGTTAAAATCACTCTGAGTGAAGAACTTTCCTCTCACTCGGAGGCTTAGCTGCGAACCAGATTTCGCCTAAGTTAAAAACCTCTCTGAGTGAAGAACTTTGCTCTCACTCGGAGGCTTAGCCGTGAACCAGCTTTCTCCTAAGTTAAAAATCGCTCCGAGTGAAGAACTTTCCTCTCACTCGGGGGCTTAGCTGTGAACCATCTTTCGCCTAAGTTAAAAGTCACCCAGATTGAATAAATTTCCTTTCACTCGGAGGCTTAGCTAGGTACCAACTTTCTCCTAAGTTAAAAACCTCTCTGAGTGAAGAACTCTCCTCTCACTCGGAGGCTTAGCCGCGAACCAGATTTCGCCTAAGTTAAATATCACTCCGGGTGAAGAACTTTCCTATCACTCAGGGACTTAGCTGCGAACTAGCTTTCGCCTAAGTTAAAAACCACTCCGAGTGGAGAACTTTATTCTCAGTTGGGGGCATAGCTGCGAACCAGTTTTTGCCTAAGTTAAAAACCACTCCGAGTGAAGGAATTCTCTCTCACTCGGGAGCAACCAGCTTTCGCCTAAGTCAAAAACAAGCAAGAAATCTCTTTGTTTTCCAAGAAAATACTTCCAAGCAAGAGATTCTGATCTTCTTCGCTGCGAGAGATTTGTCTCAGACCGAGGAATTAGCATTACTTTCCCTGCACGCAATGTTACTGTTGTGTTAAAAATCCGACTGTTGGACTCATGTCATTCAGCCACTGGCTGCTCTCGATGTCCAATTTGGTCATTTCCCATCAGGGAAGGCTGCGGCTATAAATAGCCACCCCGCACCGGCTTTGTCCGATGGCTGCCTGCTTAAGATTTTTGAGAAGATTGATTAGAGCACCCCGTCTCTAAGTAATTTGAGTTCAAGATGCACCGAGAGAAAAATCAAGAGCCCAAACTTAGATAGTGGTTGAGCATCACAGTAGTTCTGAGTTAGACTTCTTGTACCTATTAATCTTGAGACTTGTGCACTCTCTAGATGGATAGGTTTTGGCTCGAGTGTTGAAGAGTCGTTGTCTTCACCGAGATAGATCTTCAGCAACTAAGAGTGACCGTAGTTCGCGAAGGTCAACCGAAGGTTTGGAGATCGCCGACAAGTATCTACCAAGAGTGAAATCAACCGAAGTCTGATCAGCTCTGTGTTGAAGGAGAATAGGGTGAAGAGAGTTTATCTTCCGGGTTAAGTCACATCCCCTCCAACCATACGTAGCCCTTTGGCAGAAGGGTGAACTAGTCTACCAAATCTCACTGTTGCCATCGAGCACCATTGGTTCATTCTACTTTACTGCAATTCCTTCAGCAGTTTACTTTCATGCTCTATGTCGATAGTTTATCTAATCATTATCATATATTGTATTTTTCATTCGCATCATTCAATTCTGTTGTTGACATCTGGTATCATTGTGTTCATTCTGTTGCTCTCTCATCACCTGTTTTCATTCATCACTATCATATTCCTCGGTTCATCTTTGTTAACTTATTATAGTTTTATTTCTTTGTGCATGTCATGTTTTATCTCATACTACTTCATGTGGTTGCCTGTGGCATTACTATCATTGTGATCAAACCTGTGTTACTGCAAGCCCGTGGCATAATTTCTTCCTACATCGATAAGCATGGTTCCCAACATCATGCTTGATTGAGCTGTTTTTCCTTCTTACCTTTTTTTTGGCGCTGTGTTTGCTTTCTGTTCAAAACATTTGAATTTTGAATCTCCATTCACCCCCCCTCTGGTCGATATACACTCAGTCCTAACAGCAAGCCATCATCGTCTCTAGATCATTCTGGAGCGTTTCCTCTGCCCACAACTCCTTGTCAATCCTGCTCATCGTGCCCCGCAAGTGAATGATGTACCCCAAGGCATCATCGAGCCAAGCTTCCAGTCGGAGAAAGCCCAAAGCAGCCTTGTCCCTAACAAGCGACCTAGTCGGATCCAGATCCCTCTCAATCCGCACAGTCTCCATCCTGAAGTCACTGCAGTATTCTGTAAATAGAAACATGACAAAGGTCAGCGTGTAAAAACCAGATTCACTCGGAAACAAATAAGATTAATTCGGGTGATATTGAATACCTTCAAGCTTGAAACACAACTCCTCGGTGATGCCTTCTATATACTTCTCCAAAGAATCCTTCTTCTGAGTGAGCTGGACAATTTCTTGCTTAGAGTCTTCTTTTCATCGTCGAAAGCACTTGCGTGGTCTTGAACTTGTCATGCACTTGGCCTATCGCTTTTTGAGCTCAGTGATATCCTTCTTTGCGTCCTCGGCAGAAGTCTACAACGACTTGTTCTCCTCCTCAAGCTTCTTGACGGCAACCAAGTTTTCTTTAGCATCCTTGGTTTTTTCACTCTCTACCTTCTGCACCCCCGCTAGGTCATTTTCCTTGTCGACAAGAGCCTGCTTCATAGTTTCTAAAGAAATACAGTTCCTGAGTCACGCTTGGAGTTGAAAGTTTTCACTATGTACATCTGTTCGACTGAAGTCACTCGGTTCAAAGAAAGGTAGGAAGTGAGAATGAGACACTCGGTTGCTGAGACTTACCTCCCATCGTCTTTGCCTCCGCCTGCGTGCGAGCTGTGTTCCTCTTTTCCACCTCCAGGTCCAGTAGGAGATTGTTCATCTCCTTCTCCAGTGACACATACTGATCCCCAAGCTCGCAAGTCCTCTGGAGTACAAAAAGAAAAGGATCAGGCGATGGAAAAAAGCACTCCGAGTGTTCGAAGATCAGCATCTCCTGAAGTACCCTCTAACCTCCGAGTCGGCACTGATTCAGCATCTCTGAAAAAAACATGTCTTCAGTTAGACTCCCGCCGATTCCCAGCGATCGACAGCAGTCTTGGGGACTAAACCCAGTGGAATGATGTCCACACGGAAAGGCCTGCCCAATTCGAGTGGTAGCAAAGAAACACAGAAGCAAAAGTGAGGTTCTAAGAATCCCATCGATTGCCAGCAATCGACGGCAGTCTCGGGGACTACACCATGTGGGTACACTCAGTGTGCCCCCATAGGACATACACCCCCAATGTGTGTACCCGGCTAAAACCAGTCGGAAGCCCAATTCAATACTTGGTACCCAGTGCGAAATCCTACAGAAGAAAAATCAGTCAGAGATCAACTTACGATGGCACTTACTCGAACATTCGCTTGGAGAGCTGCACTGGCATCATACGCCACCTTACTGCCATCGCACACCTCCTTCAGGTGTTGGGTCATCAGTTCCGCTTGAATCATTGCCTCCTTGCTAGCCCTTGTCTGGTCCTCCGACACTCTATGCAGGTTGAACTAATTCACAGCAGAGGCGGGCACCGGAGTGGGAGTAGTCAGTGCAACTACAATAGGATCGGCTCTAGTGTGAGAAGAACCACCCGGCCTCTACGACGCGGCCACGCTGGGCTCCGGCAAACTTTGAGGCGTTGGACACGGCGGGCATCTTCCGAGCAGCTGTGCTCGAGTCAGTCGGCACCTTACCCCCTTTCTTGGTGTTCTCCTATGGCAGCTCATCATCGTCGTCTACGACATGGATGATCTCTGCAGGCGTTGTGTTCACTCGACGTCATCAGCCATAGTTCACATTTTAGTCTAATCGGAAGACAAAAAAAGAAACAGTCCAAACCTTTTTGAGAAGTGGCCACATCCATGGAATCAGCTTCAACAAGTTCCCGTTGATCTGCATCAGCGACGTCGTTGAAGTCACGGCTCTGCTTCATAAGATTCACTCGGTCAAGAAAAGTCAATGAAGCTCCTCAAAGAGAAAAAGGAAGTGTGATGCTTACGTTGATGTGATGGTCATGGTCACTTTGATTCTGGGAAAGGCCACAACCTTCCAAGGCTTGGGAGTCATGACCTTGGGCTGCTTGGCAGTCTTCTATGCTGGCTTCGGCATCGATGTCCGAGTGCACTCTGAGCTCCTTGCACTCGGTGCCGCATCGCCGGTCTAGTGTCTAGTTGGATCGTGGGACTTCTTGGTGCGGCGTTTGGTGCGTTTCTCGGTAGACAGAGAGGACTCGGCCTCATCCCCTTCTTCTGAGTCATCATCCTCTTCTCACTGAACTCTCCACTATCAACAATACCATGGTCACTCTCCACGTTCCTGAGTATGATGACTCCATTCGGCACGGGCGAAAATATCTGGTGGAACTCCCGCGAGACACAATAAATATAAACAATTGGTTCAGTCGAAGTCACTCACAAATCTGATATGAAAGGAATTCAGTCGAAGTTATCCAGATGTTTCATGCAGAAAGGGTTCAATTGGAAATACGAGTTTACCTGTGTCGGCTGGTGCTCGTGGTCGTAGGGCGGGATCCGTCTCGACCCTCGAGGGTTGTCGCGAGCGCCAGTGGTGCCCATGGGCCACCCTTCCATGACCTTCTCATGTACATCCTCCGGGTGCACTCGAGTCAGATCGTTGGGTCCCTCATTCAACCACATAGGGTGGGCTCACTCCTGCAGATGTTGGATCCTCCACCGAAGGAAGACCTCCAGCAAATCCAACCCCATCACTTCGCCCAGGATCAGCCCGACCGTGGCGGTCACCAATATCCCCACACTCATCTCCTCTTCCTTCTCCATCGTCAGTGATGAAGGAAGTCTGACCCGCTCGATCATATAAGGGGGAAGTCCAGTTGATGAGCTAGCGCAAGGGACGTCATTGTAGTAGAACCATGTCGACTGCCAACCCCTGACTAAATCGGGGAAGGTCATTGTCGGGAAGGCACTCCTACCCCTCATCTGGATCCCTAATCCACCGCACAGCTGGGTCACATGGGTTCTCTCTCTATCTGGAGAGGCCTTTTTCACCGACTGGAAGCGAATAATGAAGATGTGCTTTAACAATCCCCAATGCGGCTGACAACCTAGGAAATTTTCACACATGGAAACAAATGTAGAAAGATAGGCAATGGCATTCAGGGGGAGGTGGTGGAGTTGGGTGCTGAAATAATTCAAGAATCCATGGAGGAAAGGGTGGGGCAGCATAGAAAAACATCACTCCACGTGGGTGACGAGAAGCACCTGCTTTCCTGGCCGTGGCGCGGGCTCGATCTCTCCCTCCTTCGGCAGCCTCCAGCTCCCCTCCAGCAACAACCCATCGATGAAGAGTCCGCCGAGATCTTATGCTGTCGTGGTCGGCGGGAGCCAGTCACCATGGATCCAGCCCTGCGAGAGCGCGACCTTGGAGTTGGATGCTGATACGTCTCCAACGTATCTATAATTTTTTATTGTTTCATGTTGTTTTATTATCAATCTTCGACATTTTATAATCATTTTATATCATTTTTTGGAACTAACCTATTGACATAGTGCCAAGTGCGAGTTGTTGTTTTTCCATGTTTTTTACATCGCAGAAAATCAATATCAAACGGAGTCCAAATGCCACGAAACTTCACAAAATTTTTTTATGGGCCAGAAGGAAGGCAATGGGCCCTGGTTGCACCTAGGGGGTGCCCCGAGGGGAGCACAACCCACCAGGGCGCGCCAGGAGGCCCTGGCGCCCCCTGGTGGGTTGTGCCCACCTCGGGTGCCCCCCGGACCACCTTTTTTCTCTATAAATACCCCCAAAATACCAAAACCCTAGGGGAGTCGATGAAATATTCATCTAGCCGCCGCACAGTCCAGAATCACCAGATCCAATCTAGACACCATCATAGAGGGGTTCAACACTTCCATTGGTGCCTCTCCGATGATGCGTGAATGGTTCTTTGTAGACCTTCGGGTCCGTAGTTAGTAGCTAGATGGCTTCATCTCTCTCTCTTGATCCTCAATATAGTGGTCTCTTGGAGATCCATATGATGTAACTCTTTTTGCGGTGTGTTTGTTGGGATCGATGAACTTCGAGTTTATGATCAGATCTATGTTTTTATATCCATGAAAGTATTTGAGTTTCTTTGATCTCTTTTATGCGTGATCTCTTATAGCCTCGTATTTCCTCTCCGATAATTGGGTCTTGTCTGGCCAACTTGATCTATTTATCTGGCAATGGGAAGAGGTGCCAGGTAGTGGGTTCGATCTTACGGTGCTTGATCCCAGTGACAGAAAGGGAACCGACACGTATTTATTGTTGCCACTAAGGATAAAAAGACAAGATCTATATCTACTGCCATATAGATAAAAGGATCTTGTCTACATCATGTCATCGTTATTATTGCATTACTCCATTTTTCCATGAACTTAATACACTAGATGCATGCTGGATAGCGGTCGATGTGTGGAGTGATAGTAGTAGATGCAGGCAGGAGTTGGTCTACTAATCTTGGACGTGATGCCTATGTAATGATCATTGCCTGGATATCGTCATAATTATTTGAAGTTCTATCAATTGCCCAATAGTAATTTATTTACCCACCGTTTGCTATTTTTTTCTCAAGAGAAGCCACTAGTGAAACCTACGGCCCTCGGGTCTTCTTTCTGATATATTTGCCTTGAGATCTATTTTTCCTTTGCATTTTTATTCAGATCTATTAAACCAAAAATCCAAAAATACCTTGCTACAATTTATTTTATTTGGCGTTCGATCTATCAATCTACTACAATTTACCTCACGTCTGTTTGCCTATCTTGAGGCGCCGTACCCCGGAAGGGATTGACAGCCCCTTTAACATGTCGGGTTGCGAGGTGTTGTTATTTGTGTGCAGGTGCTGCTTACGTTGTGTTGCTTGGTTTTCCTACTAGTTCGATACCTTAGTTTCCTAACTGAGGGAAATACCTACCGTCGCTGTGCTACATCATCCCTCCCTCTCCAGGGAAATACCGACGTAGTTCCAGCTACCATCAGACGCCTTCTTCGCCTTCTCCATCTTCGCCGTCTTGTCCTTCGCCTTCACGGCGGGGCACTCTAGTTCCAAACGAACTTGCATAGAGTGGAGGTGGAGAGGAAGATGGGAAGACTGAAAGCAAGGTAAGAAAGGGGGTCTGGTCCTCTCCCTCCACGCGGCGACCCTCTTATACCACCGGCCTCCCTGCCCGTCGATCCTCACCGTTCAATTATGGGCCCACAAATCTCCTTCAACTTCACTGGCGGAGATCATGTGATAGGTGGAAAAAAGTGGGGTGAAAATTGAGGGATCACACCCCACTTTCCCCATGAAAGTGCTAGTGATCGACAAGAGGGGGGGGGGGTGATTAGGCGATTTTTATGGAAGTCTTCAAAGCATGGAAGTTTCAAACACAAACGATAGAAATAAACCTATTACCATGCAGCGGAAGGTAGACTACACTAAGCAAGCCATAGTCAAGTATTCAATGAAATGAAAGCACAAAGACTAATAGCAGCTAGGCAGTATAGATCAGGATGGAAGATAGTATGAAGTCAATTAGAACAAGCAGTCACACAGTGAAGACAAATAGATAATGCAAACAGGCAATGACTTCACAAGGGCCACTCTGCAAATAAAGAGATGGGAAGGATAGAACCAGTGACTCGTTGTAGACAATGATTTGTTGGACCAGTTCCAGTTGCTGTGACAATTGTACGTCTGGTTAGGGAGGCTGAGATTCAACTCAGAAGACCGCGTCTTCACCTTATTCCCCTTGAGCTAAGGACACCCAGTCTTCGCCCAATCACGGTGGTAAGCCTTCAAGGTAGACTTCCAAACCTTCACAGACTTTGTTCACCGGCTATCCACAATGACTCTTGGATGCTCAGAATGGGACGCCTAACCGGCTGTGTAGCGACCAGACCTCATACGGTCCAATCTCTGTGCTCCGGTGTCACCCCTGGATCAGTAATGCTGACACCACACAATACTTGAAGGGTTTATAACAGAGTAGCAATCACACACTTATTACATCGAGTGTCTCAATAGAGAACTTATTACAATAAATATGGCTTAAGGCCATCTAATAACGATAACAGCGGAAAGCTTGGAAGATAAGTGAGTCCATCAACTCCAACGACATCACTGAGTATAGAACCACGACCTAAAACTCCTTAATCATCGTCTGAAAAGTCTGCAACATTAACGTTGCAGCCCGAAAATGGGTCAGCACATGGAATATGCTGGCAAGGTAACACATAGAGAATAATGGAAAGACACATCTATTCTACATGCATATTTGGCTAGTGGAAAAGCTCTATGGTTACAGTTTTGTGTAAAGCCAATTTTTCCCTACTGCAAAGGGATAAATTTATTTAACTATTATGGTGGTTGTTAAACATTGAGAATGGTTGACAGCATCCTCAATCCCAATTAAGTAACATCATTAAACAAACCCATCAAATTAAATTTTAGTAACATGATGAGATTCACATGATAATCCAGGTACTAGATACTCAAGATATCCATAACCGGGGACACGGCTAACAATGATTAGTTTGTACACTCTGCAGAGGTTTGCGCACTTTTCCACACAAGACTCGATCGCCTCCGTTTGGTTTCTCGCACTACACATTGTTTGAGAAACGGATGACCGAGACATAGTCTTTTAGAAGCACTAGCACCTTATGATGGGTAGACCGTACCACCTACATCCCCTACATCTGCTAGTCTACCACTGTAAGAGTTCGCACGACTTAGTCAACTATGCTAGAGCCCATAATAGCTTGTGGCTGCACACGGAAGTTTCTAGCATGAATAATCTCATGATCCCTTTGAACCTGGTTGGCGGTCCAAAAGAAAACAGGCAATCCTAGAATACCCAGGTGCCTCAATCCACCCAGATGTGTATTTAAGTTGCCACCTTAGATAAACCATTGATTTAAAAATCTCACATCTGTCATGGATATCACTCACCCAATCCACGTCTACTAGCATAACATAGCAATAATAAGCAAACATAGAAGTAACTCCCAAAGGTTTGATAATAAACAGGTAATAGGTACTACCTCAACTACTTCCCAAACCCACAATTTAATTAGATCCTAATCATGCAATGTGTAAGGATTGATCTAATGCAATAAAAATGGGTAGTAGAAGGTATGATCAAAGTGTTACTTGCCTTGCTGATGATCCGGGAAACCTAACAATTCGAAGTAACAAGCGGCGCACTCCGGGTACTCTATCGCAAACAAACAAGCATATTATAAGTACTCAACTAATGCACATGTAAAACTCAAATAAGAGATCTAACCAAAAAGTTCAACTTAAGAACTCCGGTTGGCAAAAAGAAACAAATCGAACGAAGCAACGAAAAACAAACGGCAAAAGAAACAGGCTTCGTTTACTATTCTGGATCTAAGGCAATTCTTACAGAAGCAAAAACTTGTTTAAGTTGGTTAAACGGCAAGAGGGTTTCGAGACGAAACTCCAGGCGCTTGAATAGCCTGATTCCGATAAACGAGCGAAAAGATAAACTAAAATGAAAATCGGATCAGAAATCGCGATCAGAAAAATCACAGATTTAATCCGAGAAAAAGAAAAACGACGAACAGTTTAACGAACGAACGTTCGTTAACTGGATCTAAACGACGAACACGTTCGTTAAAACGCACGAATCGAGCGAACGCTCGCTAAATAGAATAAACCGAAATAAAACCGACCTGATAAAAAACGAATCTAAAAAAATAAACCACGGCTTTAAAAAAACCGAGCGGTTTTCTAAAGAAAACCGCCAGCGATGGCGGCTACCTCGGGCGGCGGGTCCGACGAGGCGGCGGGGCGGCTCCGGCGAGCGGGCGGGGCGGCAGCGCGGATCGGGCGCTAGGGTTTGGGCGCCTCAGGCTAGCTCGGGCCCCGGGCGGCGGCTTATAAAGGCTGGGTCCGGGGGAGTCCGGGCCTAGCACGGCCTGTAGGTCGGTTCGGACGTTTTTTTTAAATAATTCCGTGCAGAAAAACTAACGAAAGAAATACTAAACGGACTCCAAAAATCCCAAAATAAATTTTTCCCGGCTTCTAAAATCAAACCGCACAGGATGAACATTTATTTGGGGCCTAAATGCAGTTTTGAAAAACGCGCATTTTTCCTAAATTCAAATAAAATAGCAAATAAAACAAAATAAAATCTTATTTGATTTTTTTATTAAATCTTCAATATTTCTTTATTTTGGGAAAGTCATTTTATTCCCTCTCTCATATTTTTGCAATGGAAATTATTGAAGATAAAATAAATAAAATCAAATGATCCTATTTTCAAAATTTGAGACAACTCAAATATGAAAATAACGAAATCCCCAACTCTCTCCGAGGGTCCTTGAGTTGCGAAAAATTTCTAGGGTCAACCAAAATGCAATAAATATGATATGCAATGATGATCTAGTGTATAACATTCCAAATTGAAAATTTGGGATGTTACAAACCTACCCCCCTTAAGATGATTCTCGCCCTCGAGATTTGGGTTGGCTAGAAAATAGGTGAGGGTGGTCCTTCAGCAAATCTTCCTCTCGCTCCCAGGTGGCTTCATCCTCCGTGTGGTGGCTCCACTAAACTTTGCAAAACTTGATAACCTTGCTGCGGGTTACTCGGCTGGCATACTCAAGAATCTTGACGAGTTTCTCCTCATAGGTCAAATCACTGTCCAACTGAATCGCTTCCAATGGCACTGTATCTCTTAGTGCTTTTTCAGCCGTCTCCGCATGGCACCTCTTCAACTGGGAAACGTGGAATACATCATGAACTCCTGACAATCCTTCGGGCAATTCCAACTTGTAGGCCACTTCTCCCATATGTTCCAAAACTCAATATGGTCCTACAAAACGTGGCGCTAACTTTCCCTTAACTCCAAAATGCTTAATTCCTCGTAGTGGAGATACTCGAAGATAAATTTGGTCTCCGAGTTCGTAAACAGTCTCCTTGCGTTTAGAATCTGCGTAGCTCTTCTGCCTGGACTGGGCTACCTTGAGCCTATCCCGAATCAACTTCACCTTATGTTCAGACTCCTTAATCAAATCAGGTCCAAACAACTGGCGGTCTCCAACTTCGTCCCACAACAACGGTGTCTTGCACCTCCTTCCGTACAAGGCTTCGAAAGGGGCCATCTTCAAACTGGATTGATAGCTGTTGTTGTAAGAGAATTATGCATACGGCAAATTCTCGTCCCAACTAGATCTGTAATCTAGCGCACAAGCTCTTAGCATATCCTCCAAGATCTGGTTGACTCTCTCAGTCTGTCCATCTGTCTGCGGGTGGAAAGCTGTGCTAAACTCTAGTCTGGTTCCCAAAGTCTCATCCAACTGATTCCAGAACTTTGAAGTAAACTGGGTTCCTCTATCTGATACAATGCTCCTTGGAACTCCATACAGACATACGATCCTGGTCATGTATATCTTTGCCAACTTTGCACTGGTATAGTAGTCTTCACTGGAATGAAATGAGCTACCTTTGTCAAACGATCGACTACAACCCATATCGAGTCATAGCCTGAACGTGTTATGGGCAATCCTGTAATAAAATCCATGCCTAGCTTATCCCACTTCCATTCGGGTATCGGTAATGGTTGTAGCAATCCTGCTGGCTTCTGATGCTCTGCCTTCACTCTCTGACATAAATCACAAACTGCTACATACTCCGCAATATCCTTCTTCATTCCGGTCCACCAAAAAATATCCTTCAAATCCAAATACATCTTGGTATTTCCTGGGTGAATCGAATATGGTGAATCATGGGCTTCTTGCAGAATTAACTTCCTAAGCTTCGGATCATTTTGCACATAAACACGGTCTTCAAACCGTATGGTATCGTGCTCATCCTCATGAAATCCCTTAGCTTTTCCTTTGCTAATTTTCTCCTTAATAGAAGCAATCTCCTTGTCAGTCCTTTGGGCTTTTCTGATTTTATCCATCAATGTAGACTGAATCTCCAATGCTGCTACATAGCCTCTCGGGACTATTTCTAAACATAACTCTCGAAGATTTTCGGCTAACTCCCTTGGTAAATCTCCCGTCATTATGGTGTTGACGTGGCTCTTACGGCTTAATGCGTCAGCTACTACGTTAGCCTTTCCAGGGTGATAATGCAATTTCATATCATAATCCTTGATGAGCTCCAACCATCTCCTTTGTCTGAGATTCAACTCCTTCTGTGTGAAAATATGCTTCAAACTCTTATGATCTGTATACACTTCGCAATGGTTTCCAATCAGAAAATGTCTCCAAGTCTTCAGTGCATGCACTACGGCTGCTAACTCCAAATCATGCATAGCATAATTCAACTCATGAGGCTTAAGCTGCCGTGAGGCATATGAAACAACTCTCCCTTCCTGCATAAGTACCGCTCCAAGTCCTCAACGTGAAGCGTCGCAATACACCTCATAATCCTTGGTCTGGTCTGGCGAAATCAACACTGGTGAAGTAACCAAACATTTCTTCAACTCCTGAAAACTAGCCTCGCATTCCTCCGTCCATATGAACTTGGTATCCTTCTTCAACAACTCCGTCATAGGCTTCCCAATCTTTGAGAAATTCTCAATAAACCTCCGGTAGTATCCTGCGAGTCCAAGAAAACTCCGGATCTCTCCCACGGTGGTTGGTGCTTCCCACTTGGTCACGGTATCAACTTTAGTGGGATCTACTGCTATACCTTCTCTGGATATAACGTGTCCGAGAAATCCAACTTCCTTCAAACAAAACTCACATTTGCTAAATTTGGCATATAATTGATGTTCTATGAGCTTTCCAAGAACCAAATGCAAATGTTCCTTATGCTCCTCTTCATTCTTTGAGTAAACCAGGATATCATCAATGAACACTACGACGAACTTATCCAAGAACTCCATAAACACCTTGTTCATCATGTTCATAAAATATGCAGGTGCGTTAGTCAGACCAAATGACATAACGGTATTCTCGTACAGCCCGTACCTGGTGGTAAAAGCCGTCTTGGGTATATCCTATTCCCGAATCTTCAACTGGTGGTATCCTGATCGCAGATCGATCTTGGAAAATACCTTAGCTCCTTGCAATCAATCAAACAGATCATTGATCATCGGTAGGGGGTACTTGTTCTTGATGATTACTTCATTCAATCCTCGATAATTGACAACCATCCTTAACGATCCATCCTTCTTCTCCACTAGAAGTACTGGAGATCCCCAAGGTGAAGAACTTGGGCGAATATATCCTTTATCCAGTAACTCCTTAATTTGCTTCTTAATTTCCACCAAATCCTTTGCAGGCATCCTATATGGTCTCTTTGATATTGGCCCTGTGCCTGGCAATAGCTCAATCAAAAACTCAATATCTCTATCCGGTGGTATGCCTGGCAACTCTTCTGGAAATACTTCCGGGAAATCCTTCACTACTGGTACATCCTCCTGCACAACTCCGGTTAAACAATTTATTTGAGTCCTCTTTGGCACATGTCGGGATACATACTTGATCTTTCTCCCTTCTGGGGTGGTAAGCAAAATTGACTTACTAGCACATTCAATATTCCCTTCATACTTTGACAACCAATCCATGCCTAATATCACATCCAATCCTTGGGATTCCAATACTATTAGGTCCGAGGGAAAACATAGTTACCAATCCTTAATGGTAACCGATCACACCATAGACTAGCCATATATTCTGCTCCAGGCGAGGTTACTAACATGGGTGACCTAAGGGCTTGGGTTGGCAGTTTATACTTATCCACAAATCCCCTTGATACATATGAATGCGATGCACCAGTATCAAAAAGAACGAGTGCAGTAAATGACTTAACCAAAAACTTACTGATTACTGCATCTGGCTGCTCTTCAACCTCCTCCACATTAACGTGGTTCACCTGTCCCCTGTTGAAAGGGTTTGGCTTTTTCCTAGAGCTTCCATTGCCATTTCCATTCTGTGATTCAGGACATTCATTAGCATAATGTCCGGTCTTCTGGCACTAAAAGCAAGTGACTTGGCTCAGGTCTTTCTTGGCTGGGGTTGATGGGTTGGTGCGGTTCTGGCCGTTGCTTCCTCCATTCCCATTACCATTCTTTGGGCCATTGTGATTGTGCGAGCTACCTCCTCCATGGGTATGCTAAAAATGTCCTCCCGGTCTAGGGGTAAAACGTGGCTTCTGCTGAGCTCCTGAATTGTACTTTCCTTGTGCATACTTCCTATTGCGATTTTCAATTTGCTGCTGCTTCCCTTCAATCATAAGAGCACGATCTACCAACTCCTGGTAGTTGTTGAAGGTTGCTACCATCAACTGCATGCTTAACTCATCATTCAGTCCTTCCAGAAACTTCTCCTGCTTAGCGTCATCCGTAGCAACGTCATCCGGGGCATAACGTGCTAGCTTACTAAAGTCCTCCACATACTGGCCAACTGCCCGTCCTCCTTGGCGCAAGTTGCCAAACTCTCGCTTCTTCATGGCCATAGCTCCTGCTGAAACATGGGCAGTTCGAAAAGCCTGCTGAAATTGGTCCCATGTGATAGTATCGATAGGGAAAGGGGCTATGAAATTCTCCCAGCATGATGCTACGGGTCCTTCAAGCTGATGTGCGGCAAACTTCACCTTCTCCGCATCAGTGCATCCTGCTGTGGTCAACTCTCTAGCTGTTTTGCGGAGCCAATCATCTGCTACTATCGGCTCGGTGCTACTGGAAAACACCGGCGGATTCAGCCTAAGAAAACGGGCTAAGTGATCAACAGGTGGTGGTGGTGGTGGTGGGTTGTTGTTGTTTTTCCCCTGATTCTGATTCTGGACTAGCAACTGCATCAATGTGTTCTGCTGCTGGATCAACTGGGTGAGCTCCGGTGGAAAGGTAAATCTGGGGTCATGTCTCGGAGGCATCTGAGAGTTTAGAAAAGATGAGATTTAAGAATAGAGGGGGTCTAAAGAGAAAACACTACCCATATGCACATGAGGGAAAAGCAAACAATTCACTTCATTCAATCAAACAAGGGCATACAATCGATCTAACCATCGCAAAAGTGCTCGGACTATAACATTTACATGGTGGACTACTACTACTGATGAGGTGGTCTACTAGAAATATTCTTCGGTTGCAGACTCCATGATATCTGCTCCAGCTTCATCAACATAGTCATCATTGCTATCATCTGGATCCGAGTCGGTGTCATCAATGATGATGTAGTCTTCAGGGCAAATCTCCTTGGGTTCTTCGTCTTCTTCTACCGGTGTAGGGCCTCCCATAAATATTCCGATCTTCTTGATCAGATCGTCATTCTTCCCCACTAATACTTTGATTTCCTCTTCATAATCTTGACATGTAGCCTTGAGTTCTTCCTCCAGTTCCTTGATTCTTGTCTTCGCCTTCTTCAGGTCTATCATGTCGGTGCACATCTGGTTCTCCTGACGTCGAATGTGCTAGTTTAACTCCTGGATAAAAGCTGCAATTGATCTATCCTTTCTGGTGCTGATCATCTCCCAGTGCTCATCTCGGCACCCACAAATCTGGTAGATAGTATCCTTGAGAGCATTGCGGTAGACTTCTCCAATGCGTCCCATGGCGATGTGAGCTGCCATGCTCTTTCCTAGACTCCAAGTTGGTGCATCAAAGGAAAACTCTATGGGCTCGGTGACTGGCATGAACGTCCTTCCTGGAACTTGAACTTGAATCATCCAGCGCTCTTCTTCAGGTAAAGTGGCGTTGTAGGTTCCGGTGAAGCTTGGTACTCCTATGTTCAGATATCTAGTGACTTCCTTCAAGTGACGTCCAAAGGGTGTATCTTCATCCGGTTGCGTGAACTTGTTCCTTGCATCCGCCATCCTAAAGAGTAGAAAACATGAGAGGTCGGAAGAGAAGAGAGTGAGTAGTGATCTAGGTCTTTAGCTTAGTGGTCGTGTCCTACAGTCAGCATGTGCTCTAGTACCATCTTGTAGCGACCAGACCTCAAACGGTCCAATCTCTGTGCTCCGGTGTCATCCCTGGATCAGTAATGCTGACACCACACAGTACTTGAAGGGTTTATAACAGAGTAGCAATCACACACTTATTACATCGAGTGTCTCAATAGAGAACTTATTACAATAAATATGGCTTAAGGCCATCTAATAACGATAACAGCGGAAAGCTTGGAAGATAAGTGAGTCCATCAACTCCAACGGCATCACTGAGTATAGAACCACGACCTAAAACTCCTTAATCATCGTCTGAAAAGTCTGCAACATTAACGTTGCAGCCCGAAAACGGGTCAGCACATGGAATATGTTGGCAAGGTAACACATAGAGAATAATGGAAAGACACAGCTATTCTACATGCATATTTGGCTAGTGGAAAAGCTCTATGGTTATAGTTTTGCGTAAAGCCAATTTTTCCCTACTGCAAAGGAATAAATTTATTTAACTATTATGGTGGTTGTTAAACATTGAGAATGGATGACAGCATCCTCAATCCCAATTAAGTAACATCATTAAACAAACCCATCAAATTAAATTTTAGTAACATGATGAGATTCACATGATAATCCAGGTACTAGATACTCAGGATGTCCATAACCGGGGACACGGCTAGCCATGATTAGTTTATACACTCTGCAGAGGTTTGTGCACTTTTCCCCACAAGAGTCGATCGCCTCCGTTTGGTTTCTCGCACTACACGGTGTTTGAGAAACGGATGACCGAGACATAGTCTTTCAGAAGCACTAGCAACTTACGTTGGCTGGTACGTACCACCTACATCCCCTACATCTGCTAGTCTACCACTGTAAGAGTTCGCATGACTTAGTCAACTATGCTAGAGCCCATAATATCTTGTGGCTGCACACGGAAGTTTCTAGCATGAATAATCTCATGATCCCTTTGAACCTGGGTGGCGGTCCAAAAGAAAACAGGCAATCCTGCAAATACCTAGGTGCCTCAATCCACCCAGATGTGTATTTAAGTTGCCACCTTAGATAAACCACTGATTTAAAAATCTCACATCTATCATGGATATCACTCACCCAATCCACATCTACTAACATAGCATAGCAATAATAAGCAAACGTAGAAGTAACTCCCAAAGGTTTGATAATAAACAGGTAATAGGTACTACCTCAACTACTTCCCAATATTTAATTAGATCCTAATCATGCAATGTGTAAGGATTGATCTAATGCAATAAAAATGGGTAGTAGAAGGTATGATCAAAGTGTTACTTGCCTTGCTGATGATCCGAGAAACCTAACGATTCGAAGTAACAAGCGGCGCACTCCGGTTACTCTATCGCAAACAAACAAGCATACAATAAGTACTCAACTAATGCATAGGTAAAACTCAAATAACAGATCTAACCAGAAAGTTCAACTTAAGAACTCCGGTTGGCAAAAAGAATCAAATCGAACGAAGCAACGAAAAACAAACGTCAAAAGAAACAGGCTTCGTTTACTATTCTGGATCTAAGGAAATTTTTACAGAAGCAAAAACTTGTTTAAGTTGGTTAAACGGAAAGAGGGTTTCGAGACGAAACTCCAGGCGCTTGAATCGCCTGATTCCGATAAACGAGCGAAAAGATAAACAAAAACGAAAATCGGATCAGAAATCGCGATCAGAAAAATCGTGGATTTAATCCGAGAAAAAGAAAAATGACGAACAGTTTAACGACTGAACGTTTGTTAACTGGATCTAAATGACGAACACGTTCGTTAAAATGCACGAATCGAGCGAACGCTCGCTAAATAGAATAAACCAAAATAAAACCGATCTGATAAAAAAACGAATCGGGCGCTAGGGTTTGGGGCGGCTCGGGCTGGCTCGGGCCCCGGGCGGCGGCTTATAAAGGCTGGGTCCGAGGGAGTTCGGGCCTAGCACGGCCCGTAGGTCGGTTCGGACGTTTTTTTTAAATAATTCCGCGTAGAAAAACTAATGAAAGAAATACTAAACGGACTCCAAAAATCCCGAAATAAATTTTCCCCGGCTTCTAAAATCACACCGCACAGGATGAACATTTATTTGGGGCCTGAATGCAATTTTGAAAACCGCGCATTTTCCCTAATTTCTAATAAAATAGAAAATAAAACCAAATAAAATCTTATTTGATTTGTTTATTAAATCCTCAATATTTCTTTATTTTGGGAAAGTCATTTTATTCCCTCTCTCATATTTTTGCAATGGAAATTATTGAAGATAAAATAAATAAAATCAAATGGTCCTATTTTCAAAAGTTGAGACAACTCAAATATGAAAATAACAAAATCCCCAACTCTCTCCGAGGGTCCTTGAGTTGCGAAAAATTTCTAGGATCAACCAAAATGCAATAAATATGATATGCAATGATGATCTAGTGTATAACATTCCAAATTGAAAATTTGGGATGTTACAGGCTAGAGGATTCACAGTCCTCAAGTGTAATAAGTCTTCAGATCACACAGAAAGGAAGACTTCAGTGATGCCTAACACTCTTTGGCTCCGGGTGTTTAGGGCTTTGTCCTCGCAAGGAATTCTCTCTCAAAAGCATCGAGATGGGTTGCTCTCAAATGATAAAAGCCGTATTCTAACTCTGAGCAGCCAACCAATTTATGGTGTAGGGGATGAGCTATTTATAGCCACTAGGTAACCCGACCTGATTTGTCCGAAATGACCCTGGGTCACTAAGGAATTGACACGTGTTCCAACGGTCAGATTTCAAACACACACGGCAACTTTACTTGGGCTACAAGCAAAGCTGACTTATCCAGCTCTGGATAAGATTTGCTCTCATTGTCTTCGCTCGAAGACATAGGATTTTGGTTAAGCATCACTTCAGTCATTCTGACTGGTTCACTTGGACACCACTTAACAGTACGGTGGTTCCTATGACTCAAGAAAGAAGAAAACGAAACAACGAAACAACTAAGTCTTCGCGCTCCTGTAACACCCCAGATGTAACTTTCCCAATTTGTACTCCAACTCTTGCCGTTTCCGGCGTTAAGTTATTTTATTTTCTCGGGTTCGGGTCTTTGTCGCCGTGTGTTGTTATCGTTGTCATGCATCTCATATCATGTCATCATGTGCATTGCATTTGCATACGTATTCATCTCATGCATTCGAGCATTTTCCCCGTTGTCCGTTTTGCATTCCGGCGCTTCGTTCTCCTCCGGTGGCCATTTCTAGCTTTCTTTCGTGTGTGGGGATTAAACATTTCCGGATTTGACCGAGACTTGCCTAGCGGCCTTGGTTTACTACCGGTAGACCGTCTGTCAAGTTTCGTATCATTTGGACTTCGTTTGATACTCCAACGGTTAACCGAGGGACCGAAAAGGCCTCGTGTGTGTTGCAGCCCAACACCCCTCCAATTTGGCCCAAAACCCACCTAAGCCTTCTCCATCATCTAGAGCGTTCGATCACGACCGCGTGGCCGAAAACTGCACCTCATTTGGACTCTCCTAGCACCCTCTATGCCTATATATACACCCCTACCGAAAATCCGGATCCCCCTCGTCTGAAACCCTAAAATCATCTCCGCGCCGGCCGGACACGTCCGCCCTGGCCGGACACATTGCCGCCGCCCACTCCCGTCGCGCCAAGTGGCGCCGCCACCACCTCCACCGCCGCGGCCCGCCAGGCC